>NW_005054357.1:2017863-2032640 GCF_000277835.1 Geospiza fortis | reverse complement strand
AGCTCCTCACCCGCGGCACTCCGGGGCTGGGGGCACCGCGGCCGTGACCTCCCCAGTAAGCCCAGTTCCTTCCCAAACAGTCCCGGCAGCGGCGTCCATACCATGTGCCAAGCCATTATGGAAAACTACCCCGAGCTTTAAAAATGAAACTCCGATGAAGCCAACAGTTTTACCCAGCTGAGCATGAGCATGTGTGTATTCGCAGCCACGCAGCAGGCCCTGGCTTAGATTTGTGTGCACATTATGTTACAGGGGAGCTGAGCCCTGGTCCAGAATGGAAAATCAGACTCTGCTGCAGAATCTACAACAGCTTTTCTATTCTGTATTTTGTTTGCTAGTTTAATTTCTTTTTCACAGCCCCTCGGTTGTAAAGTGGAAGCACAACAATAAATAACTCAAAATGTTATGAGGTAGAAATCACTCATACTTGCAAGCTGTCTGGAATTAATGTGAAAAATGGAAGAAACTATTCAAAAGTACTTAAAACATTCAAGGCTTTCTCTATATTACATCTTATATCATATAATTAATATATATTTTAAGGGAAACTGTGTTGAATTAGAGCTTAGAGGATATGGAAATAAGATGGTGAAGAAGATTTCCTTAGGAAAATATTTTACACATCTGTTCCTCAAAGAGCTATTTACTTTATTTCATTATGTGTGTGTGTGTGCGTGTGTGTGTGAAAAACTATGAAGAGTTCACTTGAAGAATTCTTGGCAATAAGAGCTGAACTGTTCTAGCTCTTTTGAAAGCAGAAATTAAACAACCCTCCAATCCTGCAGCAAAGAAATGAGCAGCGTCTTGCCTGACTTTGTGCTTTCCCTTAGTTCTCCAGGAGAGAGATAGTTTAAGACTCTGCTCTAGGATGTGGGCAAACCACACAACACTATATAAAACAGAGTGAGCTATAATCATTGTATAAACCAGGATTGTCTGAAGATACTTGGAGCCCTCTTCTCATTTTCTCTTGAAAATAAAAACCAAAATAAAGTAGACCACCGACAAAAAGAAAAAGAAGAAAAAAGAGTAGAGTACAGAAACAAAGGCACTAAGCAGGACAGAGGAGCCTGAGGAAGTTTGTGTTGCTGCTATAAGCCTGAGTGGCCCAAGAAAAACAACACAAACAAGCAGTTTGCGACTCTGAAGTAAAACCTGAGGACTGAATTCTGGTACTCTGATTTATGTCAGCTCATAAGTTACAGCCCACGCAGTTTGACTGAAGGCAGTGTGATTGCTTGTGAAAACAAGTAGTAAATACAATCCAAATCTGGTCTGAAATTGTTTTTAAGGCAACTTTCAACTCCTGGTGTTTTCAGAAGTGTCAGCTTACTTTGTTTGAAAGTACAGATATACTTCTTACCAAGACTAGGAGCAAAGCTAGCTATAATTAAATATTCACCTGATTTTCTGTCAAAGTGTTGTCTTACCAGCATCTGTTCATGTTGACTTGTCTTATAATTCAAAAGAGAAAACACCTTCAAGAAGCTTTTTATTTTCTTGTGGTTTCAAGTTGCTTTGCCTCTGTTTTCAGCACTGCTGACATCAGTCTTTCTGTATTGTGTGCCTTCCCCCTTTCTCTTCTCTCTCTCTTTCTCTCAATTAGGAATGGGGATCAGCTAGGCCTTGTAAATAATCCAGTAACTATTGGAAAGCAGTTCAAGAATCAAAATGAGCAACTAATGAAACTGTCTAATTTATAGACATTCTGAAACATTTTTAATTAGCTCTTCTTTAATTAATATTCCCTGCTATGATGACACCATTAATTTTCTCCTGTGTGACTGAACTGTCTTTATAAAATGAGATCCTAGAAATTGCTAACCCTTTTGTTTAAGCTGGAAAGAAAAGCACAGATGCATTTCTTACTTTTCTTTTTGCGAATGCTGTAATTTCTTTCTCCAATATTAAATAATGATGCCACCATGCCCAAAGAGCTGCAACCCTTGTGTACAATTCACATCCAAAAACATGTAATCTGAAACAAACTTATCTTTCATAGACACTTTGAAAATACTGAATCAGGGAAAGAAGAGAAACTCTTCAAGTTTTGAGCTCCTAGCTGCTTGCTTGTAGAAGTGTCCTAAACCAGTACTAAGACCTACTGTTGATTGGGATTGGGGGTCTGGATCGTCTTGATGCAACTGCTTCCTGGATATGTTTTACAGATGAAGGGCTTCAAGCAGTTCATATAGACTCCCAGGCAGAGTCCAAAAGCATACATTTTACCAGCAAAACCCTCAGCTTTCTTGATGAACTATCACAACAAACTTCCCTGCTGTACATCTCTTTTTATAGGTGCTTGTGATTTGGGGAAAAAGCTCAGGAACATTCAAAATGCTGGTTTGACCTTAACTCTTCTCTCAAGCTAAGGATGTTTCAATGAGTAAGATTTCAAAATCTGAATGAGATTTCAAATGACTCTTTGAGCGCCCAAAGCAAAACCATCACCACAGGGAAAAGACTTGTTTGAAATAAATGCCAAAGGAGAGAGAACTTTCAAAGTCTTCTCTCAGTAGGTACAGGCCTGGGGGACATAGGACAAGAATAGGAAATGACAATATTCTGGATCTCTTTTGGTCATATCAATTATCACATCTGTACTTATCCTTGTACTATCTTAGTCCTTCCTTCCTTCCTTCCTTCCTTCCTTCCTTCCTTCCTTCCTTCCTTCCTTCCTTCCTTCCTTCCTTCCTTCCTTCCTTCCTTCCTTCCTTCCTTCCTTCCTTCCTTCCTTCCTTCCTTCCTTCCTTCCTTCCTTCCTTCCTTCCTTCCTTCCTTCCTTCCTTCCTTCCTTCCTTCCTTCCTTCCTTCCTTCCTTCCTTCCTTCCTTCCTTCCTTCCTTCCTTCCTTCCTTCCTGCCTGCCTGCCTGCCTGCCTGCCTTCTCGCCTTCCCACCTTCCCTCCTTCCCTCCTGTTACTCAAGATTTTTGCCTTGATTCATTTATCCTACATGATGCATGGCACTAACTCCTTGCTCCACTTTGTTTATTTGACAGGTTGTAATGAGAATGAGGCAGATCACCTGGACAGAGACCAGCAGCCTTATCCCCCATCCCAGAAAACAAAGCGCATGCGTACCTCCTTCAAACACCACCAGCTTCGTACCATGAAGTCCTACTTTGCTATCAACCACAACCCAGATGCCAAGGACCTCAAGCAGCTTGCCCAGAAAACAGGCCTGACCAAGAGAGTTCTGCAGGTAAGAAGCCACATGACAGGCTTGACAGAATTTCCCCCTGCTAGTCAATAGCCTTTCCCTTATATGTAACTATAGCAATGTATGTAGAAATACTTTTGCTGGGTGTGTCCCTAGTGGGTGTGCAGAGGGATATGGTGTTGTGTGGCAGAAGTGCCAAATGTGTGTGCCTTATTGCCCCGAGGCAGCCAAACACAAAACTGTGGTTTATGAGTAGCTGCATCCTCACCATGAAGAGAATGTCTTCAGAGTCCACCCACCCAGTAGAACTCCTGGGGTCGGTGGTCTCTCTGTGGTGACTGCACTAAGGATAGAGGTGGCAAATCTACTGATTTTATGGGTGAAGCCTGTGGGCTCCCCTGAAGGAGTTAATGTGGCCCCTCAGTAAGCAGATTCCTGATGTGTTTGAAGTAAGCTTTGACCAATATGATCCTCCAGGACCAGCTGGCTCCCCCTCCCAATGCTTGTTAGACGACTGTTTTCCTTAAGGGCCTGCATAGTCAAAAGTCCCTGTGAAGGACAGCCTAGTGAATTATGTTAGAAATCCCTATATGGTCTGTGATAGCTCAGTGAAGTTAAAACGAGGTGTGTATTACATGCAGAGTGCCAAAGAAGGGCAGAGAGTGAGGTAGAAGGAGAATCTATTAGTGGCAATTCCTGTCCGTGTTACATGTCACCTCAAACACTGCCAGCGAACCTTATAGAACAGAAAGACTAGATGACCCATATCAACAATCTGTAAGACAGGGACGGTGTAATCACCCCTCCTTCCTCTTCAGCCTTTTCAAATAATCAAGGCAAGGTTTCAGCCTTGGCAAAAATCTGCTCACTCACTCTTTGCTTCAATCTTTGTGTGTCCTGACCTCAAAGCTACCCATCTCAAGAAACACTATGTGGCCATCAAGAGAGTTGCTCTCTTTGGGTAAGTGAGCAAGCAGATTTTTCTTGAGGCTGCTCTCTGAGGACTGTAAGCACCTGTAGCCCTGGGCCTGTGCACAGAGAGTCAGTATCACCAGTAGCAAGATAAGCTACAGAATGACTTAGGTAATGTGCCACACAAAATCAAACATCAAAAATGAATTTAAAAAGCGAGAACAAAGACAAAAATAAGCAAAGCAAAACAAGCATCGGTAAAGAAATCCATTGGGATTGGTTTGCAGGTTTGGTTTCAAAACGCAAGAGCCAAATTCAGAAGGAACCTTTTGCGGCAGGAGAATGGGGGTGTCGATAAAGCTGACGGCACCTCGCTCCCGGCACCGCCCTCAGCAGACAGCGGCGCACTCACTCCACCCGGCACTGCGACCACTTTAACAGACCTGACCAATCCCACTATCACTGTAGTGACATCAGTGACCTCTAACTTGGACAGCCACGAATCCGGGAGCCCCTCACAAACTACCTTAACGAACCTTTTCTAACAGTTCCTTTTCTTTTTTAAAATTCTTTCTCTTCATTATTATTATTATTATTATAATTATTATTATTTTCAAGCCTTTTTAAAAAACAAACAAACAAACCCACAAAATATTTGGGAAAATAAACAGCTCGATGTGTAGCATCTGCAGCCACCTGGCAAATGAGTTTGAAGTAATATGTTGCTATAATATACGAACATTTATTGTTGGCAATTTGTACTCAAATTCTTTAAATTTATCAAATGACTGAAGACAAGGTGATGAATCATTCAAATAAGTGCCTCTTTAAATTGTATGTTACTTATTTCCAGAACCTTGAAAAAAATTGATTGTTCCCCCCCAAAAAAGAAGATTCTATTCCTCTCTGATAACCAGATAAAAACTATTTTAATTTTAGCCAAAATAATGCTGCTTCAGGATTGTATGTTCACTTACAGCATTTAAGAACCCCAAATTTAATTTTATTTTCATAATGCATCCAAAAGTTTTGTACTATTTATTTTTAAATGCTGAAAAATAAATACTAAGTGAATTAGAGTAATCATGGAAACAATCAGACTGGAAGTACCAGTGCTCTTTCCTAATGCAGTAGTCTCAAGCCTGCTTCTCCCTGAGCACTGGGGAGTCTCACTGGGATAGCTAAACGCTCCTCTGCCAGTTCTACACCCAGCTGGGACGTCCTTGGCCACCACTGAAAGCCATGCCTGATGGAGGACTTGGAGAGAGACCCAGTGATGAGAGCACATGTGGGTGAGGATGGCAGGACCAGGCCATTGGTCTCCAAATTTGTGCCCCACATTAAGGAGGCAAGATCTGGAAAAAACCCTCCAGAGCGAGCTCACTCCTATAAGAATGTTATTAAAGTAACAATAGCAGAGTAACAATGCAAGTGGAGAGTCCTGCAGATCTGAAATGCTGCCTAGGGAGGGGTTTTAATTTTTGTCTGTCAAGCACCTCTGCATTTTTGGAATTAAAGATAAAAATTGCAGTTGGCTACAGGCTTTGATGCCGTACCTCCAAAGCAAACAAGAGGTTGCCCAGTTACTTTAGGGAGCACAAAAATAATTTTCAAAAAGGTGTATGCATGTGTACTATTCAAATGAACTTTTGACAAATCCTACCTTTTTTTTTTTCAGGGAAATGGAAATAAGCAAAATATAATTTATTAAGATGTTTAAGGGAAAAAATTTTCAGTACAATTTATTAATTACTATTTTGAATTTTCTTTAGATGTTTCCTGAGATTGTATCAGACACTTTGTTTAACACAGGAACTTAAAATCTTTAGTTCATTAATATCTCTAACATATACTTTAACTTTTTAAACTTTGTATAAAAGAAAAAAATGTTAAATCACACAAAACCAGGAATTGGCAGTGAATAACTTCAAAGCCGATAAACTCAGAAGCCTTGTGGATGCTGATCTGAATACATTTCTTAGTTTACAATAGTGATCTTTCTTTTTTTAGTTTTATTTAAGCTAAAAGTCTGAATGGTCTGGGCAGTGGTGAATGTTCATTTGTATCCTTTTATTGTAGTTGAACACCAATTAGATTGTGGAGAGTCTCAGAAACAAAAACGAACAAAAACCAGTCAAGATCTATGTCTTGCTTTTAGTGGATTGTTAAGAATAACTTTGCACATATACCCCACTTTTTAGACACCATCAAATCTCTTTTTGGTGGTCAAAGTGGCTATTTAATATATTTTAAAGGTGTCCTTTTTGGCTGTATAAATGTGTGGTTACATATTGACAGTTCACTGCCCACATTAAAGTGCATTATTGTAATTTTTGCTCAGGGTTTTTAGAAAATTAGCACAGAAAAGTAGCTTATTTTTAAAAAAGATGATGGAAGAGATGTTAACACTGTAATAGAAGAAAGGTGTGTTTGCCATTATATATTTAGCAAGTATGGTTATCATCTTCTATGGATATTGAATCTTGACTTTTCCTATTTCTATTACCTTATGGGCATTTACCACTAACCAGACCAAAAGACCTTGGTAAGGCTGAGATCTTTATTAATACACTTTTACAGGTAAAAATATTGATACTTATAAATTTTGTTCTTTGACAGAACAATATATGGTACTAGAGATCTACTTTATTAAGTAGACTAATTAAAACTCAGTTCTACTATGTGCCTTATGATATACCTTGGGAGTAAGTTTGTGAAAAATCAGGATATATGTGTTGTTTGTTAAATTAACTGTTTTAAGCCCTTTTGACACCTCACTAGTTTTGTACTGTTTTACCTCTTATTTCTGAAACTCTTTTTATGGTGTATCCTGTTAGAGGGGACAAACATGTCATAGAAAGCAGTTGTGCACTCTTTCAGATATAGTTGATAAATCCAATAATCTTATATATTGAGCTTCGTGTTTATAGTACAGTAAGTGGTCTAGCAAAATTGTCCTGTTTCTTTGTTTATTGATAAATGCATTGTATAGAAACTATTTCCCCTAAATATTTATGGACCAAACAATTGTGATATATCCTATTAAATTTGTGTGAATAAACCATTTTGAATCTAAGGAGTTTTATTTCCCATCAGTTTTTTGGGGGGTTTTCTTTGGTTGGGGTTTTTTGTTTTGTTTCTTTTTTTAAAATTTAAGGTCTACATGTACCCGTGTGTCTCTTTGCTTTTATGGTACCTATGAACAATTGGTATTAAACACAGAAACACGGCCTTTTAAATATTTTAAAGTACAGTTCCTTCTTAGGTTTTCAATTTCTTCATATTCAATGTATATGCTACTGCTGGTGCAATTTAGATTTTAGCCTTTTAACCTCCTTTTTTGAACATGCAAAGTAATGCCCCACTGATTTGATACTGAAACCCTGTCTTAGCCCTCTAAAAGAGCCAGAAAACTAGGAGCTAAAGTAATTGCATGAAAATATAACCTAAATAGTATGATGAAATGAATCAAGATTTAATGCTAGGTATATTGAGCACAAAATAGAATTGCAGACCCCGAAAAGCCAGGTTGCTCTGTAGTTTAATAAATTGTCACTATGATTTCTTTCAGGGAGAACAAATCATGGGGCATTACAGCCAAACATCCCGACGTTTGAAAATTCCCTAAAGTATTAAAAGAAGGGGAAAAGTTTGATCGGAAATCCACTGCAGTGAAGACAAAGACAATATTAGGTTATGATAATCATACATTTAAAAATCTATTGAGCCAAAAAATAAAAACAAAAGACTCGATGTCATTTCCTGAATGTTAACAAAACATACGTTATTTTATGGTGTCTAATTAACAGAACTGAAGGCTTCAACAAATTGTGTGGTATCAAAAACAAATTTAGAGAACCTATGTATAAAACCAGAGCAACCTGGCAGCAATCTACCCAGCCCATAGTTGAAGAAACCTTTTCTTTTAAAAAAAAAAAATCACATTTGTCAAGCACAAGTACTTGTAAAATAAAATCTGAGTGCATTCATTCCACTTGCTTGCTAATGTGTACTAGTCATATCTGTTAAATGGATTTTTGTAAATTCAAGAACTTTTCACTCATCCAAGATGATAGGAATCAAAACCCAGTAACTTTAGTACTATTGTTTCACAATTAATTTTTTTAAAATGAGACAACTCTGCATGCACTTTTCCATCTGTCACATATAGTGTACATTTCTGTATGATGAATTTCTCTTTGATGTTTCTTGTATAATACCTTTCATTAATAAACATTTTATTTGATGCAAACATAGTTAACTTTATGTAAAAACATAGCTAATTGTTCCAACTAATTTAAACTTTTCTTTTGAAAGGAAGCAGTACAGTGCAGTTCCAATATGCTATATATATATATATATATAAATATCTAAAATCAAAAAGAATGAGGCAGCAATACTATTGCACAGTGTAAAATGATTTCCTTTGGTGTTAATTTTTAAACTTGTATAAAACTGACTTGTTTTAAAAAGAAATTCCCATCAGCATCAACAATAAAGCAATCCCCAAATTCTTCATCAAGATAAGAAAACACGAGCAGTACAGTGTGTACTTTACACAGTGACTTTAGAGTACAAGGATATAATTTGTGGGTCCCTGAGCTGTTTACATGGTCACTATGCAATGAGCACATTTGCTACATAAAGTTGGTCCTAAGATTCCCTGTCCAAAACACAGATGATTTTTACAAGCCAACAAGCAAGTGTAACAATAACCAATTCTTAGTAATGAGGTTTTGTAACTGTTAAGCAACTATTTGCAGAAAGATTTTTTAAAATATATTCCTATTTAGCTGTATAGCCAAAGCATATGTTAAACAAATTAACATATAAAAGACTTGCCAGAAAATCTTTCATTAAGATGACATTTTTATTATATACTAATGAACCCTATGTAAACAATGTAACTTTTATGAATGATGGACATTAAATATTTCACTTACGTGTATCCTCAGCATTTTGCATGTTTTCTTAAACCTTTCCAGTTTCAGAATTCTAAAAAGAAAACCATACAACTGCTTACAACATAGCACAAAGTTATGTACAGGTTACTGCAGCAATCTCTGGAAACCAGTTACTAAGAGTGTTCTAATGGCAATAAAAAGGTATCATTTATTGGTGGTAATTATGGGGAGGATTGTTTAAACAACAGTTTTATAGTATATTGTAAAGTTCTATTGAAAAAGGTTAGCATGGTAGACGTAATTCAAATCAGCTTGATCAGAAATTTAAGTACATTGTGAAATTCTTAAGCTGAGCCTTATGTGTATTTATTACTGCAGAAAGTAAGTAAATGTAGGAAAGCAATTATTCGTGTCACAGCCAAAATGTGGTTTCCTCCCGTTGTCCTTAGGATAATATTACAACCGTTAATTATTCCAATCAGTAAAGAACTTGGTGGTGCTTAGGACCAAGAAAAAAACCTATGCATTTTAGTTTTTCTTTTGTAAATCACCACATTCTTCAATAAGCTGGATTTCTTGTCCCCCTGATTTAATACTTAACAGAGATATTTCTAGTCTTGTTCATGTGCTGCATTTTTCACTTAATTTAAATTAGAAAAATAAATTATTTAAATAATCCTGGTGACATACTGGCAAAATCTAAAATAAAACCAGAATAATGTTATTCCTCTGTGTCTGATTAGAGACATTAAGGTTTGATTTTTTTAACAACACACCTTTGTTTGGAGACAGTCCTGCACATAGTGCTCTGACCTGACAAATGGCACTAGACAATCCAAATTTTTTCAAAGATACAGAACTGTCTCCTGCATTAAGAAAGCAAACATGTTGAAAGGGAAGCATTATCTGAGAAAGAAAAAAAGGAAACATTTCAGACAAGGCTTGGGAGAACGCAAGACAAAGGTAGGTTTTCAGTATTGTTACAAGTGAGAAATGTTTTGGGGGTCTTTGTAGTGCATACATACCCATGCCTAGACACAGCACTTCTTTGCTGTCCTGGTCTTAAAAATTAGTCAAATTGTTCAGTCCTAGAACATCTCTCTCAGAATTATTCACCAGAGAAATGGCTCACAGGACCAGGTCAAGTGACAGAAGGATGACACCGCAGCCCCCTGCGATTGGTGAAATATTCTCTCCGATTCCGTGGGCTTTGAGCCAGGAGCTGAATGAACATGGAGATTAAATTACACTCTTGCCTCTAAAGAAAGCATAACCTTCAGAATGAGACAGAATATATGGGACAGCAATGCTGCTCTGTGCTTTGGACTTTATCCTTCAGAGCTGCTAATCCAAGCACCTGGCACATGCATTAAATTGACTTCAAAATATTTCTTCCTCCTTCAGCCAAATGCAGGACACAAATTATACTATTGGAATTTCCAGAAGCTACTACAGTGTCAGACACTTTATTCAGTTATTCTGCAATGTTGAACAATTCTTTTGCGCTTCTCACTTGACACAGACTTATCTCGACACATACCTATACACATATCCTTGTCTTGCCTTCAGATAACCAGTACTTTCATATTTATTTAAGTCATTCAAACCTACAGGAAGCAACTCTCCATGCTTCCACGTTCTAGCAAAGGCAGTTGTCATAATTTTTGCTCTGATGCTCCTTTACCATAAAACATTTTTTCTGGAGTAGGTTTTATGTTAGAAGTTTGTACATTTGTATGGTCTATTTTTTTTTTTTCTTTTCATAGCTTTGGACAAAAACCCCACGACTGTAGTGCTTGCTGCATCTAAGTGTACAGATTATTTTGCCAGCTTTTCTTGCAGTATCTAGAAAAAGAAATCTATGGTAATCACTGAATTCCTGACTCGCATGCTACCGTAAGGTGTTCCCCTCTGCAGATTGATTTTATCACAACAAACAATATAAAATATAGACAATTCTAATTTAACTAATATGATTAATATTATAAATGATAGGTTTTTTAGCTGTACTCCTTTCTGGCTCAAGCTTGCCTCTGTTTTTGGAAATAGGATTGTGAAAAAGCATCCTTTGAAATTTCTGGTATTTGCTTCTGCTAGGAACAGAGGGCTAGACCGAAGGTCAGCTCTGGCTTGACAAAAATCAGTGTTATTTTCTAGTTTGGTGTCTTTTCAAATTAGGCTATAACAGAGAATAAAAATACTGTTAATTATTTCACTGCAAGATAATGAAAGTCTTCCGTTTTGCACCTCAGTTGCACACTTCATAATGGATTTTTGAGGCAGAACAGATATATAGCATTTTGCATCTGTGAGAATGCTGCCTATAGCAAGTAAATAATAAGGGAAAGAACAAGCTAAGAAATGGTTATCAAGTTGCAAGTATAAGCAGCCACTGGGAGAGATGTTGTATTTTTATTTAACAGCCTATGAATTCTTATTTCACCATTTTCTTTGACGGATTTGGACATTTCACTGAGTAAATGCTCAAGTAGCTTGCTTTGCCACATGCACCTTGATTCCAGAACTGAGACACAACAGAGAACAACATATAACAATAATTTTTCAGGAATTATTATCTAGCAAAATAAAAAATTGTTGCCCAATGTCCTAAAATCAGTAAAATCAAATGCAACCTCAGGAAAGCTGAAAGCACTGATTACTGCTATATCTTAGAAAGACAGACACGCAGGCTCATAATTTCTGTTTAGCTCCTAGATGATAATTACCTTTACCAAATAAATACATATCCTTTCACAGTAAGGAGCCCTGCATGTAATATCAGTAGGGACAGCTGAGAGCATTTTGGAAAGTAACCAAGCTGGCACCTTGGAGGTGAGTATTTTAATGTGCCAAGAAACTTGCATTGTTACTGCTTGGGCTGTAGCCACAACTGTTAGACAACACCTCTCATTTTCTTTTCTGGCCGTCCAGCAGAATATTTTTTACTTTATAAGAAAGAGTGGGCTACAGAAAAGGAAGTTAAATGGACACTGAAAAGTACATGAATGAGACTGTGTACCTTTTATGTCCCTGCTGGGCCTTTTCATATAAAATGCTGCAGCTTTGAGACTCAATCAGTTTTACAGACTGATATTACTGCTTTCTCTCTGCTTTATAATTGGAAGATGCCTTTTCTCTTATATATGAAATTACATAGACAAGCTGTAATACATTAGCTGAATTAATTACCTACCTCATTTTGTCAAAACATTTCTTAGTAATCAAACCCTTGATATGGATATGGGTTTTCTTGAATCTGGCTAGGATAAATTAAGGAGTTTGTTAATTATGATCTACTAGAAATAGTTTATCTGTCCAGAATTATTCTGCACATACATTAATGTTAGAATTGACTGGAATTAATCAATTTCTGCTCTTTTTAACCCATAACAGAGCACTAACATGACAGCAACTGCATAGTAGTCAGTGGCTCAAAACACTAATTGTGACTACTTCTGTTGTTGTGGATGGATCAAAATTGAGAAGCTCTTCAAGCCACAATTTACCTCTAAAATAATACCATTAAGAGACTATACAATTTGTACTGCTCAGACCTTTTTAAAATAACATCCAGATTCTGAGGTCTTTTTATCCCCTTATATTATAACACCAACAAATTAAAACTAGTGAGCTTAAAAGCATGTTTGTGTTCTTGAACCTATTCAAACTGTCTAAATTAATTGTATTTCCAACATGGACTGCTGAATTCTGGTGAAATCTGGAACTTTTGGATTAAATTTTCTTGATTTCTTTATTTGGATCTGCTGAAACAAAAACTCAGTTTTATAATAGCATATTGCACTTTCTGATCTTTAGAAAGACTCAAAAATGAAGTAGTGAATAGCATCTGAAAAGAAACAATCTAACGGAAGTAAGAGTTTTACGGAAGTAAGAGTAAAGTGCGGGCTTTTTTCTTTATTTCCTAAGAAAAGTAACCGGGATACCCATCCCATGCAGCTCACCTTAGCACTAATGGGCACCAGAACCCTCAGAGGAAAAGCTAATTTAATAAACTTTCTAATTCCAACTTGCATCCATATGCTATGATGCTGGTAGTGAAAATATTTATGCTTGTCTTTAATTTCCTTGTCCTGTGTGATACCACTGAAATGTATTTAAATGGGATTATTTGCAGTACTGGACTTAACTAGAGATATGAAATTACAGTTTAGTGTATAATTTATACCAACTCTGTTTCCATCTTAATGATTCAAAAGATTTTCAACTATATTCGAATACCAGTGAAATATCCCTACACAACTTCTGAATTTTGCCTTGTTTGTGGTCAGTTGCTACATTTGTTTAGGAATTAGCATTAGAAGGAATGGAAGCAGATGGATTAATGGTCAAGAATACAAACGGTCAAAGGATGAAACTATAATTTGAATGGTTTGCAACTATGTCACTGCCATATATGAAATGCATTCTGCACATGTGTTATTAGTTTCCTGACTGGCATGGAATGAAAAGGCCTACTTTTGGTATTTCAGGTTACAACAGATGTTATTTCTTCTGTGCTTCCAAATTATGATACTTAATATTCAGCACAACTTTAAAGTAGCTATATGAGAGGCAGAGATAGCAATAAAGCCTGCCCAGATTTTGGGGTTTACTGCCAGTGTATAAGTACAAAGCACCAGGATTTTTAGTTTGTGTTTGAACAATGAAGAGGATAAGCAAAAACCAGCTTTTAGAAAGCTGCAGGAAAAAACCCCAACAAACTGTTTCAAACTCAAGCTATGATATTTCTAGTGGTTTTTTTTTGATCCTCATTTCCTTGCTCACAGGTGAAAGTGGTTTCCCTTTAGGTAAAAGATTCAGGCAAGCCAGAGCCTGGGGAGGAAAGGGGAGCAGGATCCAATAATGCATTCACAGCCACACTGTGTAACCCCCAGTTCCATGCCCAGTATGCAGTCCCACATGGTCACCTCAGCAGGACAGTGGTTTGCCCCGAGCATAAATCCCTGCTGCGGTGACTGCCGGCTGCCTGCGGGTGCAGAGGCAGTGCTGGAATTCAGGCTGCTGCCACATCGCTGCTCCCTACTCCTGCTGCCAGGCGTCACAGCCCGGGCTGCCGTCCCCTGCCCGGCTAATGGGCGCTGTGTCCTAGGCTGGGGCTTCAAATGGAGTGCTAACGGCAGTCCTGCTCAGAGAAGTGTCTTTGCACACCTCCAGAAAGCTGCTCCTCTCCCTCCTGAGGAGTGCTGTGTGGATAACTGACTGGTTGCCAGTGGCAGAAGGCAAAAAGGTATGGGTGTGTACAGTATCCTTTTGTCATGTTCTGCTTGCACTGTGCTGTGCACAGATGGAATTCAGAACGGGTGGTTTGAATCCTCTACAGACTTAAGTCTGTCCTGAATTCAGGGTGAACTTTCATCCCTTATTATTAAAGTTCAGAATGGGGAATAGCAGTACTAGGCTGAACAGGTAAATGCATCTGTGTGTTCCACAGAGGGAAGTGCTATATGCTGTGTATTTAAATGCAAACAACAGTGTGTGTTGAACTGAAAGGTTCATGGCTCAGCTTCTTAGAAGACAGTATTGTCTAGTGTGTAAATTCTTCAATGGTGAATGTCACCTCACTGTGACCTGGCATGTACCTGGGCCGCTCCTGTTTTCAGCTGAGTTAGAATTTACTGCACTTAAGCAACTTTCAGGATCAGCAGACCTGTGGGCTCCAAACTGCAGCCTCTGTGATGCTCACTCATGTGCCCTGATTTTGCACTGCCCCTTGTTTGAAAGGGAAATAGGATCATAGGTGAGAATTTGCCATCACACACAGGGAGCACGTGATTGGAATT
>NW_005054357.1:1984117-2017846 GCF_000277835.1 Geospiza fortis | reverse complement strand
CTGTCAAAGGGAGTGCAGCAGGCATTAACCTGGTGTTTGTCTGACGCCCTTAATAGCAAGGAGTGGTGGCTGGGGGATGTGGGCATTGCTGTGCTACTGCTGCAACACATTTATTTACTAGTGAAAGTGAAATCCAGTGTAGAGCATTGGGAAAAAGCAAGTCAGAATTCCTTAAAAATGCTTAATATAGTGACAAATGTAACACATGTAAAACATTATTATTATGCTGTTATATGTTTTGTTCCTTGTGAATTGATATTGCACTCTTGTTTCCTAAGGGACTTGTTTACATGACCAGAATATGCATTATGTGGACTTTGCAGTAAGTAAGGGTGGTAGGCTGGTACACAGGTATGACCTGTGCACCCTGTCTAATAGCATCTTCTTTGCTCAGTGATGTTTTGCTGCAGCCCTGAGTCTTGAAACACCTTTTCTTATTTGAATTTTGTCTGTAATTGTAGCATTTCAGTTAAGTTTTGCCCAAATTCACACTGGAATTGTGAACAGGATCAAAGTCTGTGGTGTAATTAAACCAATCCCACTCTCAAGAATTCAATCTCTTTTCTGAAAGCTACTTCTCATATGTACAAAATGAGCTCACTTGTATGTGCTCACGTCATCTGTTTCCCATTATGCATGCTTTGAGACCTATATATGAGGAAACATTAAGTAAAATATTTTTATTAGACATTTTAAAGTACATAAGAAAATGGAGAGAGTACTGAGCATGTAGGGCAGTAGGTACAGCGAGCTTGCTGTACCCAAGGCAGCATTGGCACCCTGTCTCAGATGGTGAGGCAGTGGGGCTGCACAATTTCAGATTTTTCCTGCAATGACTGCAGCCAGCTCCATGGTAATAGGTTAAACTTGGATTTTGTAACCAAAGAAGACAGAGCCTGAACATTGCACCCTGTGACTCTCAGCTATTCTTTCTGAAGGTTTGCTTTCTCTACAAGTCTTTCTGAAGACACTGTTGATCACTGTATCTACAAAATGACTGTGTAAATGTGGGCTAGTATCCTTATAAAAATGCTACTTTATGGCTGGTATTAAAATAGTAGTGTTGGTATGGGATTGTGCTTGGATTGTTAGACTTATTTTCATCATAATTCTACAATTTGGGCTTTTTGGATATAGCAAATCTATTGTTGCTCACATTTCTATGCAATTGCTTGAGGATGCTGGTGTTTGGAGCAACCATAAGGGCATTTTGTGCTCTTATGGGTGTTTCACAGTCCTATAAATATGGCTATATTTTTCTGTGCTCTATTAGGAGGAGTTCTCATTTTTAATGCCAGTAGGATTTTTGGATGTAGCAAAAATACTGTAGCTTTCTGTACCCCAATTTTCAGAAATACCTGTCTTGTATTGCCATGTGAAAAATAAATCAAACTGCCAAAGTTTGGCTGAACTGCAGCGGACCAGAATGTAAGAAATATCGTAGTGGAGAATGCAGGCAGTCAGAATGCTACACCATAATCTGTACTTGTTAATTAAACAATCACAGCTAGAGGTGACATTAGAACTTTACCTGATTATCAGCAACCGCGTATTTACAAGTAAGAATTATTCCTTCAAAAAGCTTTTTAAAAATGGTAAAATTGTTTTAACAAATGTGCTGCTGCACTGGCAGCTAAGCTGCTGCTCCCTGTGGTTTTGTACTTTATACATCCTCCTCTAAAATATGGCCAAAGGCTTTTCCTTACAGCTGATTAGTATCTCCAGAGTTCTCCATTCACTTAGGGGCTAGCTCTCAGTAAGTGCTGGCAATGCCTCATAGTTTTTTCTCTATTCTGTTTTGGTCCAACTGTACAGATCAAATAGCAATAGCAAAACTTAAATGATACAGTTTTAAATTAATTCTGTTTCCAAGGATCTAATCTTGTAAAGTAGCAGATAAATTTCTGCAAAAGTCGACATTACTCAATACTCTTTTTCTCTCTTTTTATTTTTTGTTTCTTTTTCCCAAACACAGTATAGGAAATCTGCTAATTTGTCAGCTAATATCTGGTCAGCGTGTTATTCTATAAAAGCTGTGCATTATGATTTTAAGTCTTTCTGGGGACAAAAATAATCTGGTGTCTGTCTTCTGCTTTTAAATGCAAATTTAATAGGGAATTTGAATTTAGAGGAAAATAGAGGTTCTATCTCTGTTAGTCTTCAGGCAGTAGCATTATACTACTACTAATTGTGGTGGTACAGGAAGGTTTTTATAGCAGTCATTTCACATAACTGAAGGAGTGCATCTGAGCATACAATCACCCTTCATTAGCACCTTTTTAATTATTTCAGTGCCTGTAGGTCAGCATATTTTGCATTGCTCCGTTAGAGGTGATGGGCACATATTGTAGACAATGATCTGTGCCTTTATAAACAAATAAAACAATTTCAGTTCTTTATCAGCCTGCTGTAAATAGGAAACACAGCACAGTTGACCAGAAGGGAAAAACTCCATCTCCCATTTCTTCATCCCTGAGAACTAAAGCCTCTCTGCCGCTAGAGGGTGAGACAACTACAAACCAAACACTTAAGCCTTCCTCTTTCCTATAGAAGGTACAAATACAGAAAGTTAACGTGCAGAGATTGATTATTTATATTGAGGAGAGAAGGGAGCATACTATGGGCACAGCACACACTATCATACTGAATTCCAGAGCTGTGAAGAAATATGGCAAGAGTTTGTGATACTTAACAACAGTGGAACAAAACTCACTATCTAAACAATAGATTTTTGGACCTTGGGGAGGCATAGTTATAAAACCAGGTTCTGATCTTCATATAAGTACCAAATCACAGTGTTCTGCTTCAGAAAGAACTATTTTTGGCTTAAAATTACTTCCTTTTAGTGAAAAAAGGTCTAGCTGCATTTGATCTATACTATCTATACTGGTGATTTTACTTGCTTTCTTGTAGATTTTTGGCTTTTCTAGTATTTATTTCTTTTTACTACAAGACAGCCTAATGCTATTGCCCTGGTGTACCTTTCAGAAATGCAGATAAATTGTTTTGTGTAGTTTAGTATGGCTCTGCATCTAGTCCTGGCAAAAAGCACTAATTCCTACTAACATGTCCAATGTTTCTTGACTAAATGTTTTACAAATAAGTCATTTTTTGATGCTTGCAGAGCCTCTTAGAAGATTGTTTTTTCTGAAGAGTTCAAGTCACTAAGAAAAGATGCCATTTCCATTTCAATTTTAAAAAGCTACTCAAATCAGGGATTTAACAAATCAATACACTGTTTCTTCAGGAGCAATATTTCCCAATTTAAAACAAAAACCAAGTCCTACAGGGAACTGTAACATCAAGTAATTTTTTTCCTTTTTTGATCTTGCAAAGCTCTCTGAAGAATTCTGCCATTAAATATGTTTTGGCAATGCCTGCTGCCTGGTTACTCTGTTGGTCCTTCAGCAATCTGAAGGTCCAAACTCATCTTTCCTTTTTTCCTGAAGAAAGACTTTGAGTTTGTAAAAATACTAAAGGGCATGTATAGGGTCAGAAGAAACAAAATGATGTGTCACTGAGTGGTGGTAGAAGAGGCAAAAGAAGAAAACAATAACTATCATAAACAGTTCTACACTATTGTCTGAGAGACTGCAGTAACTTGTTCAGCTTCTGTGAATCATTGTGACAAGAATTAGAGTAAAATTTTGAGATTCTACTCTAGTTAGGAAAGTGCAGCATTAATCTTTGTTAGGAATTACAGATTTGTTTTCTGCAATTTGTTTTAGGAATTACAATTGTTTTCTGCTACATAGTGATCAGAATTTTGTTGAAAGCTTTTTGTATTTATCAGCATAATTTTAATTTTTGGAAAATTAATATTTGAGTTTGAAGTTACATGCAGGATTTTACATTTTCTGGCCTGAAAACTCTTCATGCCCAGGCTTAGCTGCATACCCAGATTTTGATGTCTGCTTACTCAAAGCATAGAATAAGCCCTTATTGAACCTTGTTGAAATAAACAGGGCTTAGGAACACATTGGTTTCTGTTTAACAGTACCTTAATTCTGCTGTTAATGTTGGTTTACTCTTGATTCTTGTATAATATTCACATAACTTCAGGGAAGCTGTGGAATGATTTACCCTTTTTTAAAATAAGGCGTTAGTATAGCAGTGAATGCTTACTGGTTTTTTGTTGTTGTTGTTTTGTTTTGTTTTGTTTTTTAGAATTTTAACTGAAAGGAAAAAAATTATGAAATGCTCTCGTGCTGACGTTAAAAATCCCTGGCCCCCTTCTATGGGTTCTTTTATTTTAGTGTCCTAAATACCATAGGAGTAATAGAGCGTTTACAGTTGGAGGCAATGGTTGCTTTCTTCATCTCAGAAGAAGATATTTTGAGCTCTATCAAATTATTTTACCTTCAAGCCTATCCAAAAGCTTTCCTGGGAGGCACAAACAAAAATGCACAGAACAATCAGTTAGAATATTGTTTTGCTATTCTGAATGGAAAGTATGAGGTGCTGAAAGCACAATAATTTTTTTTTATTACAATACTAGCATATTTAGCACAGTTCTTTATTCTACATTGTCTTCAGCATCTTTCTGCTTGATGATTTCTCTAGGATATGCAGCTATCCAAAGAGTTTTCATTAATTCAACACAAAGCATCTTTTTCTGGACAACAGAACATAATTTTTATGGTTGAGAAAACTGGAGATCTGTCCAGCTTTTATCTCCCTCCATTACAGAAACACCGCTAGATCTTAACTTCCTACTAGTTTCTAAGGATTGGAACCAGACCCAGCACCAAATTAAATTATTCATTACATTTAACCACACTCTCTACCAGTGTCAAAATCTTGTTAGCAGAAAGGCTCTTTCAGTTGCGCCACAATTTGATTTTAAGAAGAGCTTGAGGTAAAAAGCCTGGTCCCTCCCTCAGTTTCTAAGGCATTGCTGCTATCTTTCCCTCAAATCTAAAGGCTAGAGGCTGGAAAAACCACATCTGTTTGACACCTGAAAAGGGTTTTAGGGGAGGGTTGGTTCTGTTAAACTTGTAATAGATGAACATGATGAAACTAGTAGAAACATCCCGGGCAGGCCATGGAGAGGCTGTCAGGCTGTGGTAGAAGGTGTGAGCTGCCCAAGCCCAGGCCTGACTCTGAAAACTCACCTTTTACTTGTGGGGTGGTTGGTTGGAACCAGGAGTTTTGGCATTTTTTACAGTTTCCTTCAGATTAGTAACTCACTTAAAGCTGGGTTTAGGTTTTCTTGTAGCACTTTTGCTGGCTAGCAGAAATTCATGAGGCGGCTGCCCACTGAAGGCCGCAGGCCCCTGAACTCCAATGCGGGCCCTTTTCTCTGTGAAACCATACTCAGCAGCCCAGGTTCTGAGTGTCAGTGTGCAGGAGGCATTTGGGACTGTCAAGGCAGATCGAGTTGGACAGGGTGGCAGCTTGGGTCTGGGACACATCCTGTGCTGTGTGGGATTTCAGGAGGCAGCTGCCCACTGAAGGCCACAGGCCCCTGAACTCCAAAGCGGGCCCTTTTCTCTGTGAAACCATACTCAGCAGCCCAGGTTCTGGGTGTCAGTGTGCAGGAGGTGCTTGGCACTGCCAAGGAAGCCCGAGTTGGACAGGGTGGCAGCTTGGGTCTGGCACACGTCCTGTGGCATGTGGAATTTCAGGAGGCAGCCGTCCACTCAGGGCCACAGGCCACTGAACACAAAACCCGGCCCTTTTCCCTGGGAAACAAAACTCACCAGCCCAGGTTTTCGGTGTCAGTGTGCAGGAGGTGCTTGAGACTGTCAAAGCAGCCACTTAAGCACCATTTTTTCTTTAATTCCATGTCCTCTACTGTGCAAAGCAGTTCCTCAGGCTCTCTTGGAACAGCAGTGCCTGTTGCTTTGTTGGCACTTCGGTGCTCTGGGATTTGGGGAGCTTTGCTTGTCTGTCTAAGCTCCTTGTCTCCTCTGCGTGTGGCTTGGCCCCAGCTTCAGCTGATGTGATGTTCCTTCCACAGAAACATGAGTGGCAACGGCAGGTAGCAGCACAGTGCTCATTGCTGCTAATTTCAAATGGGGCTGCCAGTTAGAAGCTCAAAATGCTGTTTTGCAAATTGCACCTCCAGACAGGCTACACAGCACTAAGCAAAGAGCTAGGAAAAACCCTACCATCCACCTTCTGAGACCTTGAAAAGAAGGGTAATTTTTTTATGCTTGTTTGTTTTAGAGTTTGACAGTATTTTTAGGCCTGAAGAACTCAGTGATACACATTCAAATTCATCATTCTAACAGTTTTCAACTTTCACAGTAAATTATTTGTTTTAAAGGTTGAACATGTCACATGGTAATAGCATCTAACCAGCAGCTATAAAATGTCGAAGGAATCAGAGGAGAGAGAGAGAAATCTCAGTAAGCAAAAGATAATGACTGGGACAGCAGAACACAAAGAGCCCAAACAGACACGATGGGGGGAACTCCAAAACCTTAGATTTTACTTTATATTTTTGGATCATGTTGTAACATCACAAAGATCATGCCTGACATATAAACTTAATCTGAAACTTTTATTCAGGCTTAGACTTATGGAAGTGCCAGAGGAAATAGATGGTAAGACAATGGAATTCTGAACTTGTTTGTGTATGATGAACTGGAATTTTAAAATATATTTTTACTTTTTTTTTTTTTTGTGGTACAACACTAAAGCCCAACAAACAAATTTTTTTTGTTCTTATTCCATTTTTTTTCTTTTCCCAACCACATCCAGCTCCAGGCAAAAGAAGAAAGACTTAAAAAAGATAGTTTAGCAGAAGGAAAACTTCTTGGAGAAAAACCCGCATACTATGAATCTGACACATTTATCTGCTTTTGTGGAGAAGGTATTATTTTAAATTTTAAAAAAAGCACATCAAGGTATTGACTGAAATTTCTAGAAAAAATAAACTTAATGCTGAAAATGTACCTTCTTTATATTGTACACTAAGCCTCAGTGTAAGTTTCTTCAGACATGCAGGTACATGTAAGGAGCCTCTTGGAGAATGTTCTCTTATGCAAGACAAACTCAGACATTAAAATGCAACCATTGCAGACTGTCAAGTTTAATTTCTGTATTTTTGCTCACTTTGGGTGGGGGGAAAAACCCTAAATTCTTAATTTTGTTTTAAGATGTAGTATAGGTAGGAAGAGTATTTCTACAATACAGACTACAAGAATGAATCATACTGGCTTTGACACATGATTTATGTTCGTGTATGAGGCCTGTTGTCACAGAATATATGAGATTCTAAGGTACCTGCACTAAGGTCACTGAAGTTCATAATTGTATGCAGCAGGAAAATATTAATATAATCAATTGAAATGAAATATTAAAAATCGTATACCCTATTGTATTATTTGGAACTGAATGGATTTTATAAAGTATAGCCACGCTCTCTGAGTGTCTTTGAGTTGCTGCTGTAAACAGATTATGCCTTGTTAGGGCACTGTGGTTGAAATGTTGCTGTTCACTGATGCTGTTTGTCGTGCCATGGACAGCAGTGTTCTGTCACCCTTCATTCCTGTTCCATGCAACTTCTTG
Organism: Geospiza fortis; assembly: GCF_000277835.1. Classification (NCBI taxonomy): domain Eukaryota; kingdom Metazoa; phylum Chordata; class Aves; order Passeriformes; family Thraupidae; genus Geospiza; species Geospiza fortis. The sequence goes on along the minus strand of NW_005054357.1, from coordinate 2,010,328 downwards.
AGAGATGATCTCTGCACAAACCTGACTCAGCTTACAGAACTCCTGATGTGCAGATGAGCTACAGCATGTGCTCTTTCTTTTTGCTACATTTGCTTGAGAATTACAAATAAAAACTCATGGTAGATCATGAGGTCTGGGATTAGTATAACCTTCTCCATAACTGCTAACAACTGGGAAAACCTAAACATAATAAGGATAAAATAGCAACTTCATTTTCATCTATGATTCATTCAATTTGGTAATACCAAATATGGGCATATCTGAATTCTGTCTTTTGGGGAAAATCTGAACTGAGACAAATTTGTCATTAAAGTAACACTGAAAGCTTTGAAGCAGTCAACATCTGGCAAATAAAGGTGGAAAAATTAAAGATTTTTTCTCAAAATAGTTTCATAGAAATGAAGACAAGGTTTCTATTTTGGGGCATGGGGGAGAAGGGACTTTCAGGCCTCTGATTAGAGAAAGAAAAGTATCATGAAGATGTTGGTAGACTTCGCTTGTATCAAATCTTCCAAATTAATGAAGAAGCCCAAAATATTTAATTTAGGATATAAGAAGTGAAATACCTCAAAATAATAAGAGTATTGCTGGCAGCTTTCCACTATGGACTACTGATGTCAAAGTGAATGACTGAGGTATCATGCCAGATTTTAGAAGTGAGTGAAGCATATAACAAGTGACAGGAACAGTTAATTTAGGAAAAAGAAGTAAGAAGGAGCAAACTAATACAGCATAACAATATATAAGAACAAGAAAAGTGATCTTGAGGTATTTGTAGTCATTCTGCTATTTAATAACTGTATATAAAAGGTTTGGTTAGGACTGCTTTTCTGAGGTAGGTGTCCTGGAATCCTTTTTTGGAAGGTGTAGACAGAGGTCATAGAAGTCATAGCTGAATAGAACAAAATGGGAAGGAATATTAGTAGAGCAATCACCACTTTTAAGTGCTGCAAAGTGTGCCCTGAATCTGTCAGCAGGATTTCTGTTTTTGTTTTTCAGAAGAAAAAGTATAGCAAAACAGATCAAACCTAACATTTTTTGTCTGAGTCCCCATCACTCACTAGAGGAAATGACAAACTCATTTTATGTGATTTTTATGGCTGTCCCTTCCCCCTTTCCCTCAGTTCTGTTTTGTCCATTAATTGCAATTCTCAGTTTTTGTTCCAGGCTTTTTAAGCTGGATTATCACATTTTCATTCCAATATTCTTTCCTAGTTGCCTGTAGTTATCACTACCTTTTTTAACAGTTGATTTCATAACCTTTTGATCTGCTTTAGTACTTAACTACTGTACTTTATAACACAATCTAATTATTTTTCCTTATGAAAAAACTGAGTTTTGTTTTCAAACTCCTGAAAATTTTATATTTAAATGGCATAAGCATTCATTAAATTCTATTTATGGCCCAACTCACAAATACTCAGTTAACTGTAGTGCACAAAAGGTATTTTCAAGTTTAAAAATTACTTCTTTAAATGTACCAGGAGAATTCATACGAGGTTGCAAATAGAAATTTCAAAGACAGGGGATATTTACATGAAGAATCCCAGTTTAAAAAATCCAAATAAACTAACTGAGAGGTAATGTAATTACATCAAAGATCCTAAACCACCACAGTAGATATTTATGTTATCTGTTAAGGTAAATATTCACTTTAACTTAAACGATCCAGGCATATAGTCTTCTCCTTGGCCTTTTCTTTTATTTTCTCCATGCTGCAGATAACTGTCTTCTGATTTGGCTTTTTTTTTTAAACTGAAAAAAAGACAGTTTACAGTGATACTGAATAGATTTAAGACTTTCAATAAATCTCATGGATGTGATTGCTATACCACCATTGCTCCTACCCTATTAGCATGGGTTTAACTGTGAACTCCCAGGAGAAGAATTAGTGATCAGAAACGTCTGTTTCTAAGTTTTTGCTGTTTAGAATGAATGATGCTCAGTCTCTGGACTAAAGCTTGGTTTAGAAGGTTGGTGTTCATATTTCAATGCAATGCTTTCGTGGTTAAGCCATATCAAGTGGAGCACCAGGCGTTGAACCTGACATAGCACAAGTAAATCCTCATGTCAGCACTTGCCAATCATAGTATTCAGTTCCAGAAAAATGTGAGTGTAATCTATGGGAGAAACTTGTCACCAAAGAGAAGCTATACCAGCAACTCCAGGAAATGGCTTTGGAAATATAATTGCACCCAAAGGGAAAGGACACATTCATTGGTACGTTACACTTCACAAAGCCAAGGGAGTTAACTCTCAAATGACAGGTGAATTACCTGCCATGGCTTATTGTTAATTTATTATCATAGGACCATGGAAGATCAAATTGGAAGGGACCTGAAGTGTCTTGTCCAGACGTTTTTGGCAAAAGCCAAGACAAGATGACTCAGCCAAAACCTTTGCTGGGGAATCCACCACTTCCCTGGGGAGATTATTCCAATGGCTGATTGCTCTCATGGTGAAAAATATTCCTCTTGTGTCCAATTGGAATTGACCCAGGAGTAACTTGCACCTATTATCTTTCCTCTTTTCCACGTGACTCCTTGTAAAAAGGGAGTCTCCAACTTCTTGTAATCAAGTCTTGTAGCCCTTTAAATACTGGAACATGGTCACACAAGGTCTCTCCTTCTTTCCTCAAGGCTGAATAAACACAGGCATCTCAGCCTTTCCTTGTGGAAGGCTTCCTGGTCCTTGGATCGTCTTTGCTGCCCTTCTCAGGACCCTGCCCAGCCCATCCCCATCTTTCTTTATAGCGGGGAGCAAAGCTGAGCACAGCATCCCAGCTGTGGCTTGGCAAACACAGAGTAGAGTGGGATCATGCCTTCTTTACCTCTGCTGGTGATACCCTTGTTGATGCAACCCAGCATCCTGTTTGCTTTCCTTGCCACAGCAAGGCTTGTTGTCATTCAGGTTGTGAATAAAAATATAGGCAATCTGTTTCCTGGATTTATTTTCTGTACAAAATAATAAAAAAAAATAGGCAAACAAAAAAGGAAAGGCAAATTGTCCTGAAAGAAACCACAACTGAATCCTATCTTTTCAGAACACTGGTACTAATTGCAAGAATAGTAGAGAAAAATGAGTAGTTTATGAAGTCTTTAAAAAAGAGTTGCCTGGAAGATTTTTGGAAATTAAAATTAGGCAGAAAATACATAAGGCTCAGCTACCTGCTAAAACTTGTCAACTCTTAATTTTACATCTGTTGTTGATCACACTGCAGGACTTGATAATATTTTTATGATTGTGTCACTGCAGTGGAAGAGGCAAAATTAAATTGTCATGTCTAGTCAAGTAGGGGTCCTGGTCTTTCATGTATATTTGATGATAAACAGTCCCACTGAAGCCTGGCTGGTGTATTACAGCAGTACCCTTACAGCAAGGTTTGTGATTCTTTGCTGCCTCAGGCATAAGCATCTATATCGCTCAAGTTGTTTTAAACCAAATATAATTAAAATTATATAGACTTTTAACAAAAGAGTAGTTTCATCTGTAATCCCGGTTTTGTCTTAAGGGTTATCATTTTGCATTTTGTTTAGCAACTGAGTAAGAGAAGCCGTGCCAGATACTGACAAATAATTACTTGGCATTCAAGTCAAGTAAACATTTTGTATACTATAAAATTATTTAGCAATTAAATTTCAAAGTAGCTTATGATCTGTGGTGCTAACCTCAGCTTCCTTCCTCCCTTCCTTCCTCCCTCCCTTCCTTCCTCTTACATGATGAAACTTAGTAAATGTAATTTAGAATGTACTTTTATGTTCTGTTTGTAACTATCCCCCTGTAACTATCTCCCCTATAGATACCATATTGCAGTAATGAAACCTGACAAGATTCCTCAAATCTCAATACATTCAACTCTAAAGTTCAAGACGAAACCTACTTAACTAAAGAGCTGTAAGTATTTAGTTGCTAATCTTTTTGTGAATTCAGTTTTTTATGAGGAAAGAACAAACATATACACCCATTTCAGCTGCATACAATAGGCCTTTGTCATTTGCCCTCACTGAGCTATGCATATTCATGGTCCCAGCAGTTCAATATGTACTCCTGTCATTACCTCCCAGAGATCTGCCTTGATTCTGTCTTGAGTTTCACTCCAAGCAGCAGGTTTGGAGCTAGAAAACTTTATAATATAAAGATTTTCCTGCTGTATGTGTTGCAGTTGTAAATATGCCTTTGAAACACTTTTGGAGGTGAAGAAATATTTATCTTACTTATAGCTGTATTTTTTGAATGACTTGAAAAATTACTTTTGAGGTCTTTTTTATTATTTAATGAAGAAGTTTGTATCCATTTAAAGCCAAGAACCACCTGATTAGGAAAATATGTAGCTGAACTGCTGAGCAGATGAATTAACACAGTTAAATATTCTTTTGGAGAGTCACCAGAAATGCTTCAGAGTCTTCCAAGATCTTGATTCTTAGCTTACTACCTAATTTCAATCTGAAGAAGGCACGTGAAGTTGTCACTAACTTTTACTGTGCAGATGTTTTGCAAAGTGAGAGCTGCACAAATAGGAGTGGTGGTAGCTCCCTCCAAGTGATGACAAGTCCTGAACAGAGTTGCAGCTTTACTCAAATATTTGAATGATAAATGTCCTGGATTCACAGTCACAGGAATAGCTTGTAAGTGCAAGTAAGGAAAAGTACACTTTTTCAAACCACTTTGCACTGATAACACAGCTAAGAAGCAAATTCTCCAAGCCTGATATATCCTGATAAATCTCCTGCATAATCCTTGTGGCCATTTTCTCCAGAGGAACTTCCAGGAAAAGGCAGTCAGGTGTTAATGTGGAAGTGCAGTAAGATATAGAGCTTACCTTTCTGATAATGCCATTTATGCAGATTTTATCCTGTCTGCAGCCTGTTGCTGCCCCAGTGCTCCATGGAAATATTTCAGGTTTGCTGTCCACCATCACTTGCTGTTGGAAATGGGGTGTTTTTCCTAGTGGCTCTGTGCTCATCTTGGAGCTGGCTGTTGTCTTCCTCCCCTTTTATCTTCTCATCCTTTGCCTTGGATTCTCTGACACCTATAGTGACAGCTCTGATTTTCCAGTCTCCTGGGAAAGCCCTTTTCTTTCTCCCCTTCATGGAAAAATGACTCAACAGCTGGATGGGAAAGTTGTGTGGATTTGCTCTGGAAGACCTTGGTTTCCTCTCAGGACATTTCCCATTGGCACCCCAAGGTGTGAGCAGGCAATTATCCAGCTCTGCTTCTCTGCCCCAGTCCTGACAGCCTGGAGATGTTCTGGCTTTCCACAGACCAGTTTGTGGGGAAGGGAAACACCTATTTCATGTGGTGAAGGCCAGGCTGAGCCAATTGCTGGGATCTTGAGAGCATGTGTGTGTTTAAAGTGAGTGTGAATATTTCACAGTAGAATATGAAAGGTCTACTTTGTGGTCTTTTAAAAATATTTCTGGCACAGCAAAACAAGTAAGATGGGAGACAGGCTTTTTGTATGGGATTACTTGGTGCCAGTGCAGAACTTTGTCTTTGCCAAGTTTTTGGTTAAGTTGGAAAGTATATTTCCTTGATTATGATGAGGCGAGACGCTCTTTAAATAGAAAATAAATTTTACTGCCATCTGCAGAGCAATCTGATGAATTAAATGAGGAGTTACAAAACTCTTCTGTTGGCCCCTTTGGAATAAGCCAGTTCGTATGGATTTTATAAATCCAGAACAGGATTTTAAAATATGCCTCTTTCAAAATTTACCACAAAATATCTTGTTACATGGTGGCAATCTTGGTCAGATTATATTCCTTTTGGATGTTTTCTCCCAGTTTGAGATAAAATTATTCTGCTGTGTTGCTATGAGATTTAAACCCCCTATCTCTGTACTTGTCATTTATTTTGAAGAGTTTGAGATGCTTCAGGTGTTGGCATTCATATATCATCCATCAAATATAGCAAAAATCCCACTTTATCACCAGAAACCTTCTGTCATACTCAGGTTTAACAAGCAACCTCACGAATTAAAACAAGAGCTTAGGTACACCAGCAGCTATAAACATCTGTTTAAACATGTTAGGGATTATTAGGCAGTACCACAGCCTTGTTAACTTGAAGTGTGAGCCAGGATTGCAGTCCAAAGCAAGCATAAGAACTGCGATGTCGCAAAAAAAGAAGGGAAAACCTCAGTTTTGCAGAGTGAAGATTAATTGGACATACACAATAAGTACACACAAGCTTTTAAACTTTCATTCAAACCTACTCCAGCCATAAAAACACAGCTGTTCAAGCTAACTAAGCATTATAGGTCTAGACCTGCAAATGAGCACTTGAATGGTATTAGAAATTAAAATCTGCAGTAAAAGTCTTTGGGTATACTTTGTCACATCTATACCCAGACCCCATTGGAAATAATGCCAAGTTTGGAGTCAGACTTTGGTTTTCATCATAAATGAACTCCAAAATCATAGGATTGAATAAAAATTAATCTTGGATTCTCAAACTTCCAATATAATGCTGTGGAATTGGGAATCTGAAAGACAGACAGTGAGAATTATTAGTTTTTTGTGCAGAAAGATACCCAGAAGTGTTCTTTTTAGAAAAGACAAGAACAACACATCTATTTCATCCTAGTCCTCCTCCAGTATGCTCTATGCCTTAACCATAATTGAAATCAATGCCAGTGGAAAGAATACAGACAAATCACTGTCATAGAAACATGTCTAAACAGTTTGCCAAGAAGCAAGTTTTGCTGCTGCAGAATTCTTAAATGATTCACTGTATTCTCTGGTTTGAGAGAATTACTTTTTATCTTGTTCCTGTGTGTCAAGTTATCAATTCAATTTTTAAAAAAAATGTCCTTTTTTTTATCAGGAGAAAAAAATTCTTCCTTAAGTGCTGGAAGAATGAATAGCTTACAGAGTTGTCTGTTTTCTAAACAGATAGATTGGAAGGATGAGTATTTGAAAGGACCAGCATTGGAAAGACTTCTAGCTGTACTTGCCACTTTAAAAAATAAATCAATGACTATAGAAACTTTCCTGGACTGTAATTCTTCATTGTAGATGTCTGTTTATGCCTTTTGGCTAGCTAGTGTTTTGAGAGTTTGAGAGTTTGTGAGAGCTGTATCTACCCACAATGTTTTTGTGGAAGGTACATGGAAGCCTTGAAGGATCTAAATCCCATCTGATCTTTGTGCCTCAGTCTGTGTTTCCCTCACTGCACTCATGAATGGGATAACTTTCAACAAAAGGCTGCCTTGCCTTTCTCATTCCATTTAAAATGAATATTGACATTTGCAAACAATAGCAGCCCTTGTGATGCAAATGACACTGCTGCAAAGGATGTTCACAGCTCAGAACAGAATGGTTCCAATTTGATTTTTCTAGCTGGTGTCAGTGTGACAGATACATGACAACTGTGGGAGAACGTGGCCAGTTTTCCTCCAAAAGCCTGACTGGCACATCTGAACAGTTGCTCAAACATGACAACAGTCAGAATCCAAATAAAACTTTGTGCTTTCAATTCTCAAAATGTGTATATTTGGAAAAAAGCTTCATCCAACTCAAAAACAGAGAATCTCACCACATTCTGTGTGTAACCAATAATTTTGTAAATAAAAATTAACTACCTGCTAGCAGGGGGTAATTAGCTCCCAAAAAATTATAAGAGCTTCTTTAGAGATGTTAGAAATTTGTTGGAAAACATATCTTATCTCCAGTGCAAATCTCATTTACCTTCAAGAAGTCAGATACTAAAAACAGCATTGATTTTCACAGGAAATTAAAGTGGTTATTCTAATACAACATTTAAAAAAATTGAAGTTTGGTAACTCTCTACATAGCAGTAGAATTGGACCAGGAAATACAGAAACAAATCTTTGGATAGTATTTCAGCCTGAGATGTGCAACACATTGTCATTTGCTGAATTTAGCAGTGGGATGCTGAAAACCCCTCTCTGTCTATGCCATGCCTGAGCAATGAGATTTGTTTGATTTGTACCCATAAATTCAAGATAAAAGATGAGTTTGTCTCTCCTAGAAAATAAAATAAAACAAAAAATATAGTTGAACATTATTCAAAGAAAGTATTAAAGACAAACAGGAAAATGGCAAAGCCACTGCTGCTTAGAGTGATGCATTTGACAATTCTGAACTGACAGGTTGAATTAACACTTGGGTTTTTTGGTTTTTTTAGCAGTTAATTCAGTTCTTGCTTTGTTTTGAAATTTAATAACCTAAGCATGTTTAAAAATTTAATGACAGATATTTTATGCTCAAATTTAAATTCAGGAAAGCAATGACAAGTGCTCTAGTACAAAAATAACACACCTCATTTCAACACCTAAAGTCAATGTAATGTCTAATGTACAAATTATAGAATGTATGGTAGAATAATTATTTGATTTTTTTTTTTTTGGTCATAGTGATACAAAGTTTTGTAGAATTGTAGAAACCCTCAACTGTTGATAAATTTTAACAGGCATAACACAAAAAAATTCAGTATTAGGCTCCATCCTTCATTAAATTTCTCCTGCACTGTGATATCTACAATAAATAGGCCAGTTTTGGGGCTGCTCTTATGGTGATATCACATATTACCTTGTGTATCAAAAATCTGTATTTTTTCCCAAGTATCTGTGAGCCTCTCTTAAAACTTTTTGAATGAACAATGAGGACCATTTCTGCTCTGTAGAGACCCTGTCACAGGTGGCCACAGCCAGTCCTTGCAGTTGCTATGGTAACATAACAGCTATTGAAGAATGCTGCAGTCTAAAGAGCATGATTTAGAAAAAACATGGCATAAAACCATAATATAATATCAGATTCCTTTCTTACAGAGCACTCTACTGGTTTTTGTTTTGCTTCTGGTAGCCACCAGGAATCATGAATTCATCTTTGGATTTCAAATAGGATGGTACAGGTTAGTGCTGAGTGGGTGAGTTGAGAGTAAATTAAAGAAAAATAAGGAAGCAACTTTCCTGGGAGCACATATCATGGTACTGAACTCGTTGAGATTGATAGCTGAGTGAAATGGAGGAATAGGTTGTTAAAGGAATCCTGGGTTTCTTAATTCTCATGTTAAGTAAAGGGGGAAAAGAGACTTGCATGGAAGAAGCCAGGATCAGGGTGAAGAAAAGATTTGTATTAACAAATGTGCATTTTTTTCTTTGCCTTTATCATACATGGGAATTCTTCCCCTCTGCCACCCCTGCAGATCATTTGCTCATTGCACACTTCATTGTGGCCCACTCAGGAAGTCATCTCAGATGTTTGCTAATGAATTTCAGATGCTGTTGCCCTCCATCACGATTTCTACCCTTGTATAGTTAAAACAGTAAGAATATTTCCATTGCCAAACTCAGAATAGAGACAATATATTCCTGTATGCTCTGGTGCTGGGAAGAAGACACTGCATAGAAAAGACTTTAAAATGAATATAATGAGGAATACACAGAGGAAAATATGGTGCATATTTACATTGCAACTCCAACAACAAAGCAAAATTGAAAACAAAACAAAAAGCATGTTTGCAATATGTCACCCTAAAGGATACCTTAGAGTTGAAATATTAAAAGCATTCTCAGTAACAGCAGACTACACCAATTTAAAACAAAACCCAAATTTGTCATACCTCAACAGCTCAGAGTAGAAAATTCAAAGCAATTCCAAACAATTCAAATGTTGTCCAAACTTGTGATCTGCTTTTCTTTCTTCCTTTTTCCTAACCTCTCTCCTCCCTCTTCCAAATGTCTCACATTATCTGGCTTCCAATAAATGCTGTTGGTCTGTCTGATGTGTGACTAGTCAGGGGATAAGGGAAAAATGTTGTAACTATTTTTCATGTACTTTTTTTATGATTTAAAAAATTGCTTTTCTCTCTATGGTAACTGGGATTTAATCAAATATATGGATAAATAAATGCACCCTCCTACCTATGAAAGATTCCATTGCTTTGCTTTAAAATTATGATTTAAGAGATCCTTTATAGCTATAATTTGTTTGCACCTAGAAACTGAAGTAGGGCCCTCACCATGCTAAACAGTTTATGAATGCATAGAATTAAAACTTGGAATGGTCAGAGCTTGGAGATTTACTGTTGACTGCAGCACATCCAGGATTTCACCTGTGAAAAAAACATTCCCTGCCAAAAAAAATCCCCACCCTTGTAATGAGCAGGCCAGATTGAGGAGGGGAGGAGGGAGAGGAGAGGAAAGTGGTTGTGGTGATGAGGCACAGAGCGGGTCCTTCTGTCACCTGTCACAGTGCAGTGCCCTGGCCAGGCTGCCTCCACTCATCACTGACTACCCATCTTTTGCAGTGCCCGTGCAGACTGGCTCCATGAGGCTGCACTCAGTCCTTGGCTGATCCCAGTGCTGACCCAGCTTGCTGAAACCCTCTTGAGTCTCTCTGTGCTATGTTCCAGCCCACCTGTTTCCTTTCTTCTGGGAATCTGCAAGAAGTTGCCTCTGGTTTGGAAAATGACTCCCAGAAGGAAGGCTTGATCTGGAGCCAGGATGATATGAAATTCTCTTCCCAAAGACCAGAACAGGACAAGAGAATGATGACTGCTCACCAAAGTCATGGTGAAGAGTGTGGACGGTGCTGTTGATCACAAAGACTTGTGGGGACCTGGGGCACAGGACTGACCTTTACTGCAGGGGACTCTCCTGGGCAGGGAGATCCATCACAGACTGGACCATCCATCCAGGCTTCCCAAACAAGAGAAATGCCATGGAGGAGAAACATACAGCACACAATCAAAACATGGACCTTAAGTACTTTGAAGCTTGTTTTTACCGCACTGACAGCTACTACAAGAAACTGCTTCTGGAATTTATATCCTTTTCATTCCAGAATTTTAAGAATCATTGTTTTGGCAGCCAACAAATATATTATGGAGGATTTTCTCCATGGAGTTATTTTCCTGTTAAAAATGCAAATACAAGACAACACAAATGAAAGTGCTGAAAAATGAAAGCGGGGAAAAACTAAGGTGTCATTGTGCTAGCTTCATTCTGGGCTTAGACTACATTTGAACCTCTTCAATCACCCTGGAAATAGCCAGTTCTGATACGTAGTGACTGCTATGGCTGAGCTGTTACATCAAGTTTTTCAGGTAGCCTGAAGTGCTGACAGGTATGCAAGACTGGATTTCACAGGCACTAAAAATCAAAATTTCTTAAAGTTTTAAAAGGTTTTTTTGTTAAACAGACTAAATTATAGTTGAGGAGGTAAACTTGGGCCACAGATTCCAGTATTTTCTTTTCCTTGACAGTTTCAAACCCAGCAACCAGTAGTAGAAAAGTTTGTTCCACTTCATGGTAGCATGGACCTCTTTCAATCATTCTCAGTTTCTACCTTATTGAGAATTTATTTTCTATAATTTATATAACTCCTTCTAATTTTAGAAATGTTTGAGAAATATACTTGTGAGATGCTCTAGCTACTCATACTTCTCATTCCCAATATCCAGGAGATGGAGTTTGGCAACCTGCTTACGACCTACTTGCAAGTTTTTGCCAGGGGCAGCTTGAGGTCAGATGCATGGGATATTTCTTTTTGGGAAGGTAAATTGTTGAAGTCCAAATAAAAACATATGTTTGGATCTATTTTTGTGATATAAATGCAATATTTTAAGTAACAAAATCCTAATTATCTTCCTATTTAGGAATCCTAATTAATTTTCTTTATTCTTGTGTGATCCACACATGGATTATTCCACTATAGGTAGACTGGAAAAACATTCTGGAGACAAGCTCTAAGAAAACATAAGTATGCAATTTTCCTAAAATTTAGCTTGAGCTGTTTAGTGTCTGATATGCAAAATGAGAAGTGGGAACAAAGATTAAAGGGAGTGGAATTTAGGCCTGCTCAGATTCGGTAGGAAGATATGACTTGTGTACCTCCTATCTCCTGCACAAATCCTCAAAAAGTGATAAGCTGAAAAGCCAGGTACAATTACACTTTACATAAACTTTGATGCAAGATTTAACTACCATATTTTGTGCATGCTCATGTACTGTCCTGGAAATCTGTAGGCCATTTTATCTGTTGGTGTGATCTAGATGAATAATATAAACAAGTAACTTTATTTTCTTTTTTTAAGCCTTAGTGGTAGTGTTACAATTTGTTTCATATTTCTTAACTCTTCTACATGCCTGGGGAAAAAAAAACCCTCTTTGATTTAACAATGACATATTAGAAACCAAAGCATGTGAAACATACTGGTGTTTTGCAAAAATAATTCTCCTGAAAGTTACTCCATGCTTCTGCTGTCGTCAGTGCTAGGAAATTATACTTTCTTCTTTGTCTATGCAATTTCTACACTGAGGTTTTATTTTCTTTCTTCTCTGCATTTTGCACTCATTTTCATATATCTGTCATTGGAGCATTAAAAAATCATAAAAAAGCTTGGTGTTATAAAAGTCCTGACAGCACACTTTCAGCTTGTTTTATTTTTTTCTTGTTCAATTCACAATCAATGTTTGGCAACATCAAAGACTGTATAAGAAGGTTTTTTTTTTTAATCTAGACCTTTTATTTAGCATGCTTTTAACAACTGCTTGATAGCAGCCTCCTTTCCCCCTCCTTCTCCCACTGCAACCCCCCAAAACATGTCAAGTTTCTTCTAAGACAAGGAGAGGAAATGATTGGGCTGCTGTCTCCTAGGTTCCTGCCAACCATACCTACTCTAGGTTGGGATGACACCTCCCAAGTTTGTGTTTTGGGCACTACAGCTCAAAATTATGTTCATGTAGTGACTAAACATTACATTAAAAATAATTAGGCTTTTTCCCTGACTGTTCTTTGGGAAGCTGTTGCAGACCATCACATCTCTGATTCAGCACAGAGGCCACATGGTTAACTCTGGCTGACCAAGAGACACAGCTGACATATGTAGTGGGTGCAGTGTATCTGGAAGCATCTGTGCATAGATCAGTCTCTGTTCTAGAAAATGAGTGAGAAGCTTATTGAAATGAAAAATATAATTTGCATCAAGTATCTGATTTAATAAAGATATAAAGCAATTAAGAATCTGAATTCCTTTATAGTCTTATCTAATCTTGGGCAACACCAAGCCATTAATCAGGTAGGTAAAGATAGGGACCTTGCTCCTGCCTCTCTGCTATTTCATGTGGATTACAGTGCAGGAATGTCTCCCGTACGGCTGATCAATCACTGTCCTGATCAGGACAATGTGCAGGAAGGAAAAGCATCCCTGTGAGTCCCGTGTTGATGTGTGCAGCCTTTTACTCTTTGCAGTGGCAGAACACACTGAGGACTTGCCTGGCTGAGAGAAGAACCCAGCAGAGCCCTGTGAGTGTTAGCAGGGCTCAGTCAACACCTGGACAAGATGTTTTTCAGGATGCTATTCACCAGCTCCATAAGTCTTTCTAATTTGATGTTATTTGATGTGAATTGTGTGTAAGTAATGTTAATTATGCAATAGGTTTTGAAGAATATGTTTTGATTGTACAGTGGAAATGTCAGTCCCATTAACAATCATTATTACCTGTCAGAAAGCAGAGCAGCTTTCAATGAATGCTAATTTTTTATTCTCGTATCTGTGCAGATGCATACCAATGTTTCCTATATATTTTGTTTGTTTGTATCCTGATCATTACTCCAACCTTTCTCTCCAAGTTTTCTCTCTTTGGACTGAGTCTGGAAAGGAGAGAAGGAGGCTCTAACTTCAGGCCTCCTGTGAGTCAGCTTATATTGAACGTGTTTTTGAAACAAAGGTTGTGGTTCTCAGAAAGTGGTTCATCTGCTGAAGTGTTTCCAAACCTTGCTCCCAGTGGTCTCTGGAATTTATTAAGTCTGTGGCAATGGTTCAGGAGTATTGGAGTGGGGTTTTGGAAGCAGCATTCCAAAAGGAAGCAAGTTGTCCTGTTTCACTTTGTTACAGTAACAGCAAATCTTTATGAACAGGAGATGTGGGAGAGCATTAGAGGGAGCAAACAATATTTCTGCATCCCACACTTCTCCAAAACCATGTTATTTTTTAAAGGCTCTGTACACAGTCCTTTACACTGGCAATTAGGATCTACTTAAGATGATCAGATTTTCAGCCTAAAATCATGTCTTCCTTTCATTCTAGTCTTGCAGAAGACCTAGAAGCTGACCATGAGGATGGTTCCTCCACCCTTTTAAAGTTGCTGTGGAATTACCTAATTAGCTTAAGTTTTGGAAAAAGTATTACTGGGGGACTGGACATTTTCTGTGCAACTTTTTTTCTGAACTTATGACTTGTTCTCACTTGTGGGAAATATTGACAACAGCAAAGTCTTTTTCTGGGAAAATTAATGTACCCTGTTTGATTCCTCTGGGTTTCTGTTCTTTGATGTTTGCTTAATTAAGCATTGATCCATAGATCTAAACTCATATTTTAGTACTTTAATAGGCTACAATAATTACATTTGTCGATCTAACATTTTTTGAATATGTTATTGGCAACCTTTGTGAAATCAGATGGACTAAGGAGTTAACAACAGTGTGCTTGGAACATGAGTAAACAGCAGGGGATAGTCAGTGTACCTGTATAGATTTTATTCACTAGTGTGTAATTGAAATGACTATTTTATTAGGAAAAAGGTGAAAAGTGAGCGACAACAGGAGCAGGAAAATCATTGTTGGCTTGCCCTGACTTCCTGTAAATTGGATAGTCTGGAACAAAGTTTTCATTCATACATATTTTCTTGTATACTTTTAGGGAGAGCACTCCATGAAGCCTCCAAATTCAATTTCAGACATCATGTCATGCCAGACAAAGCAGTAGTTTGTGGAGTACCTGGAACAAAACTATTATTCCATTTTTCACTTACGAAGGAAACTCCACCAGATTTCCATTTTTCCTTGCATAGGGTGGGATTAAAAGAATAAACCAAAGATTATAGGGGGAAATTGGTTAGGTAAAAGAAATAAAAGCACTAGGAATGGGATCATTGATGGGATGAAGCTTATAGAACAAGAAATGGTACATTTCTAGATATTTAATAAGAATTTTTAGTAATAATATGTGTGTTCCTATTTTTGTATGGACATTGTAAAGTATTTGACATCTATTAAGCTTGTGTAGGTTTACCTAAAATACTGCAGGTGTAGGAGCATTCTGCTACATTAAATCTGCTGTAAGTAAATAAAGGGAACACCCCAAGTTGCAGGTAGTAAAATAGTGCCCTGTTTCAATGCAGTTTCATTAAATGCTGCTGTACCCCATTATCAAGATTGTGAATGGACTGTATGCATGGATTGTGTGTCCTTGAATATCTCTTAAGAAGCTTTGAGCAAACCGAGAGTATTTTTTAGTACGCTGGGTGTAAGATGCTGGTAGGAGAGTGATTAACACTGTTCCTTAGTGAGACCACACAAACAAGGTTTGGTATACACCCCACATATAGCCTTGAGAGTCTCTACAGCTTAGGGCAGATGAGGAGATGATACAAAGCTTTCAATGTTTCAGATGAGAAATGTAGAACAAGAATTTTTTTTAAAAAGAATCTAAAAGACTAGACTTCTAAACATTAGAGCACTGCCTCATTGAGCAGATGCTATGTTTGTCAAAATTACAATTCAATTGCATAAGCTTCAGATCTAAAAATGACTGATGGAAGCTGTCTGCTAAACATCAAGTTATTGTTGTTTTGGTTTTTTTTTCCACTACTATGGTATTACTTATAGGGGGTAATTGCAGAAGAATAAGTAAGTAGAACAGAAAGCATGATGTTAGGTGGAAATAAAGTTTTTAAAGGAAAATCTGGGTCACAGAGAAATAAATGAAAATTTCCCTCAGCTTTAATGAGCCAAGATTTCACTTTTGAAATTTAAGGTCTTGTTTTAAGTATTCCTTGGCCTGAAATAACCCTTTTAATGTATTTACTTCTGATTTGTGAATTTACATATAATACTTTATGTATATACACCCACAGATCCATGTGTATAATGAACCTGAAACCTGTAATGTTCTGGAAGGTACATAATTCATGTGTCCAAAATAAATTTGTGAATAGTGTAGTCCTCTATAAATCAGCTCCTTGATGCTAGGTATGATCTTACATACTCACACATTGGAGATCTCTGTGGACAAAATCAGATATGTGAGGTCAATATTGCTCTCTTTAAAGTAAATCTAGATTTATACCAGCAGTGATTCTGAAGCAAAGCTCCAGAACTCTGCTGTCATTTTAAGAACGCAGTGCTTTTCTCATGTTCATTCAGGAATGTATATATGTCTGCAAGAAAGGTCAAAAAAAGGTTTACTGCTGAAGCTGTCACTCTTATCAAAAAGTTCTGCACAAACCAGTTTGCCTCTCGATGCTCTGTCTGATAAAAACTGTTGTGAACACATCTTGAAAGAGAACAGAAAATAATACCCTTACATTGGCCTTTTGATTAACTATTAATAATAAGACTGCACTGTTTTAGAGTCCAACAGGAGTTTCTGAGTGGATGATGTGCCAGGGTGATTGCCAGCTATTAGAGCATCCTTCACCAAAAGCTTGGTGAAGGGAATGACAGAAATATTTTGAAGTTTAGTAGTATATGCAGTACAGAAAAAAAAAGATTAAAATGTAGGCAGAGAAGGAAGATATGCAAATTATAAGACAAACATTGATCTTAAACACAAATTATTTTAGGGTTTTTTCTAATGTGGCCAATCAAAACCTGTTGAATGGAAGAACTCTGTTTCCTTAATGCTACGTTTTTGAATAAGATCTGGCTTCACCTTAATTAGAATGACTGAGAAAAGGCAACATTTTTGCTGGAGCTACTCGGTGGGCATGGTACAGTGGGTTAATTTATTTATTTCCATTTCACAAAAGAAAAGGAGCTCTGATAATACCATAAGTGAATAGGGAAGCTTCTGGCTTGTCTGTGTGTGTCAGTGGCTGTACAGGATTATCCTTCACACTCTGCTTTACAATGACAGTCAAACAAGCAGCCACAAGCCACCAGATAAAAAATGTTTCTTTTTTTTGGCTTAGAAAAGGAGTTAAGTAATTTCCCCATGCTGTAAGAACTGTGACACTGAAAGTGAGGGGTGAATTCCATGCACCAAGACTGGTGGTAATACAGACCTTTGCAAGAAGTTATGTAAGCTAGAGCTCTGCAGCACAAAAGTTGGTATCAGATTAATTGCAAATGAATCATTTGAATTATTTCCTTGTCTTCTCTAGAGTGCTTGAATATTCCCAAATAAATAATGAGCTTTGAAAGATATTCATCTCCCCAAGAGAGACAAGTTTCTGTAAACTTGACTTAAAGAAGTATTGCTGCAGGCAATGAAATCTATACAAGCAAACAAAGCCCAGGAGATAGGTTGCCTTCTGGCAGACTATTAGAAAAAATTTCTTTAGCAACTTGCTACATTCTTCAAAATAATAACCACTATTATTTTTAAATGGAAATCTTTTCTCTTTGAAATAGTACTTTAAAAAGCCTCAGGATCAGAGCACACCAGAGTAAATCTTATCACTAGTTCTGCTGAATGTGCCTGCAGTAGGGCTCGTAGAACATAACCAGCCATCTGTGCTTGGACGTGTGGGTTAGTGGGTTTGTTTGTTTGGGGCTTTTTGGGAGGGAAGGTGGGGCTGTATGTGGATATATTGTATAAACTCTGACCAGTCTGGGCTCTGAACATCTGGGAGACTGAACATCTGCTTCAGACCAGTTAATTCAATAGCTCTTCTTTATTAAAGGCCCTGCAAATGGATTTGGAGGCAAATTCTCCAAACTCTGCTCCAAATGTTCATTTGGAAAACAAATGAGCATTTATTGCAGCACAATATTAACTTGAAAAGACAACTGAATGCAACTGTTCATCTAGAATTCTATTGCCATGATACAATACCCACCTCTAACAAGAGCTCTAAATATGTTCTATGAAAACTCCTGCTTTATGATTGTAACTAATTCCACCATACAGTGGAGAGAAAGTCTGGACATAGAAGAGGTCAGGCTGTGGTGAAGCAAAAGGTGATAAGCATGCTGTCTTGCTAGCTCAAAGTCCACTGACAACTTGCAGTTATCTTACTTGGGGATTTAAAAATTTTTTGTTATCCTAATAAACCATCTAAATCTGTGAACTGGACATCTGATCTCTAAAAATATATTTTCCTCCACCCACAAACCCAATTATGCACTTGCCACTAAACAGCTGCCTACTTCCAACATTCAACAGAGTACAGAGTGAGGAATGTGCCTCTGACATGTATCATAGAAGATCTACAGGCAAAATTAAGGTTTCTTCATGCAAAATTAAAAAATAGAGGATGGCATAAAATCTAACAGTACCGAGTTACAATCACATTAAGAAATTACTTGGTGGACTGTTAACTTCAGCTATTAAAATAATTATTCAGCATGAGAGAAACCTGTAACAATTATATTTAATATTGGTTTGTCAGAACTTTCTCGTTTATTAAGTTCAGTGACAATGCCTTTAAGAGTAATATGATAGAGGAGTATTGTACCATGAAATATAGCAAGAGACATCTTGACTTTAACCAGCCATTTCTGTTTCCTTTAGATGAGCCACTGCACTATGCTTGTTACTAATTGATTTTAAGACTTCCACTTGGATCCTGTACTCTTGGGATAGGGAGTACAGTAACTTCAGGACTGAGTTTGAGATATCTCCTTCTGTAAATCTATTTTCAAATGAGTTATATGGGGAAACCTTCAGAAATCCAATGAAGTTTTTGATGTGAAGCCCTGAAATTTCTTTTTGGGGGGAGTTTCTACTGTAGCACCAACACAATGACACTGCTGAACTATGGGGAATTAAGAACTTGTCCTGCACATTATATAGCTCTATAAAAAGTAAAAGCAGAAGAATGTGCTGCAATTATAAATAACATCTTAGACGTGACAGAAGTGCTATGTATTTATTTTTGACACAGCAAGGAATGCAAATGAATTTCTGCTAGCAACTGGTATTCTAAAGTATTAAGTTTTCTTCCTAGATGAAGTTTTCCCATTATGTCTCATTATTTCAGTCAGCATTTTTGCTTTTATGCCTTTTTCTTTTTTTTTTTTGAGGAGATATTCTACCAAAAATAAATAATTAAACCACAGATGAACTGTCAAAAGGGAACATTCATATTTTAACGCAACATTAACATTTTGGTAATTAACATGGCAGTTAATGCTTTTAGCAGATGTAACAACATTAGACTTGTAAATTTCAATTAAAGTTAATAGTTCACGATAGCTGTAGGGATCAGGCATCCTCTCTGGATACTGAAAACATGTCTAATGTGATTAGAAATACTAATTGAAGAAAAAAGGACTGCTATAGTAATGACTCTACTTCTTTATCCTACTAAATTATTACAAACCTGCAGGAACTTTTAAAAATATATTTGTAGGAAGAAGCTTAAAGAGCCAAATGCTCCCCTTGAAGAAATTAAAAGGGGTCAAAAGAACATTGCAGACATTTCCTGTGTGTTAGAAGAGGGAAAATCATTAATCGAAAGCCATTGCTCCTTCCTTATCCTCCTGAGATCATATTCCCAAGAAATGCTATAAAGTTATTTGGTTACATTTCACAGCCTTTTTGCATTTAATTAGGAACTAATGTGTTAGTTTTAATTCCCTCAGAGGCTTTGAATTCCAGTAGCAGGCAGAGAAACAGGACTGCCACTGGGAACTATGACTCAAGTGGACATCTCTCGGTTTTAGCACAAGTTAAGAGATTGGTAGTGAGTCCTTTTCATGGCCTGCTGATACATGAAACATTTTAATAAGCACAGGGAAAGGATTAGTTTTATTAAGGGTAATTACAAGCTGCTAGCCACCTATAAAATGCACCCCCCTTTTATTGTAAAATGCCAATGATATTTATTTCACTTGTTCTGTGCATTTTTCTTGTCTCAGGCTGGCTCTGAAGTCAGTACCTCATTCTAGCAAAATTGCCACTGAAAATCATGTTCTTTCTAAGGTTTCAGCTAAAAAGGGCTAAACACTGAAATTAAGTTTGCTTTTTTGACTGACAATAGTTATTTTTAGGATAAATGCAGTTATTCCCCACTCATGCCGTTAGCTCCATTTCTGTCAACACCCTTCCAACATCACCATAAATTATTATTCATTTACATTGCAGCCCAGGCATAGGCTCCATTCTACCAGGCAAAGTGCAAAGACATGGTGAGAGACAACTCTTGTTTGGAAGAATTACACTCTAACCAGTTGTGACACAGGCTGAGAGAAAGGATGCTAGCAGAACAAATGCTGGTTTATCTTCATTTTGTTTCTATCTCAAAGGTTGGAACAAGAGATTAGGAAATTTGGTCAAGCTTATATGGAAAGAATGAATAAAATTATTTGAATTAAATTTATCAAGTAACAATGGAATTGAGAATATATTGGTCAAAGTCATATTAGACTCTGGGCAAAGTGCCTACTTGCCATGTATATACCTTTTTGTCTTGTGTCAGGACTAAATGTAAACTCTAAACGGTGTTTAATTAATCATGAGCCTCAGGCTGCCTTTCTCCAAAGGTCTACATTTTATTGAGCTCAGGTAAGACCCAAACTGTGCATTTAGAATAGCTGCCAGGGCTATACCTGGAATGAGATGGTGGATAACACAACACATTTGAATATGCACCTCCATGAGGTTTGTGCCTTCATTGACTTGTGTGCTAAATAGACAAGAAATGCATTTATCTTACCTATCACTTTCCACTAAAAAATCCCAATATATTTAACAAACTTCTAAATTTTACCTGTGTTACTGTGTAAGGTAGGGTGCTTCTATTGACACCCCAGAGTTTCAACACTGGGGGTACAATGGCATGGATGTCTGATTTACCCAGGAATTTAGTCAGGTGGGAGAGGAAAATTAAAGGTATGGTTAAGGGTTTAGTAATATTTTAGACATCACATCCTCCTTTCCTAGGCAGCACTGGAACCAATGGGATTCTGCATTTGGATCCATATGCATAGATACTCCCTTTAGTTAGCTTAAAATGTAATAGCTGTGAATTTTCATTCATAATACTGCATTTTTGTTTTGAAGTATTATATAATAATGTCTCCAGCACAACACAATTGTTAGCAGCTGTAAATTACTGCAGGAAAGGATGAACTTGACTAAATTTTCTTTTTTATTTGTTAAAATACTCAGATCCAACAGCTAAGGCCCAGGTCTTCAGCTGTGTAAATCAGCATGACTCCACTGAAGTCAGAGCAGCTACACCAACTTACACTGGGTAAGAGCCTGAACTTCAGTGACACCAGATATACAGTTTACAGTTTTATTGGCAAGTACATGTTTATAGACTTGAAGGCAGTTTCTAATCCTCTGTCATATTGTAAACGCTACCACCTTGGACAAACAGAACAGACAGAACAATCATTTGGAAGCTGAAAGTCTTACCCACTTCTGTGGGCATTCCTTTTAGATGAATTATGCTTCTGTGAAAGAACTTCATGCATGAAGGACCACGACCAGACAGAAGTTAGCTTCTACCATTAGCAAAACATACCAATATTCAGATTCTGGCATTCAGAACAGGGTAATCAACCTA
The DNA here is from genome assembly GCF_000277835.1 of Geospiza fortis. NCBI lineage: Eukaryota > Metazoa > Chordata > Aves > Passeriformes > Thraupidae > Geospiza > Geospiza fortis. The sequence continues at coordinate 1,988,841 of NW_005054357.1, read as the reverse complement.
GGAGGTGAACAACTGAAAAATATATAAAGGTTATTCCTTGCCATCACTGATTACTCACATAGTTCATTGCACATTCTTACTGATACTGTTACATTTTTGATGTTTAAAATGGGTTGGACCTTTAGATAAATGTAAAGGACGACTTAGCAAAAAAAAATCTTGAGAAGAACAGTTGGGAGTTTATGATAAATATTTGTTAAACAGGAGGAACTGAGGTAAGACATAATACAAATTAATATGTCTTTTGCTGGTTCTTGAACAGTCACTACCATCCTGTGTGAATGGCAGAACTATCCCTAAACTGCATTTGAACTTCTGCCTGGGTGCTCTGATACTGACATTGCTAAAAGGGGGGCCAGCAGTGCTGCCCTCAGAGAACATGGGGAATGCCAGGACATGCTGAGGGAAGATGTGGATGGACTGGGGTATGCCAAACCTGAAGCCTGCTCAACAGGCTGCAGTGGAGTGTGAGACTGGATGGACAGATCAGCTGGTGCTCAATTAACCTGCACCAAAATGTAGTTTTCTTTATTACCAGTAAGCTAGGTTAGGCTAACTGTGCTCACTACACATACAAATATACAAATATTTTCTTCCTTCAGTTAAACAATAACACATATGTTATGATAATATATCAGAATAGCAGTGTGCTAGAACATAGAAAAAATTTGAAAAAAAGAACCGTATTTAACTGTGATTATGTATAGAGAACCAAATTTTAGGAAAAGGTATTGCACAGCACTCAGTGTAGCTCAGTACTGATCCTTTCTTTGTATTGCAATGCAGCTTAGTTTCTTTAAGCAATTTTAGTGATTTGTTGAGAAGTTTTACTGAAATACAGGAATCTACTGTCATCCAAGCTCCCTATTTCCACATACCTTTCCAAAAACTCTCACAGGTTTCTGCGGTATAAAGGGGTTCCCTGTAGGAACCTCTCATAATACCCACATAAGCAAACAGTTTTTCTAGCCAGCAGGCTTCCTGCTTCTGATGTGTTTGGAAGAGGTTTCACAATAAAATTTTATACCATTACTAACATTTTCCTTCAAATGCTTTTGGTCTGCCTTTTACAGTTTCACATGTAGCCTGCCAGAGGTTTTGCTATATTCTGTTTTTCTCATCTGAACACCCTTTTTTTAAGGAGCTCCTCTTCCTTTGAAATAATACCCTTTATTCTCATGTAGAGCTCTGCTAGTATTTTGGAGACCCTCTAACTGGCTTTGAGAGATGATAGATACTTACTCAGAAACTCTTAATACAGATCATTTTCTCCTAACTTACTTTTAACAAACTTCCTTGATTTTACGTAGTCCTCTTTTCAACATTGTTGCTATGGTAAGTTTGTTTGGCCTTTTCACTTCTAAAGGTTTTTGAATTTGAATATATTATGATCAAAATTCTAAAACAGTTCTTTGATACAGAAATTCAGAAGGTCTGGTGCCCTGCTTGATACAAATCAGTTCTCCAAGTTCCCCTGGATTGCTCCATTTAATGATTTATGTTGTCTGAAAGCTTAAGTTCTGCATAAAGCCCTATCATAATATTTATCCAGTGCAAATATAATGGAGATCTCTTTACTCCTGCCTTCACAGCTTTTCTCATTTCCACATCCATGTCACAGGCAGCTATCCTAGCCTTTTTACTGTTAGTAACAAAGAACCAGGAGAGAGGGAGACTTTTCAGGCTTCAAGGACTTAGAGCAGAGCAGTTGCTCCTTTTGATTAATTTCCTGTATTTTATTGATTTGAAGAACCTGAAGAATTGTTAACCAGTGAGCTGTTATGTTATGCTCCTATCTCTGTGACCTCGAAGACATCTATCCCCATCCTCCACTGTCCTAGTGAGCTTTTCTGCCTGAAAATTTTAAAGTTTTCAAATCCGTATTTTTCCTGAGTTTTCAGTTTATTGTGTTAATGAACATCTCAAGAGTCTCCAGCTGTACAGAGCCCTGGATAACAGCGGCTGCAAGTTAGGAACCATCTGGGGAGTTGGGCTAAATGTTTGAATTCCTGGTTGATTTTTATTTTGTTACCTAGCCCTCTCTAGGTGCTTTCAAGCCTAGTAGCTTAGTCCTGACAAAGGACACTGTTTTCAGAGACAATCCAAGTGTCACATTGCCATTCCAAGTAATACCCTTTGTCATCACTGGATATTTTTTATATTCTTGAATGCTGACTATATTTATAGGTTATGTATATTCACAGATTTCAATGATCAGAAAAAGACTGGTGCAGCTTTCTTAAATCAATGCTGAAATGTAAATAGGTTAATAATAGCATGGCTAATGAAGTTTAGCATTCACTGACAAAGAGTGAGGTCCTTGTTGCTTCTGTCTCTGGCCTGTTCAATTCTAGGTGTAAAGCATTTGCTGCCAACACCTTCAGAAGTTGGCAGACTTAGGGAACAAGCCATGTTCTCCCTCCCAGGTCCCTAATTCCAGCATGTCTTTGTCCATTTTCTCTAATCCTTTGCTAGCTGGTTAGGCAGTGTCCCCTCTGGCCTCTGAGAGAAGCTTTAGCCAGAGATAAGCCTGCTCCTTAACAATCCCTGAGGCTGCTGGATCTTCTGGAGCCTCTTCTGCCTTTCTGATTCTGTTTGATATAAAGTCTCCATTACAGGGAATATTAGACAAATTTATTTAACTGTAAATGTGCATTGAAAAGCAAAGAAAAACATCCTTCTATAAATAAACATTTGTACAACCCAGGTCTGAAGAGGATCTTCTGTGGAAGATGTGTCAGTTTGCAAATTTAAAATTAATGGGGGTAGTGTAGTTACATTTATATGAAAGCCTGTTTGCCTGGTTGTGATGATGAACTAATTAACTATAGCAGACTCTTCATTTTTAGCATCTCTGAGTCCCAAGCATCAAGAATAAAATAGAAACAACCATCTTCTAAGAAAGATAAGGTTGGAATACAGGAAAGAGAAGATGCTTCATCAGCTGGTAATGTCAGGCTAAACTAGCCATTGGATTCAGGTGTCTAAAGTGAGAAGTCAAAATATTATGGAACTGTACAGTGAAATTACAGCATGGAGAAAAATCAAAGAAAATGAATGAAAGTGAAAGAGTGAGTATAAAAATAGGATGAAAGAAAAAAAAATTAAATACTATCAGATTAAACAAAGGAAGACTGAAAAATCTACCATAAAAAAAGGCAAGTAAGCCCTGGATATTCTCTTTTTATGCATGAATGTAGAGAAACCTTCAAATGCTACCTAAGTCTAGGCTGTGAGTTGCTCATTTTCCATCTAATAGAGGCTAGAAAATAGCAATAGCTGGGTATTACAGTACTATTGCCTTTACCTGTGGAAACATGAGACCTAATAAGAGTCAGTATTTTATGGTCAGCTACACACCAAATGACAATCTCTCCTTTTTCCATCAGAGGTTTTGCAAATAGGTGACTGCCCTCACAGAACTCCATTTCTGGTTGAGGCTGAAGAGATTTTTGGAGATGGAAGTCAGTGGAATTGCTGATTGCAATTCTTTAAAGTGATTTCTTAACATTGTATGGCAGATCTATCAAGTTTTCACTTTATGGTATGTGGGGAGCCCTAATGTATTGCACTTTCTGCAAAAAACAATCCAGTGAATTCTTGTTCAAGAAACTGCATTTACAACATAATTTATCCACAAAAAAAAAAATCTCTTAATCACTATTCCAATTAATTCTTTTGGACTACCCTAAAGAAATACAAAATGCACATCAAAGGGAAAGGTCATAGGATATGTCTGATTCCACAGCCTGGGTGGTCACCTTATCACTGTATTTGGCCAGTGGCATCAAATGCCTCAATGCTGATACAGAGGAAATGTGCAGAAAGAGTAACAAATCAGAGAAATGAGAGCCAACAAAAATAATCTCCTTTCAAATTTCATTAGACTTTGTACCACTGGCAACACTGCAGATGTCTCAAAGCTGAAAAGTTTGCCTCAAAAACAGATATGATTTTGTACACAGGGAAGTGAATAGACTTTTTTTCAGACATACTGGCCCATTTCCTACTTCTTTTGCCAGGCTTAAATCAAGTATTACTATACCTGTTACAAGGGAAAAACTGCAGCAAAACCTCCAACCCTTTTGAGAACTTAAGTTTTGCTTTGGAAAGATCAAGTACATCTGATTTGAGGTAATTCTCAATTACTGTTTTCTCTTTTTTAAATTACTGGAGTGCCTTTGTTGAGGAAAAAAGTTTTTTGAAAAAAGTTATTTGATTATTAACCTTACTGGGGAAACTGGTCAGCTTTTTACTTTCTCCCCATCATTGGTTCTTTAGGCTTCTCCTCTGTGTAGGTAATTACCTTTTCCTGCACTGAACTAGGGTGGACTTTCAGGAACCTGAAAACCAGTAGTATTCTGGAATTCAGTATTTTTTTATCTACTTAAACCCAGTGCTGTTGCAAAGCAGAACCTGGTGGAACAAGAGTCACCAAGAGTCTGGTATTTTTTGTTGCCATCACTTTTATTTCTCCCAGTATAAAAAGGAGTTTGTGTCACTTCCAGCTGATGTACTCAGTTAATATCGATTGTCTCGCAGATTGACTATCACAACTCAAATACAAAATGAGCAAGCCTGGCATGTTTTTAAATCAGGCAGGGCCCAGGCCTCAGAGCAGCGCTGCTCAGAACAGAAGGGCCAGTCCCTGCTCCAGAGGCCGGAGCCGGTGCTCCTCCCGCTCCCGCTCCGGGAAAGCTTCCCGTGCCCGCTGCGGAACCGCA
>NW_005054357.1:1939788-1983152 GCF_000277835.1 Geospiza fortis | reverse complement strand
GGGTCCGGCGGCCTCTGCCCCGGGAGGACACCGGGGCTGCCCGGCCGGGGCCCTCCCTCTGCGGTGCGGGGTTTGCGGGGCCTGGGGAGAGCTGCGGCCTGGCGGGACACGCTGGGAGTGAGGCATTCTCCGTCTGGGAGTGAGTGTCCCCTCCTTCAGCTTACCGAGCATCCAGGCTCGCTTATCCCGGTACCGGCCCCGCGTTCCTTTCAGTGTTCATGTGAACTGATCCTGCGCGGTTTTAGGGTTCAGAACGCTGTTCTTCGAGTGCAGTGTGCTTTGGTTTGCTCTGCCTTTTTTTGAGGGGCGTTTTTTGAGGAGAATGGTAAAACTACTTAAGATAATTACCGTACTTCTGATAAAATATGATGAGGGGATGTATGTTCATTAATCACACAAATATTTAATTATTGATATTAGATAAAAATTTCCTAAACGTTTTTTTCCCTTCTTGCACCAACTGAATGGTAACTTTTGTCACCTTTTGAAGTGATAGAGGTGTTTTCTCAGATTGCAGTAGTGGCATCACTTCTCAGGAAAGGTCGCATTGTGCGCAGTAATTTGGTGGAATGTACTGGATGTATTTCCTGCATAAAGTTGTATTACAAGCCTGAGATGCAGAAATTGCATGAGATACACACTTTGGATTATTAGATCGGATGATTGGATTCACAGATTGGCTAAATCAGGAAGAATGAAATTTAAAAAGTTTTGGTTTTTTTTTCGTCGGCAGTTTAGGAGAGAACTCAAGTGTTGCAGTGCTGTAGAAATGTCTATTTAAACTACAGACTTGCACTGTCATGAGAGAGATGAAATGCAGTGGAAAACAGTCATTAGTTCATGGCCTATGGAAAACTTAGGCAGAGGAAGGAAAACTGTGGTGGTAAGAAGGAGACTTACAAGCAAGTCCGGCAGCTTTAAAGTAAGAACTTAAAGCCGTGTTTGTTATTTTTAAATGTTTTGATACTAAGAATAATGTTAAGAGCCTTGTTCTTTAATTTCAAAACATGAAGATACTATATTTAGAAATACCTGATGTTTGGGTAGATGGCTTGTTAGACCACACTTAGAAATTGTTCACTGTAAGGATGGAGATACTGCCTTTGTCATAGATAACTTTTAGTCAACATACTAGTTAGTCATTGCATTAAAAAAAAACAAGAGATCAAGGAATTTTATTCAACCAAAAATCTTTTTTTGATGGTTTTATCACAGTGTCTTCCAGGGCCTACATGAATTAGATAAGTAGATTCCCATCCTCACCATGGAAAGTTGTTTCAAAAGAAGAAAAAAATCAAACATTTTAGAGTTCATTGGAAGGCCTGTGAGCAAATGAGAAAGTCAGATGAAAAATAAAGTCAGGCAGGAAGTCAGTTGCTCATTTTACTGTGACCTGTGGTATCTTCTGTGTTGTAAGACAGAGCCAGCCCCTCTTTAAGCTCAGTTGCACAAAACGTAGTGCTGTGTATTTGTGCACAGAGACATTTGTTGAGGCAGTTTGTTCATAAATACACCCCCCATGTGTAATAAACTTAGTGCAGTACTCTCTGCCTTTATACTGATGCTAAATTCAGCTTATCACTATCAGTGCCTTGCTGCCTTCTGAAGTTGGACGTTGTTCCAAACATCTGTGCTGGATGCTTGGTTGAGTTCACCTTACATTGGAAAGTCCCCTAGGAACAGTCCAACTGCACTAACTTCTTCTCTACCTCCAAGGGATTTTTTTGGTGATTTGGTGTTTATCTGAAAATCCCTTCTGATTTAGGATTTAGGAGATGATGACATTATCCCATGAAGGTTAATACTGTGGGTAGTTTTAGGAGTTAACTGACTAATTTCCAGAGAATTTGTTCAGTTTATCTGCGTTCCATGTGCTTTGCAAATGAGATGAAAATAACTGACCAAAATACCAAAGTGGTGATACGGGCAGCCTTTAGAACACTGATTTGCTGTATTTATCACCATTTCACTTCCCTAGCCACATGGGAAGGAACTGAGCCCCAGACTGAAGTACATCATACCACTTTTTGTTTCCCTAATAAGTATTAAAGTGATTCTTCCTGTCACATTAGTTTAAAAAGCTGCAGAGAAGCAATGCTGTGAAAATGAGTTGCTTTTTTGGTGAACAGACTCTTGTGCATTTGTCTCAGGCATGTAAAACAAATCTGCGATTCAGTTGTGATTTTTGTAGCTAGAAAATGTGCAGTATTTCAAGTGCCATTGTAACGTGTTAGGCATATAGCACTTATTTATGCAAGGGAATTTGTTATAAAATTTTAAACAACACATTAAAAAGAGGAATTTGTAAGAAAATACTGTGAACAATCATGTTAAAACCTGATTGCATGTGGTTAATCTTGTGATATTAGTGACTTTTGTATTGGATTATAGATGGCAAAGTAAATAGACTGTTTGCATCATGTGGCATTTGGGAGTCTGCATTCAAGCCTCTTCAAGCTGCTTGGAATGATTTATAGCAAAGTTATTGCAGTCTTATTTAATAGCTGTGTTTATGTTGGACCAGATGAATTATTTTACAATGTCATAAAAGTTCATGTAGATCTTGTAGATTAGATTGTTGCTGAAGCCTTTGGGAGATATTTGAATTAGGTGCTGTGAAGTATTGATGAACCAGTCTTTCTCAGTTCATTTCAATTTTCTGTAGTTAGAGAACAGAGTTTACAAAATTACTCATTCTTTGATAGCTGGAAGGCAAAAGTATCACAGGTGAACTAGAAGTTGCTTCTAAAAATAAGTAAAAACTTGTGGTGGGAAAACACATAGCCTTCTGCCCTGTAGAGGCCCTTCTTCTGTACCCTTTTTGTCCTCATCTGAGAGCAAATCCAAAAAAGGAGTTGTCTTTGCAGCAGTGAATTTCCAGTCCTTGCCCTGACTGAGATTCAGAACTGTGTGTTGGGTATATGGGCTGTGTGTGAGCTTTGCAGAGACCTGCAGGACCTGAGGAGCAGCCTGCAGACAGTGTCCCGTGTACTGCTGGTCATTGGGGGTGCTCCACAGCCACACGTGGATCCTGCAGCTTTTAAACAGTGGTGGTTTGATGTAAAACATAGAAACAGCTGCAGACTGGAGTGTTGGCTTGCCTCTGAAGTGAGTGTGCTGGCTGCTGCCTGCCTTGCTTCTGGACCCAGGGATCCTGGATCACTCACTGCTTTCAGGAGTCAGGGGTAATGCTGCTCAGAGGTTCACAGAAGGCCTGTTAAACATGGCTGGTGTTTATTTTCTGATTCTTTATAATGCTTCATCCATTGAATCATCTTTGGGGTAGCAGATTTTAAACCAGATATTACAGATAATTTTTTTCAGCTTGAGAGTGTGCATCTAACGCCTGCAGTAGGATGTCTTGCACTGTTTTCTAAGATACTGAGACATTTCTTTGAGGAGTGTGTGGAATTTATTGTTAAACGTGTTCTACTCCACGTGTAGCGACTTGGACATTGTCAGCCAGAGTTGTTGCACGCTTGTGTCCACCCAGTCTTCTAATTGGGATGTATTTTCCCTGTGCTTAGCCACAGTGGGTTTATCTGACAGTGCTTCCACTCTTTTCATTTGTCTTGTGTTTTTAACTCTTGTGTGAAGATCAGCTGTTTACACTTTTAGTAAAATCTCTTCAGCATCTCTTTATGAATAATTTGCTTTTATAGGTGTGTTTAAAGTTGTGCCTTCATTAGGACTCCCTCTCTTGTGTGTGAGAGCTGTGAGGTTTTGCACCTGTAAGGGTTTCTAAATCATGTTTTAGCTTCCTTTATCTGAACATCTTAGTTTTTGGGGTTTTTTCCTCCTTTTAGTTTCTTTTCCTTTTTCCAGTTTAACTTGTTATTCTTATTTATGTTCCTTCTGTTAATTTTGTTTCCTAGTTCTACTTTCCTAAACAGTATTTTGTTGACAAAACTCTTGGGTTGGTGTTGAGTGACTTGCCTTCTCTCAGTGAATTGCCTTCTCTCTGTCTGATGCTTGCCTTGCTGTTGCAGCTTTTTGAAGTGCTTGTTCACCTCCCTACCGAGGACAAAGCACAGTAAAATGTGGTGAGCTAACTTAGTAGCACACTGTTGCCAGAGGGAAGATGTTCTGTTTCTTCTGCAGTCCCTTACCTACATCTCCCATCCCTGAACTTCCCCTTCTTACTTTTTTCTCTGGTGCTCAGCAGAGTGCCCCACGTGTTGGGCCAAGAAAGTGAGAGAAAGAAAGATCTTTGGTGTCACTGAGCTGTTAGATTGACTTGTGTAATTTCATGCTAGAGATGTAATTTGGCAGTAGATTCAGCTGATCCAAGTTAGCTGGGGCTGGAGCAGTCCTGTATCTTCCCCTCTCTCTTTTGCCATCACAGTTCTGTCCTTGTCTCTGCAATGCTACGATTCTGGGAACTGAACTGGGAAAAAGTGACTTGGTCAAGGTTAGTTCTCAGCGAGTTTCACTCTGCTTACCAGGAGTCTGGATAGCCACGGCAGCCCCACTGGAAGGAAGAGGGTTTGGGAGTCATGGCTGAGGCAGGGAAGGGGCAGCATCCCATCCTCTGTTCACCCTTAGAGCTGCTCACTTACTGGTGCAGGAGTACAGCCTGCTGTGGTGTGGGCTGAGGCTTTGCTTTCTAGATGGTATCATGGTTACATACAGTGCATTGTTCCCTGCAATACTTCTCACTGTGACATTATTATCGTCTACCTATCCCCTTTATAATTGGCTATTGAGTATGAAGAAATAGGTTATCAAATTTCTTTCAGGTGAATAGAAACTAAATGAAGAATGTAGAAGCTTGCTGCTCAAGCAGTTTCAGTTCCTGTTTCTTTTTCAGTTCATAAGAAATAACAAACAAACAGTTCAATAAAGGGCAAGTCAGTGCATGTATAACCCTTTGGGAGCACCTTGCATGATAAGCAATTTACTTGAGTGACACAACTGTAATGGAGAGGGAGAAGTAAACAAACTAACTTTTTAAATTGTGCAAATGAAGAGGAATGGAAGCAGACTTGTGAAGCAGGAGAGCTTTGACTTTCATCTTCTAATCAGACTGCACTGACAGAGCAAACTCTTAGTAGCTGGGGAATGACAGTGAGTGGCATGTGGGTTTTCAGGGTTGGAGTGAAAATAAGCTTGGTGAGTTAGGCCAAATGGATGAGAAAATTGTGTACGAACTCTTGGTGTATTCCCTTACTTTCTTCCTAAAGGATTATTTGTGTATAATGATCTGCTGCTCCTGCTCTTGCTAAAACTTACTTTTACCCCAGATTAACTGTCTGTGTGTTTTTTTACTGCTTTGACTGGACTGCCCATGAGTAGGGAATTTGGACATAAATTTGCTGGAAAATGCAGTATTCCCAATTAGGTAGTTAATATCTGCCTGTAGATTAACAGCTGCTGGGAACTTGTATTGTTCAGATTCAGGGTTGTCCCTACAGAGGGGAGGAATGACTTGGCATCCTGTGGGGAGTATTGATCTGGGTTTTAGAAACTGCTTCTAAAATTAAAACTAATCTTTCTTGAATATGGATGTATATGGATCTATGCTGAATTGCTTTCAGTGCTTTAAAGTTGCATATACAGCTTCTCTCCGATGTGGATGCTTTTGCAGAGAATTTGACAAATAATATGTGTTTTCCACACTTTAGAAGACATTTTGGGGTTTTTGGACAATGTGAAGCAGATATTACAAGTACTGGACAGTGGTAAAAAGGAAATATTCTATGTACATACACAGTTAGGTATAGGTACATAATCTGTGTACAGATGGGTACACATATCTTAATATGCATATATATATAATGTTTATGTGTATTTATGTATGTATACTAGTAGGGATATGTGACATTTTATTGTGATAATGGTGAACTTGAATATTCCAGTACCGAGTCTGCTTTGTCCCTTGTCAGTTAGTCTTGGCAGACTAACTTCAAGTGGGTGTCAGTTTAAATGCATTTTGCATTATTAATGCATACATATAAAATATATGTAAATACAAACATTATAAATTGCAGCCTGCCCCTGAGTTGCCAGCAGTGAGTGGGTGCTGAAGAGTTTGATCAACGTTGATGACCTGACAAAGTGTGGGCTGAGTTTGACCACCAAGCCAGTTCCCTCCAGTGGCCAAGTTTTTGCCTTAAAGAGGTAGAGAATGACTTGAGCAGTCTACCTTACAAAGCAGTTCTGCGGCTGTTTTTTGCCCTGAAGTGCCACGCTGTTACTGCTGGGTGTGAAGTTTGTCTCGCCCTGCCAGGTCTGTGCCTGTGGCACTGGGAGGTTGTGGCAGTGTGACTGCAGGTGGCAGAGAGCAGGGCTGGAATGGGGCTGGCACGCCTGGGCTCCCTGGCACACCCTGCTGGATTAGTGCTGCGGTGGGCACAGGAATTGGGTGTCGGCTGCTCAGAAAGGCACTTGGAAATCTAAACCCTTGTTTCCACAGCACTCTGCTTTTTTAGGTTCAACCCGGGGGACTGTTTGTATGTTCTACCTACGTTTAAATTGTTCTTTTGGGTAACCGAGTCTCAACATGTGATATAAGCAATGGAAATATTGTATTCTTACATGGAAACATAGTATTGATATGTGTTGTTGGTTTCCCTCCCCCCACCCCACAGCTGAGGCTGATCCTTATCTTTAAATTTAGTAAAGACAGATGAGAAGTTTGTTGATCTAAAATTTTTCATTTTAAATCCATGTTAGATTGAAGAATCTAACTTTACACAAAATTTACAAGAAAATTATTTACAAAAAATAGTTGTTCCGGAAGAGCCTTGTCTCTAACTTAACTAAATTAATGGTTATAGTAAAAACTGAAAATATCTGCCTTAATTGGTGGTGTAATCCAGAAGTAAACACAGTACATTCCATTCTTTGAGAACAGCCAAATTGACTGTGTCCCTGATCAGCACATCCTGAACCAGTGTAACTGTGTTTCTCTGTGTTAGCCATTACGTGGAGTAGTTACAGCTATATTTTGCAGAAGAAAAAAAAGAAGACTGAGCTTCTCAGATTCTCAGCAGAACTGTAACATTCTGAGCATTCATTTAAGTATATGCTCTTTTCCTAAAGTATAGCTGTTTCTGCTTTGACATTGATTACTGTATGTTCTCACTTAAGATGCAAAATTGACAAACAAGTGCATAGCAAGTAGCTAATGGAAACCATGTATATTGAGACTATTAATGATGTTTGCTACAGGAAAACGTATTTTTTTTGTTGTTGAAGAACTGCCATCTGTTAAAGCAATAACATTTTTGCCTAAATACTGTATGAATTCAGTGTGAATGCTTTATGGACTTGGAGCTATGAAACTAGTTCTTAAAAAGCGTGTTTCATGTGATTAAGTAGTGCATTTAATCTTTTTCTTCTGGAATAGTCTGATCATGTTTTTAAAGACATAGTTGCTAGACTTAAGTCACAAGGATTTCAAGTTTTTCCTAGGTTTCCTTTTTTAAATATTATTTTAGGATACATTTGAGTGAAATGGAAGCAATGAGCTCTGGCTCCTGTTGAGGAGTGACTCCTCTGCTCTGCTTGCCCTGACAGCTGTGGGTAGTCAGCCCTGCCTCTCCTCTGGCAGGCTGCTGGAAAGCACCTGGAAAGCTGAGTGCTGCCTGTGGGATGGGAGCTTGGGTGTGGGAGTGTGCTCCTGCCTCTTGGGCTGCTTTGTATCTGTGTGATCTTCAGATGTGTGGGCAGAGAGCCAGAGCTCTGACAGGTGGCCACTGGGGAAGTGAATGAGGACAGCCAGGCCTGTTTGTGAAGGAAGGAAAAGGTGTTACCTCCATTTCAGGCGCTTGGAGTTTGATGGTCTGACCTACAGGTGAGGGCTTCTTTTCTGCCTTGTGGAGTAAGAGGAGTTGCTGTGCCCATGTGATTTCAAATGAAAAATTGGTCCTGTTGTCTGTATCCCCAGTATTGGTGTCCTAGTGCTGGCTGGAAGATTGCCTGGTCAGTGGTGTGCACTAGCTCTGGCAGCTGACTTCCCTTTTCTCAGCATGGTCATTCTGACAGTCTTGGAAATCTTGGCATTACTACCTCCTCTTCTCCGCTTCTCACTGTAGTTTGATAATTGATTTTTTTTCTGTTGACCTGCCTGAAATTGCTTTTTTTGGATCTCCTTTGTCTTTGAATCAGTTACAGGTAATACAGAACAACAGGGAGCCCCAAGCTGTGTGCTTTGTGTGGAAGTGTGATGGATGGGAAGGCAAAGCCTAAGGGGACCTTTGGTTGCTCTGAGTGTGGCTGTGGTTGGGTGTCAGGAATTGCTGATGGAGCTGGGATGGCAGGTGGGTGACTGCTTTCAATGGGCCAGGGAGAGCAGATCACTAATGATTTGTTTGTGTATGCTGTCCATTGCTTACTACTACACAAGGGCAGCGCACAAGAAACTGCAGAGCTGCCTGGTGACTCTTTTGTCTGTTGGGGATCTTACCACAACAATACTGTAAGAGTGGCAGCAGTGCAGCAAGCACAAGCCATTCATTAGTTTCTTGAATATTTTGCGATTGCCTTTGAAAAGCTTTTCTAAGATTTTCTGTTTTCTGTTGAGAGTTATTTCTAACCCTTTGAATAGTCTAGAGAAATTACTGGGAAGATTTGCATGTGGTTTAACAGCTGCAGGAATCTGTGTGGAGTGTAAATAGCTTTGTATGTGGAAGTACATAGGTTTAACAGAATAAATTTATTACAGGAAATTTCCTCGTGTTAAACATTTAGTGGTGTCAGAAAACATGTTCTGTGTCTGTCTGTCTCTAGAACATTCAGGATTTGGAGCAGGGAATAAGAAAACAATAAATTGAAAGCAAGGATAATATCCCAGTCAGACACATGATTCTTGTTCCTCTGAAGGCCTTGGCAGGTTTGACCAGGTAGTAGGCAGGGATGCTTCATCTTTGTGTGATGAAAAAGTTGTTCAGGCCTTGCCTCTTACTTGTATGAAAGCTTATTTCATTGTTTGGCTTTGGAGCTGCTGGTGAACTTGTGTTGTCTTCATCTGAACAGGGCATGCCCTTGTGGGCATCAGTAGCACTGGCTGCTGCACCTCCTCCTCTCCAGGGATGCCTAAGAAAGGATGCACTTAGTTGAGGGGAAAAAAAATCTTATGAGCATTTGCATTTTTGTCTGTCCTGTTTTTACTGCTAATGGTTCAGTGCATTTTGCAGCTCTTATTACTGGTCAAAGCCTTGTGTGTCTGTCTTGGGAATGTAGCAGGCATCTTTCCTCCCATCTTACTGATGGGAAATGAGAAGTTCACAGTATTCCAAAGGCCTCTTAACTAGCTTGTCAGAATGTACTGTGTACATGCTTAGCTTTTTTTCTGTTTGGATGGAACTAATTTTGCATACTCCTAAAACCTGCAGATAAATCAATGCAATGCAGTATGTGTGCTGCAGTTGTTACTCTTCTGCTGATCTGCTATTTGCCCTGCTGCCTGTGGGTCAGACATCTACATAGTTAATTAGACACATGGTTGGTGCCCCTGAAGAGTAATGGGATGATGCAGCTTTTATCAGGAAGAGTCATTTGTCTGGTGCAAGTAGTTTTAATTCACATTATTAATAATAAATTCAGGTGCCTATAGTGATTTTTTAAATTTCATAGAACAGCTAAACATAAGAAAACCTCCTTTCCCATACAGTGCAGAGCTAGTTAAATGTTCCTAAACTCAAGCTACAATTGAGATGATTAATTCCTTTGTTCTTCTGCTGATGTTCATTAATCATAAATACTGGCTGAATTACAGTGTAATGACTGTGTTTTTCTTTTCAGGACATAAGGGATATTGCTGCTTGATAGAATGGATGAACAATCACAAGGAATGCAGGGGCCTACGGCTCCACCATTTCAGCCACAGGTACCTATATCTGGGGTTTTTTAACTGTAACTCATTTCTTAAATAGGGATAACATTGTTTCTTGTGATAACAGTGAAACTGTGAATGCATAGAATGTATTCTCATGATCTTGAAATGAATTCTGTATCAGTCCAGTAATCCATAGAAAATAACTGGTTTTAATTTTTGCCTCCTGCTGCTTCACTGACTTTGGGAAGTTGGAGTTGTAGTGTGAGGAGGAAGCAAAGAGGAGTACAGTTGTTTCCTTAAGAAATGTTGAGTTGTTAAACACTGTTTCAAAATTGTATCCAAAATACCCTATTTATTTCAGGCTGTTGGCTTTACCCACATCTTCTTACGCCACCTGACAGTGATACTGTATGAATTTCTGCCATTACATTGACAGAAATGTAATGGTTGAAACCAGGCATCAGGTTTCAACTCCACAACCTCCCTGGACCACCTCCCTTTTGCTGTCACCCTCACAGTGAAAAACATCTTTCCTGATGTTCAGATGAAACCTTCAGTGTTTCAGCCTGTGCCTATCACCTCTTGTCCTGTCACAGGGCACTGCTGAAGGAATCCTGACTCTGTATTTTAACATGTGTTTTTCAGGAATTTGAGCCTGTTGATGAGATTCCCCCTGAATCTTCTCTTCTGTAGGCTGGATGTTGCCAGTGCTGTCAGCCCTTCCCCCTGTGATCTGTGCTGCAGAGCCCTGGTTGCTTTCTCCAGTCTGTCTGTGTAGGGTGGCCCAGAGCTGGGTGCAGCACTCCAGGTGTGCTCCTGCCAGTGCGGAGCAGAGGGGAAGGATCTTCTCTCTCCTCCTGCTCCTGGCACCACTCTCCAAATGCAGCCCAGGACATCCCTGTCCACCATGGAGTGCATTGCTGGCCCCTGTTTGTGTTGGTGTCCAGTGGGACCCCATGGCTGGCCTGTGGGGCTGGTTTGCAGCAGGTCAGTGCCCAGTGTTCCTGCTGCATTTTGGGGTTATCACAGCCCATGTGTGGGGCTTCCCACTTCCCTGTGGTGAATTGTGTGAGGCTCCTGGCGGCCCATTTGTGCAGCCTGCCAGGGTCCCCTGGGATGACATCACAACCCTCTGCTCCATCCAGTCCTCCCAGTTTGTGTCATCAGCAAACTTTGAGATCACACTTGGCCCCATTATCCAGATCATTAAAGATGGTGTTGATCAATACTGGACTGAACCCATTATTGATTGCTGAGGTACACTGCAGGCTGCAGTCTTCCACCCACAGTCAGTGCTATCAGAAACTCATTTGCTATTTGGAATGAAGTGCCTGAAAGCTCCATCAGTTTGTTATCTGTGAAGTTAAAACACTGCACTCCCTTACATCACAAGGATGTTTTGGGATTGCAGATAGTACTCCCAAACTGCTTCCATATTGTAAAAAGGTTATGGAGGAAGATAGAAAATTGTGGATTAGCATTCTCAGGCAGTAGACTCTTAAATTCTAGAACTTCTGTGAGAGTAGAATGAGAGCATTTTAGCATCTAAATAGAGAAAAGCATTAATCTCTTACTAGACCTGAAAAACCATAAACTGAAGGCCGCATATACATCCCTTACTTCTTGGAGTTTTGTTTGTTTTTTGTTTGGGGTGTGGTTTTTTGTTTGTTTTGGCATTCCCAAAGCTGAAGAACAGTGGTTTATTAAGTCTCTTCTTATATGGAATCTTTGCTCAGCATTGCTATTCTGCTCTGTTTCCTTGTTTGCCTGTATTCCCCTCAAAATGAGGACTCGGAGCCCTGTGCAGTATTCAGTGTACACACAGTGGATTTAAGTAGTGAAACATTTTGTTGTCTGTTTCATTCAGCTGCTTTTCCTAAAGATGTCTGACTTGCCTTTTGGTGGTAACTGACCAATCAGTTTAACTTTTCATGGAAGTTTTCCCATGGTGTTGTGTAAACCTTTTTCCTGTGTGGTAATAGCTGATGTAAAAGCAATGATTCACAGTCTTTAGGGTGATATTTCCCATTAAGTTTTGCATTGGTAACCTTGAGATGTTAGTATTGAGTAGCAGGGTGAAAATCTAAGGGAATCTTCTGTAAGGCTTTGCAGCCATATTTTCTGCTGGTTTTCCGGATAAATTGGGAATCTAAAGAAACTTTATTGCAGCTTTATATGCCTTGAATAGAGTAGTTTCCTTTGGGATTTCACTGGTAACTTCTCCAAGAAAATAACTTTTCTGCTGCTGTTTCTCATCTTGGAGCTGGCTGTTGGTCTGCTTAATGTTCTCTCTCAACCTGAGTGAGCTTAGTTTTATAGCTTAGGAATCCTCACTGAAGGAACCTGGCTTAACATTTTTAGAAATGTGTGGTGTGATTTCTTCAACAGAAAAGCCCAGTTAGGAAATACCTGTCTGACTCTACTCTTAACTGCTTATTGGACTCTCTAAATTGTTTCAATCCATCTGTTTTTTGGTTTGTTTTTGAACTGAATCTGTAAGTAATTAAAAAGAAATGATCAAGTTGATTTTTGAGTTTTATTTTAACAATCCAGATGAATTTTTGGCTGGCATACAGTGCACTGGCATACAGTGATGGAGCAATACTGGGGAGGTTGCAGTGGGAGAGAACAAGGACCTCCTGTGAAGTCTTGCTCGCTGGAGAATCTGATGTGTGCTGTGTGCTGGGCTCACCAATATGTACACTGGGATATTTTGGTCAATAAGGTCTTAGTTGGCTTCTTCAGTGTTGACTTAACAGATGGGAGAAACATGCTGTCTTTTTTTTGTGCCTGTCTAGGTCAGTACTGAAGTTCATTGATATTTTATGGGGCACGAAATGCTTTTGAAAATGTAAATCTCAAAGATAATGGGAACTGAGTTCAAATAGAAAGTTTTGGAGAAAGAGTGAAGTAAAACATCTCTTGAGAGCTCTGGTTCCAGTGACAGCCACTGTCTGGTATATTTTTAGAAGTTAACTGTGAATGCCTTCTACTAACTTCTGTGGCCTTCCTGTGGATGCTTTTTTTCCATGGAAGTCTGCTGCTAAATTGTCTATCAGCTCTTTTCTGAGACTGAAACAAGTCTGAAAAGGAGTATGATGGTTTCTGTTGAAATTCTCTGCTTGTTGTATAAATGAGCTTTTAATGCCACGATTAATTAATTAGTATATTATGATGTTTGTCTTTGCTCTAGTAGGAATGTTTAAGCTTATCTTTCCTCTCTCCACATTTCTTCTCTGTGCGGGATTACAACTGAATATGTGGCTGAGATGTGAAATTTACAGGAGTCTGTTCAGACAGGAAAAAGAATAACGTTCTTGCAGTTTTAATACATTGTTTGGCCAGAAGTTTAAAAAATAAATTTGAAAAAAGGGAAGCACTCTGGTTATTTTAATGTTGTCAGATAGATATCTCTTCCATGGAAGCTATAATGTTCTGAGTCTCACTGATTTCCTTGGCAGTACAATGTAATGTGATCATTAGCCAAGTGTGTATAATCTGTTCTGTTATGGTCTCAGACCGAGGGAAATCTTTATCCTGCACAAGCCTATTCCCCACAAATTGCATTGTGGTGAGGAGAGACCCAGTGGTAGTTGGAGATGTGCAGCTATGTTGCTTCTCATGTCAGATCTCCACATCTAAATTGTGTGACAGGACAAGGGAGCAGATGAGACAAGCTGTCACTCAGCCACGCTGCCCTTTGAAGAAGGGCCATGGGGGGGAAAAGGTGCCGCAAATGGGCTGTGAAGTTTACATACACTGCCCACTGTTAAACAGATTACCTCTAATGAAGTGTCTAATGCTCAGGCCATATCAGCCTAATCCTTGGTGGCAGTTCATCCCTCAACTGCCAAAAAACACGGCCCTCTGGCCCTCTCTCGCCACTCTGGCCGCCAAGCACAGGGAGGTGCCCAGTCTTAATAAAGCAAGACAGTGTGTGATCTGACATGCAAATGTAGGTCATTGCATATGTAAATGTGTGATTACAAACCTGCATGCCAAAACACATTAGTGAGACTTTGCTCTCAGCATGCGGTTGTCACACTGCCTTAGTAGTTCACGATAATATTTGTCAAGTTGCTGTGCAGAGGCTGCAACTCCCAATTCTAATGGGAAGTAGACAATACTTCTTAAATATAGCCTATTTAGAGAGTCTGTATCTTGCAGCTCTGTGTAGAGAATTTAAAATCTTGAAGTGTAATTTCAGACATTTTCCCTAAAAGGCCTATAACTACCTCATTAAGCTGGGCCCTGCGCTTTGGGATGCACTGGAGCATTAATGCTGCACCACTTTTGTCAAAACGAGAGTTCTCATATTTTGATTTCTGGAGCAACAGAAGGATATATAAAAATATACTGCATAGCCACTGAAAGAGGGACATTAAAATACTGTCATAAAGCTGATCCTTTATTAAGTGTTCGGGTAGGGTTTTCTTTAATTTTTGGATGCTAGGAGGGCTAGGACATCGGAATCATGGCAAATTTAAGCCTGATAGGATTTCTTCTCTTCTATGTCTCAAACTCCTGATAAGGTGAAAATATTCTAAATACACTCAAGAATTTATAGTTTTCAATTCTCACTCCACAAATGGTACAGTGAATGTTTTCTTTAGAACAGCTTGTGATTAGTCAGGAACAGTTTTGGTTTTAATGCATTGTCATGGAGGAATTTTAATAGTTTAAACCATGTTCCTTCATATGTAGCTTTACACTGGTGTGATTAGTCTTACTGATTTAGTCTTAAATGCCAAATTTCTTTGCAATATCTTTGATTCTAGAAAGCCTTACGACCTGACATGGGCTACAACACCCTTGCCAATTTCCGAATAGAGAAGAAGATCGGCCGTGGGCAGTTCAGTGAAGTTTACAGAGCAACCTGCCTGCTGGATGGGGTTCCAGTGGCTCTGAAGAAGGTTCAGGTAAGGATGATTTTTGTATAAATATTAAAAGGACCGGTACAGTTAAATTTGAAAGGCATGTGGCATTCTGATGTGATTTTAATGAATTTTTAAATGTTTAGAGATAGCAGAGAATTAAGAACTTTGAAAATTCATACATGACTTTATATGGTATTCCACAAACCAGTGTTTTGAAATTGAAAGTAAAGTCCAGAGTTGCTGAAAAAGATAACACGTATAAATGAGCTGTATTTCCTAACCAAAGCTTGGAATCTAGAAATAATATGAATATTTAGTGGTGTCTGTTGTGAAAATATTTTATTCAAATCCATGCATTTTTTATTGAATAAACATCTGTAATCTTTCAGTTAAGTAGCCACACTTCAAAAGTGCATAAATCAAATAATGTCTGTATGTAATGAAAATTGTAATAGTGAAAAGGAGGGGAGTTACTGTTTCAAGAGACTGAAAACTACCTGAGACAAATACAAACCAAAACTGTGCTTGAATCTGTTGCTCAGAGTTTCCTTCAGATTTTGGGATACAGCTCAGTTCATATGATCATCTTCATGAATAATACATCTGTGTGGGACTCTACATGGTGATTAAATGCAAGAGCACTGTGGATCTAAGTGAATTGCATTGGTCAAAAATTTTTCTTGAGGAGCCTGAGTGTTTCCAAAGTTCATGGTTAAACCAGTAGTGAAACAGCAGTTGTCATAGAAGATGGAAGAGCAGCAGGCTAATTAAGTTTCTGTGGCCAAGAAACATTAAGCCCAGCCCTTGTAAATTTTAACATAAGAAATGGACTAATTATTTGTTCAGATACTTTGTCTTAGCAATTAGCAATTTTTAAAATGTTTAAATCAAAAGCAGCAGTTTAAATGGGAGCAGCTTTTCAGACTGAAACATTTCCACTGTCACACAGGCATAAGACAACTTGAGCTATGCCTCTATCCAGTCTCATTTTCATTCTGTTTTTGTTTGGAGCTGCTCAGAGATGTTAGTTGTAAGACCACTACCCTCTGGAATTACCATGAAAGTTCTCTGACAACGTGTTTAATTTCGAAATTAAAACTTAAATTGGCATTTCACTTTTGATTTTGAGATAAGTTTGGTATAATACTTGAAGAAGTACTGCCATCAGATCTGAAAGGGTATTTTTACCTTTATAGACTGCAAGACAATATGTGTAATATTCTGTAGATTGCTTTCTAGAGTTTTCTGCATTTTAATAGTTCTGGTTTTGCTGAGTTAAATGCATGCACTGTAAATTTCTCTGTCATATCTTGACTTGCTGTTCTTTTTCTGTGATTGCCTGTGTGCTGCAGCAGCAGGAGACAGGGCTAGTCCTGGCAGTCATAAAAAAGGAGACTTGGTTCCCCCTTCTGGGAAAACTGCCAGATATATACTACTTCAAAAGCTGAAATATATTCTAAGAACTTTGATCAACAGTCTTAAAACATTAAGCTAATTCTTCCTTCATTTTCAGGGTGTGAGAAACCAAAAAGGTCAAATGTGACTTGAAATGCATGTCAATTAAGGTGGATGTGGAATGCCTGGGTACTTGAAGAAAGTCATAAAAGTCCAACCATGAAATTTTTATAACAGTGCTTGCATTAAGAATAGAGGCATTTTAGCATGTGTACTCCTAACAGCATTTCACAAGTCAGTATGTGTAGCTGTATTCTCACAGCAGACTTCCCAGTCTGACAGAAGATTTTTTCGATGTCTGAAGATGACATCATACTGTCCTTATGCACGTGATGCTTTCTACAGCAGAAAAGCTTTCTTACTTAATTTTTATTTAATCCTTTATTAAGTTTCTAAGAATATACCTGGTTGTTGGTAGGAAATAGTGTTAAAAATTTGTGCCTTTCCCAAATGGCTTTATTGTGACAGGGTTCCAATTGTCTTTAAGTGTCCAACACAGGTTGTTGGTTTTCCAATAGAAGTTATTGCCTAGGGCACGTCATGAGGGGCTGTGTTCTGTGCAATGTCACTTTCCTTGTGGAGGCTGGATATGTGTAGGACACTACTGTCTGAATGGAAAGTGAGACTTGCTTAACCTGGAAGGGGAAAAAATTCCTAAACACATAATGACAGCTCAGAAGGCAGCACAGGTTGTTTGGCACAGCCATTCCAGCTTCCATAGTTGCTATCTAAAGCTTTTCTTTTTGGACAGAAGACCATCTAAATTGCTACTGTGCTCCTGTGACCTTTCCTAAGATTGCCTAGATTTACCTATATTTTTGGTAAATATAATCACAATACTTAATTTCACTATGAAATTTATTTTCATAGATGTCTTTTATTGAGAAGTAATTACTTTTCAGAGGAGCTAAAAAATGGGTCTGCTCTATGATAATGCTTCTTCCTTTTGCTTTCAGTCGTGTTTGAATTTATTGAAATTAAAATACTTTTTTTTTTTCCGATGCCTTTTAATGGAAGCTCAGCATGGACAAAACAGGAGAAATGCTTCTTTCACTTATGAGAGAGGGGCTTTATTCTCTCTGTTTTACACCTGTGCATAGATTTCACTCTCTACATTAGGACTGTGTCTCTAAATGCTCTACAGTATGTTAAGTGACATGACTGAGATGTGAACTTCTACTTTCCCACTATCTACCCATTCTCATCTCACATCTTCTCACATCTTACTATAATCTATGAGCTATAATCTATGCTCTCCTTCCTCTCCAATCTTGCAAGTCATGTCTGTGCCATCCCCTCCCCATTTCGCTTTCCTGGTTGGGTTAGGTGTGTACCTGTTTCCTTTATGTGTATTTGGTAATGGTACCCCATGTGTGTCTCTGCTGTCAAGGGCTTATGGGGCTTAGAATCCTTCAGTTATCCTCTCTTGGAGTTGCAGGATTTCAGCCTTTATTTGTTCCAAAAGGATTGCCAGTTTTGGGTTCTTATGAAGCTTTCCAACAAGAATGTTTATTTTTCGCTAATAAAATTTTATTTGGCTGAAATATGTACAATATTGATAAATGTTATATTAATGTGTACAAAATGTATGTTTGTGGAAAAAATGTGAGCAGAAGCAAGTAGCAGTAAGATGCTGTGGGAGAAAGGACAAGCAGATGGTGACAGAAACCACTCTTGCTGTATTTGTAATTGCTGCTGAGTCCAGATGACAGAAAGAAGTCATATTCTTGATTTGGTTTTTATTAGTAAAAACCAAAGAACACAGTAAGAACTGTTTCAGGTTTTTTAATAGTAACTTAACCAGCAGAATTCACAAAATGGCATATTGGGTCTTTTCTTCCTGTTGTACTCTCTGTGCTTCATCCTCCTATGTTTGATTTGTGTTTTTGTAATTAGGAAGATAATAATTAGGTTCTCTCTTTTTCCAGCATATAACTATATTTCTGAGAAGCTGTTAAAATATTACCTAAATAAAAACAGAAATAAAATCAAATCTTCACTACTGAACTTTTACAAATGTCTAAGCTATATTTTGAGTTAAAGAAACATCAGAAAAGGTCAGCCCTGAGTAAACTATGACTGTAGCAGTTAAAATTGAAAAGTTTTTAGGTCAGTTTCTTAACAGGTGCTATGTCTCAGATCCAAACTATGGTGCAGATGGTGCCTGAGGAAGCAGCAGTGCCTCTGCTCCTGCAGCTCTGGGTAACCCCTGCAGCAGAACACCTGGGGTGCGGGACAGTGTTCTGAACAAGGACCAATCCAAGGGCAGAGTAAGCAATTAATGGTCACAAATCATCTTTAAATGGCAAAAGAGTGGTAAATATCTAAGTCAGTGACTGTAAGGCTGGATGAGTTCACTTTAGGAGCTATTTTTTAAGGAAACCCTAGCTACTCAAAATTTCAAGTATGTAAAGCTGCATATTTCAACAAAATTTCAGATTAATTGCATTTCTGCCTTACATTGTTCCATCTTTCTTTTACTTTCATTCCAGAATTGGAGGCCCCATGTTAGAGATTCAGACAATGAATCCTTTTATCTAGGACGTACATTCATTATTCATTGTGCATTGTCAGTGGATTGCTACTTCAGGCCTGAATTACAGTTAATTAATCTTAGAAAAGCACTTGTAATTTCACACTTTATGAAGCACTATTGTCTCAGCACAGCAGTGCTGTGGTGGCAAAATACTCTAATGCTTGTTGCTGTTCAGTATTGTATCTCAATATTTCGGTGCATTTGGGTCTTTATTTTGCTTGCTTCTCTGAAGGTTTATGTTACAGCAGTCATGCCTGTGATTTGGTTTGGAAATGCTTTTTGCTGGTTTTATTGTATACAGAATTTCAAACAGAACAGATGTGTGTTTATTATTTAAATTTATCCTTTTCAATGCTGAAAAGGAAAATCTGGAAAAGTGATGGTCTAGAGCAAGTGGAATCAGCTAGATTCCCAACTTGGCACTTCACTTCAGATGATGGATTTGGTTGGTAGCTGGTAATTGATCAGATACAGTCTGGACTTAGAAGCTGCGCCTTGATGTTCTCCATCAAGGTGATTCCATGTGGTTCTAAACCTTTTTGCTATGCTTGTAGCTTTCTGGGGATGTGTATATAAGAACTTCACTCAGGAAGTTAAACTCAAGTATTGCAGCTCCTTTGTTTAGTTTACACATCTGCATAGGAACAGTTCCCACTCTGAAGCTTATAACAGCTTAGAAAGTATTCTAAAAATACCAGTATCTCTTGACAGTACTTACAACTGACATTTCTGGAATGCTGAAAGAAAGAGCTATAATCTATGCTCACATGAAAGTACTAGAGAAGAGATTGAGTGTAGCTACCAGAGATCCCTTAGTTGCATAGCACACAGAAGTGTGACTATCAATATATCTTTGTCCTACTCTCCCTTTGTACACAGATGATTGCAGGATGAGATGAAAAACTCAGAGTGAAAAAGGTTTATTGCACTCAGTGTGCTTGCTGAGTGGGGAAAAAACTGCTAAGGGCTTTTAAAATGCTCCTTTAAATCTCTCCAGCTGTATTTGCCTAACTGTTTTAAGGAGTTTGACAGTAATTACTAGCTAAAGTAAAAAGCTTAACAGAATTAGACTTTTTGATTGCACTCTTTATGAAAACTGTTACATCATAAAAATATTTACTCTATTGTTTGCTGCTTACTAGTTTTTTTAAAACAATCACTTCATTTTTAGAAATGTTGATCTTATTATAGTCCTTGAAAATAGAAATTGGGGGGAAAGCATTAGAAGTTTAAATAAGAATAAATTACACTGTGCAGTTTGTGCTGAGTGGAATTGGTGCTGACTAGAGGAGCTTACCTCCAAACTGAATTACCCTGTGATCCTGACCTTATAAGAGGAGTCAAGAATTAGAATTATTGTTAGTTTGAATATCCTAGCAGTCTGATCTAAACACAGCAGTTTTTATTGTTAGCCAGTTACAGTGATGATAACGCTGGTTGTCTAATTACTGCTAGTTTCCAATAACCAGTGTGTGGAGCATGATCAGTGACCTGAGCTCTGCTGGGAGGAGGGTGCTTGTGTCTTTATGGGAGACTTTACTGGCTGATTTCAAGCCGTCAGTTTGTGTTGATCCAAAAGCTTATTGTTCAAGCAGATCCAAAAATCCAAAGTTGTTTTAGACTTTGGTTATATCTGCTGTAATTTCCTTCAGGCCGTGCAGTTGCACAGAGCCGAGCTGGATCTAAAACCGGGTTAGACAGAAGTCATTTGACTGCGATGACTTAGTTACAGTTAAGTCACTCAGCTGCAGGGCATGTGCTGCTACAGCTAAAACCAAGCTCAGAAAACGAGGGCAGTCCCAGGGAAGGCTGGACAAAAGGTTCCAAGTCCTTGGGCAGTGTGTGTCTGGGGTGGGTGAGACCTGTGGCCTGCTGATGGCCACGGGGGTACTGTCTGTACAGTGAAAGTTGTGTGTGTGAGAGAGATCTGTGTGCAGCACTCATGCTGAGCATAGGCTGACCTTTCAGCTGAGCTTGCTGAGTCATGGAGCTGAAGGTGGAATTAATCTGCCTAAAAACTATGAAGTGTCATGATGGAAGTACTGCCATACTTCCAGTCGTGATGGAAGTACTGTGCTCCCTGCACAGTGTTACACTGATGGCCAGTGTGCAGCACACCAGCTGCCCCATCCCTCCAGTGTTACACTGATGGCCAGTGTGCAGCACACCATGGGCAAAGGGCAGCCTGTCCTGCTGAGCAGCCCTGTGCAGTGCTGACAGGTGCCCTGTGCAGGGCTGACAGGCATTTGAAAGGGTGTTCTTCAAGTCCTTCATTGCCATTTCCATTTCTCAGGGTGAGACGTTCTTCAGGGTTGAGTCATCTGCTGGTGAGGAACACAGAGGTTTTTTCCTTGTGTTTACAGTAACCTCCTTGTGTGAGCTGTCATGGCTTGTTACACTGGCATCCTCTGGTCTGAACTGCAGCAGTTTGGCAAAATAAAAGATGATCTATTCAGAGAGAAAATCTCTGAAAACTTTTTGCATCTGGTGTGATTCAGAGGTTCTGCAGAGGCCATGGATTGAATGATATTTTCACCTTTTTTCAGTTGTTTATTTTTAAAATATCTTGGTGGAGGAAGTTAATGTCTGTGAAACTCAAATTCTAGATTTCTGGGAAATGCTATTTATAGTCCTTTGAGGTTAGATCTGGATCAAAATCTGAGAACCACAAGAATGCTAAACAGTAAATCTTAAGATTGTCTGTATTTGTGGTTGTATGGATCAGATAAGACTTATTTTTACTGCCTTGCTATATTTAATTTAGGTAATTTCTGAAATATTCAGTTTAGCTGAGGCTGTGACAAATTTGTAAAGATGCTTATGAAGTGCAACACAAGTAGAGGGAGTCATGTTTATAAAACTTTGGTCTGTCCTTTGGGGAGAGCAGCTGCTTGGTCTAGTGTATTCCATGCTGTTTAATAACAAATTAGAAGTGCTGGGAATACTATCCAGAATACACAAACAAAATTTTGTCTTTCTTTCCTGTGCCTTGATTCTGCTTTTTGCAGGCCTGGGTCTAGGGTTTTATTTTTATTGTTTTGTTATTGCTGTATGAGATGTACTGATTTATGTCCCTAGCAGAGGCTTAGCTTGTAAAAAAGCTTTTCTTTGAAAATCTGTTTGTTTAGGTGTGTAGGGAGTTGTTCCTGGAATAGGTAAATTAGTGTGCCTCTTGGCATATTGGAACACACATGAGCAGGTGCAAGCTGCCCTGTTTTGTCACACAATGAACCTCATTTGGTTTGAATCTTGAAACCGTGTTTCTGGTCATTTTCCAAATCTTAAAAGGAGATAGTTTGTGTGCAGTTTTTAATCTAGAATTCTGTCCTCAGTTTTGATTAGGTTTTCCAGAGTGTTTGGAGTTGAATCTCTGTATCACTTCTAAGGAATGATCTTATCTCACCGTTGTCTAGAACTCAACAAAAATAGGAGCCTCGAGATGCTCCCTTGTACCTGTTCCCTTTTTTCCCTTGCTCCCTGGTAGAGTTTCATTGGTTGTTTTTGGGAGATGCTGTATAAAGGTTTCTGTTTTCTGGTCTCTCAGGTTATAAGGAAAAATACTTGATTTCATGCCTTCTCAGTATTTCCTCAGTTGATGTGCTACCTGTAATATTTAGGATTTTCTAAAATGTTTTCTAGGAAAATAATTAGACTCCCTCATGACTGTACCAAACCCTAGCAGTTTAATGTGTTGTTAGAATTATTAAAGAGCAAGGCTCTTTCATTCAAAGTGCAGATCTATAACTGATACAGGCTATTTAATCTCCTTCACTGTTTCCAACTTGAACTCATAATCTCTTTTCTGTTTTCATCAGTGTTGCTTATCTTTTAATACTTGTAATTTCAGATATAGTACTCTTTTCTTCTACTACATGTGAAATTGCTTTATTTCTTAGTGTTAGCATTCCTTTCTTGTGATTTAAGATGTGTTTGTTAGGTCCCTCCCAGTCTCTTGCTTGAATATCTGCTTTTAACTCTCTTTGTTTCCCATCATCCTGGCATTAGTATATAAGTAATTCTGTGGTGGCTTATTCCCTTTCTTTCTTGTTCAGTAGTTTTGTTTTCTTCTTTCTTCTCTTCTACCCCTTTTCTTACTATCTCCAAGTCTGATATTTGATTTTTAAATTTTTTTTTTAATTACTTTTTCTTTCCCCTCTTCAAAAATTGAGTCTGGTATCCACTACAGGCTCTTCTTTCTGATGCTAGCTCTGAGGACAGAAGATGGGATGTGTGAAGAGGAGTAGTGGTTAGTCAAGGGCACATGTGTGCTCTGTGAGGTCTGTGCGCCATACATGAAGTTTCCAGCCCCCTCCTTTCAGTTGATTAAAGGAATGACAAACTCACTGTGCAGAGTGGTGTAGAAAATGAAGGTGAGGTTCAGCAAATCATGTGCAGACTCCCTGATGTGTCTGAACTTCTCTGGGGAGAGGGAAGGAAGGTGATGTGGTGTGAGCAGTGAGGCAGTGTGTTTGAGATGACCTCTTTGCAGACTTGCAGTACTGACACTGCTGTTAAACCATATTTTGGTTTCTGGAGTTAGTGGCAAGATATTAAATAGAAGTTGTCAGCTGTTGAGCTTTTGGAACTGATACCTGTGATCTTCACAGGGCATGATACATCTTTTCTTGGTGACTATCTAGAAACATGATATGCATGAGAAGTTCTAATTGGAAAAGGTAATTTTATAACTGTTGTGGTGATGAATAAAACTGAGGGTGTCTGATTCTTCTGGATAGCTCAAATATAATATGCAGACCACAAAGAAGTTGGAGATTATTTTTTTGTTGTTTTGTTAAATTCAGAAAGTAATCACAAATGAGAGAGGAAGGATTCTTAGAGGAAGTAGCATTTTGGTCATTTTTAAGGGAAATAGTCAGTGTATGGAGGTGCACATTAGTGAAGTGAAAACCCAGAGGCGGTGAAAAAGGGAGTGACAATAGACATTAAATATAGATGTGTAGAATTTGGACAAGGACTCTCATGGCAGAAAAAAGTGCTTCAAACAAAAAGTGAAATTAGTGAAGAGTAATTCTAATTCTTCAGGCTAACTGCAGAGTGCAAAAATGAGATACAGTGCAAAATAATTTGGAGTAGATATGAGGTGGGGGAAAAACGAAGAGCAGAAATGTCTAACTGTAAAAGCCTATAAAAATCAAGATGACAGATGAGGGCTTAGAAAGAAGGGCTCTAATAAACAAATAGCATAATCCAAGTCACTTCTTTGCTGGCTGAAGGGAAGGAAATGGGAGAGAAGGAGTTGGAGGTGACAATGAAGTTTTGATCCTGAGAATAAAATAATATGCATTTTTTAGAATTGAAATGGAAGACTGTAGCAAGACTTAGGGGTAAAAAGGTATGCTCAGTTCTAAGGAATCAGATTGTGAAAAAGGTGTGGCAGAATGGAATAAGAGCCTGAGATCTGAAGCATTTATAAGGTGTGCTAAGTTATTGCTGTGTGTTGGAACAGATATGCAGAGGTGGCAATTAAGTCATTGGTAAGCTTGTACTTAAAATGGACTTGTTTCCTATGAGGGGGCTAAAGGAATGGCCACAGCACTCAATCAGTGCATCAGAGCATTAGAAATATTTCTTACTGTAATATTACATCTTGCCATGAAATGCATAATTCAGGTTGCTTTATGGATGCTATGAAATAATGATAATGATTACTCAATTTACTATATTTTTATCACTTAATAAAAATGTTTTATCTCTTGTGTAGATATTTGATTTGATGGATGCCAAAGCCCGTGCTGACTGCATCAAAGAAATAGATCTTCTTAAGGTAAAAGAGCTGTTTAGAAAATGTGCAACTGTCATCAAAAAATGTGGTATGTTTTTCATAGACATAATTGAGGTGTCCACTGTTTTTTGTGTAGTTTTTAAATGCCTCACTTTGAATAATTTTGTGATCTTTGTTACTTTAGAAGTTAATATTGAAAAGTAAGTCTGATAGAATAATGAGTAATACTTCTAGTAAAAGTTTCTGCCAAAATTAAAATATTGTGTCCTTTGTACGGTAAAATCCTGACTTCAGAAATTGATTTTGCTCTTTACTTCA
Source organism: Geospiza fortis (assembly GCF_000277835.1). Lineage (NCBI taxonomy): Eukaryota > Metazoa > Chordata > Aves > Passeriformes > Thraupidae > Geospiza > Geospiza fortis. The sequence continues at coordinate 1,958,442 of NW_005054357.1, read as the reverse complement.
GAAATTGACTTCGCTGTTCCAGGTAAGTTTAGCATGCTATTGGATATATACATTGAAGCAAAAGTCTTGTAAAACTGCAGTGTCAGTCACCATGTAGATCCTAAAATGCCATCCTGTTCTTGGAGAGTATTTGTAAATGGTTCTTATCAGCATATACTTTTCTAATTTGTATCATAGTGAAATAGATTTTAGGGGTTGTTTTGTTTGCCTAAATAAGAATGTTTGTTATGTTAGTCTTAAAACATGTGATATGCTCTACACTAAAATGTGAATTACTGTTTTGCCTTTTTAGCAACTGAATCATCCGAATGTAATTAAATATTATGCCTCATTCATTGAAGACAATGAACTGAACATAGTGTTGGAATTAGCAGATGCTGGAGATCTCTCTAGAATGATAAAGGTAGGGATTACCTTTTTTAAAAAAAATAATGAGCTTGTAATGTTCAACTTTGGCTTTTCATTCTGTGTGATCATCACTGAGTGAAATGCAGTGCAAATGTCAGGATCTGAGAAAAGCAAGGTGTTTAGTCTGATCTTTTGGTTTTTTAGTGTATGCCAATATTGATGTTATGTAAGTATTTTTAACACTTTGCTCAGAATGTAAGTGCAGATGGGGCCATAAGTAGACTGAAGTTAAATTAGCGCTGGGGAGAAGGAAAAAAGCCTGTAAGGAAAAGCACTGTCACCATTTAGAATAATCCATTTTAATGGTATTCTGGGTATTTTGGCACAATTGTGTTTTGTGTTCCAATATTCTATTCTCAATAATAGCAGTGAAAGCAGAGAATTATGGCCATATAGCAGAAGTGTCTTCTAGATCGTGAACTTGAACTGCTGAAAATGTATTTCATATTTCTTTGAGATCACATGAAGTGAGTTTACTGATATGTGGTTGGCATTATGGGTTAATTGTTTTTGGTTTTTTTTGTAATATTTAAATGGCTATTTAGCTAATCAGTAAAATTTATCCAAGACCCATTGTATAAAATTCCATATTCTGAAACTTCTGTGGCATTTTAACTGCCTTTTTAATGTTTCTTTGTCATTTGACAACTACCTTCTCTTGTTCCCTTTCCTTCTTCTACTGTGTCTTGGGTCTAGTATGTCCTTTTAGCACTTTTCCTTGTGTGCACACCAGCATTATTGCTGTCAACACAGCACAACACCACCATGGGCACAAACAATGCCAGTCAATTAGTGTTCACTCAGCAGCACCAGGCACAGAACACAGTTGGGCTGTTTTGCTTGGGACCTACGTGAATAGAGAATGTTAATTTCTTCATTAATGACTTTCATGCTGATTTTTTTTTGAGCTTTTGAAGAATATTCCTTTCTAAATTGATAATTGTGAGGTAGGACAGTCAAAATTTAGTTCTAAGCAGGTTGACAGTGTCTGTTAATATTTATAGCCAAATGTGATATTTTTCTTCATCTCATGAATTATTAATTCTGTGGGCTTACATTTCATAAAACATAAAGGAAGGTTTGTCTTTTCTTTTGAATGTTCAGTTTTGACACAACAGTTACTAATATGAGTACTCTGTGACAGATTGCCTTATGGCATGTCTGGTCTTATGACCCACTGAAGCTTTTTCTTTTTTCCTTTGCTTTTTTTTATTATTTAATTTTAAATCCAATGTGTGGCTTTTTCAGTGCAGTTGGCCTCATTACACCTTGTTCAAGTCGGTGGGTATTTCTTACAGGCTCGATCTTGGAGGCACTTAGTGATTGTCCTCTTAACACAGGGATCATGTTTAATGTAGCAAACTTAGATTGCTGTTTGATGTTAATGACAGCCTATCAGGCTATTATTAAATATGTATGAGGTGTCACAATGCACTGTCTTCATGCTGCTAGTGGAGGAAATGATTTGGTAGATTACTTTGACAATATGAGTTTAAATGTGGGGCTCACCAGTCTTAAAAATGTATTTTAAAAATTGCCTGGAAAATTAATGATATGTAGTAGTATAGAATCTTCCTAGAAGAGTGGCTGCCTGTCACACTATTAAGGTAAATAACTATGTTGTGTTATCAAGACAAATAAACTGCTTTGGTTTCCAGTGTTCTTGCTAGAATGTTGCTCTAAGTTGTTGGGGAATGTGGAGACACCCTCAGAACAGTGTTTGGGTACCAGGCTTGTGTGATTTGTAGAGGGGATCAAGGATGTTTCTGAAATTGTAAATGACCACAACTTGAATGACACTAAAACCAATGTTAATGTGAGGGAAAACTGCTTAATTAGTTTAGTTAGGTATTTGTTATGACATTATTGGCACATCAGAGAATACTTACAAGGCTGCCTGCCTCACAGTGCACCTTAATGAATTCTTTAGTTCTTCCCTTAATGAACGACATCCTTACTGCCCCAGCTTTCATACTGTCCCTCTTGTCACCTGCAGATAATGCTCTCTTTGTCCCCATTGAGTAGGCAACTGAGCAAAATCACTTGGTGCATTCAGATGTATTCTAATAGAATTCATAGAATCTGCTGTATGTCCAAAAAAAAGCAGCTGTGCATTGGCATTTACATATCACATAATGAAAGCAGAGGTATTTCATGTTCTCTCTGCTGCTGTGTTTATGTATGTACATACACAGATTTAATCCACTTTACCTTCATTATTTTTTTAATTGTCTCTGTCACAGGGGGATGTTTCAATATAGCCTCCATTCTCAAAAGCAGGAGAGTTCAAAATTGAGGATCTCTTACTGTACAGCTTTTAATGGCCTCTTGAATGTGGCATATTGGCATATCAGTAAAACTGAGAGGGAAACATCAGAGGGGGAAATGTTGGTGTTTGACTCTCAGTTGGTTTTGCTGTGCAGAGCCTCAGCACTGTGTAACCCCTCTGTGGACATGGTGAAGGAAGGAAAAACTTGATTTTTCTGCCAGTGAATTAGATTGCTGGATACTATTACCTCCAAGATATTACAAGTAAATAATTATTAGCTATTGTGCTAAGTCCCAGTTGCTCATGGTCTGTTGTTTGTCTGTGGCCTCCACTGCAGAACATGTGATAGTGCATGGCTGCCAAGGTTCAGGGTAGTTCATGAGAACTGCTGTTACCTCATAATACAACCTCCTTCTGCAATACAATAATATGTTGTAAGGCAAGTTTGAGGCTTGGTCCCTTTTCTTGTTAGTCATGGTTCTCCTCTGCCACAAACAGTGACAAAGTAAAAATTTTCTGTGGATTTTTTACTTTGTTTTCTTGTTTTTAAGCAGCAGTTGATATATTGGCTAAAGAAATTGCCACAAATAAAGAAAAACCTGCTAATTGAATGAAGAAAATACATTATGATAATTCAGTAAAAAGAGCTAGTTCATAAAGTCTGTCCTGAAGATGTTGGAACAAGAGACTTGAATTGTTGTGCAGAATAATTAGCATAGTATTTAAGGTTAAATATAAAATTACTAGGCTTGCGAGAAGGGATGTTATTGAGGCACTAAAATCTTGGGGGTTTTTTAACTCAGCACTAAACTTCAAAGTATTTAATTTCTGCAGTTATTTTTAGATTTTAGGCTCTTCTGGCAAATAATCTTAGTGCACTGAAAAAAATTGCAAACTTTAAACTGAATATGTCATACTGATCTTAAGGAAGTTAATCATGTTTTGGAAACAAGCATAAAAGCTTTCATCTGAAAAGTTGAAAATATGTGTGCAGCCTTCTCAAGATAGATGGAAAATGAATTGTACAAAATGTCACCTAGGCACTTCAGTCACTCCTCAGACAGCAGTTTTTGTGTGTTTTTTTTCAGCTTTAAATAAAGATAAACATACTATAATTAGCTGGGTAAAATAACCAATATTTTAAAACATCAGTTTGAAATTCCTATCTCCAGTTTCTATAGATAGGACCAGTAAATTCTTTATCCTTGAATTTGTTTTTTGTAGAATAGTCCAAATGCAGGAATAGTCACTTCTTCCCAAGTTACTGATACAGATCTAAATTGTTCCTTGCAGGAGCTGGAGCTCTGTTCAGACTTGTTTGAAATCTCATGGATTCTAATTTCAATGTTTCACTAGTGGTGGATATTTTGGGCTTCACTGTATGAAACTGCATCAGGCAATTTCTCCCCTCCACATGGTCTGGAATGCAGCCCCTGCTTCCCATGCCAAAGTACATTAGCTCTGGAGTTTGAGACTGCAGCCCTCTGAGGTTGGCTATAGCTTACCTGTGTAAGGACTAGCTGCCCTGGGAGCCTCAGAGCCCATAACTGCCCATTCCCTCTGCAGTAAAGCTGCTTGTGTTGCTGGGAATGGTTTTTTTCTTACTGTTTTCTGCTGGATTGCTGTCCTGGGAATGTGCTAGAAATGTAGAGATGGTTTTGCAGAAAGCAGGATTTTCTGGTAAGTATTGCTAGTACATGGTAGCTATAGTTTGACTGTTTAATTGCAGTAGCAGTAATTTTCTTTTGCTGTGGTATTTGCAAGAATTTTGGGAGTATGAAGTTAGGGAAGCATCTGTGTACGGAAGAGGTGCAGTGTCAGAATTTAGCAGGCCAGGTGTTAAATTTTGCATGCCCTTTTCAGGATTTTGAGAAACCTTTAGCTATTAATTGAGGGTTATTATTTGTTATCTGTCTTTTTATTATCCAAAACATTGATCTAAAACTTGAGCAGTTGTAGGAGATAGTTGGTGTTCCTGTTTGGAAAGCTGGTGGGAAAAATGCTATTTCCTGTGTATTTTGAATGGCAGTGTTGCAGAAGCTGTTTTCTGCCATGCACACACATGTCCAGCAGGATTAACTGCTTGCTGCTAGGATTGCCAAGTGTTTAGTTGTGTGAGAATGCTTTCAGTTTGTCAAAATATAGCAATTTCCTACTAAAATGTTGCATGCCAATGCTTCGTTATAATGTCTTGCAACCATCGAATCTGAAATAATTTTAGCCCCTTTGTGCCTTGAAACAGATGTAAAACTCGGGATTTTTCTTACGGTAATGGCTGTGAAAATTTCCCTAAATTTCAATTCTTCTAACATATGTGCTTAAGAGAATTTGCTGGAGTATAATTCCAGAAATGGAGAATTTCTGTACATGCAGAGCTGTGTGAACCTGCTGTGTCTGCTGGTGCTGACACAACCTGAGTGTCTGTCAGTGCTTGGACCTGGAGTAGGGTGGGTGACTCAGGTGGCTTTGCCAGAAATAGCTTTTTCTAGATACTTTGAATGGGCTGAAGCTTTCCTGTGTCTGGAGGGTGTTTGTTCTTTCTAACAGCCTGGGAAGGGGAGTAATCTGAGATGGATGTGGAGAAGAGGCAAGCCAAGGCAGACTGAGGAGTAGGCTGGGATAAGGAGCTGAGTGATCCTTAGGCCCAAAGAGAGGCTCTGCCTGGGAAGGAGGAGGACAAGCACACCTGTGCTGGGCTGGCAGGGTTTGGGAGAAGGCAGACAGGGAATTTATACCACTGGGAGTAGAGACTGAGGAGTGTAAGGAAATAAGAGTGGTGTATTGGGAAATTGTGAAATGGGATTTCCAGTACTGGACATGAGGACAGGAAGGCTGGAGAAAAGCTGATATGTTGTTGTCAGAGAATGGGACAGATGGGGCAGGGATCCTTGAGACAGACAAACAGACTGTCTGCAGGGAGAGAGCCTGGATGGGCTGTCAGACTGGGTGGGAGCAGGATGGGATGTCACACTGTTAAGGGTGCAAGCTACTCTGTGTTGAAATGGTTGCAGCTGTGCTGCCTTCTTTGCTTTAATAGTTGTTTACTAGGCAGGAAATTTGGAAGACAAAGGTTTTGTGATTAGTACAAGTCAAGGTTTTTCCAAAGACCATCCTTACTTGTTCTTTTCCCAAGGGATACTGAATAAACCACTTCGACCACTGATTTTGGGGATAATTCTAATTGCTTATTCTGTATTTCTGACATTCAAGGCAAAACTCTGGGTCTTGATTAGTAGAAGTATTGAGCATTCACAGCTTCATTCTGAGTGGAAACTGTGCTTTGAAGATGGACTGTTTCATAAAGCTATGTATGTTGAGAAGGAGGTGCTTAAATTGGTGCCAGAATTAATTAACACTTTTGATCTCTATTCTTGGCCCACATTCTAATCTGTAAAATGGGGATATTACTACCTCATCCTGACTAAGGCCATTTGTGAAGATATTTTATTAATTTGATATTCCAACAATCCATACTCGGAAACTGTATCCCTCCCTGGAACTTATATTTAATAATAGGTTATGAATAGTGCACAATAAACAAAGCCTAGAGACATTTTCAAACTGCTCATTAGCTGAGTGTCATGAATGAATGAGTAAAGGGTCTTTTAACATAAAGAAAACAGAACTGAAAATTGCATGCACACACTCTCAAGGGGGAGAAATTATTGTGGCTCTCATTCCAAGATTTTTCTTATACATATATTTATGTCCAAATAATTGACATAATGGTTTTGGGAAAAGTGTTTTTAAAGTAGTCTTTTGTGCATGTTTGTGTAATTTGTTTCTTTTCATGATATTGATTTACCTTGATCCATAATTGCAGATTTTAAAACATGGAATCTGGTTCTTTTGGCTTTCAGCAGTATCCGTGTCTCTCGTGCTTTTTTTTTTTCTTTCCATGACTGCCAGATTTAATTTAAAGAACAAAACACCCCAGTACCACCACCCCCACGCCAAACCTCCTCACACAAAGTATTTTTATTGAGCATATGGTTATATTTTATAATATAGAACAGTTTGGCACTTTGCTGAAGTTACATCATTGATATATGTTAAAAGCTTCAAAATATTTTTTTCCTCAGTGGTTTATTTTTTGCTTTCTGTATCACCTTTACCTTAGCTTTTTTCCTTACTCATTTTTGAAAAAAGCTTCAAAAGATAGAGTGTAGCTTGAAGAAGCCTTTAATATAATAGGATAGTGTAACACAGAGTGTGCTAATTACAGATCAAAGCTAAACTATTTTTATGTGCCTTTTCCTAAGGGAGGAACCTGGGTCTTTGAACCAGTCAGGCTAATTTTTGCCACTAACCTTTTTTAAGGCTGCTAAAAACTTTTTTTTCCTTCTAAAATTTTTCTTTACCTCCTGTAATTAAAAAATAGTTCATCCTATTCAACTTTGTGTATCTTAGTTAGCTGTGTAGCAGGTAAAAAAGCAGGGTGGGGTGTTCTGAGAGGAAGTGGCTCCTCTGTGTATGGAGCTGTGAAGTCTTAAAAGAAAAATTGAAGGCACAGAGCCCTGGCAGGGTAGTAGTGCTGCTTCTGGGAAGCTTTTCCTCCATCCGTGTGTGTCACTGGGGTGTCTGACAGGTGCTCCACTGTCACCATTGCTGTCACCACGAGTGCCCACAGTGAGAGCAGGCAGCAGCAGTTTACCTTGGGTGTGTTACATACAAGTGCTGGCAGAATGAGAGCTGGCTGGTCCTCCAGTTTGTAATCGGTGGGATAATTGGGCTGGGTAATTGCCAGGCAGCCTTGTTAGTTTTGCTGTGAGTCAGCTATTGTGTGTGGCTGCTGCTGGAATAATACGAATAAGTGGGCAGGTTTTCTGCTAAAATAATTAGACAATCAACAGTGTTTTGTCTTGTGGTCAGTTGTGTTCACAGACATCACACCTGAAGCTGTTGTGGAAGTTCTGGCTGTACACACAGGAAAATAATGGTGTCAGTCAGTTATGAAAAGTGAACCTGACAGTAAACTTCATTTAACTTACACAGGCTTTGGAGATTTCATCTCCACCTTTGCCCACTGGTTCTAAAATTGTCTGTGAGCCTTTAAAGAGCAGGGAGAGTTGGAAGATTTTATTGAATAGTAGTTCTGGATACTTTTATTGTTTGAAATGACCTGCAAACAATACTTGGGGACTAATTTTCATTTTTCACAGAGTTGCATTTGAAAAATTTGTTCTGTCAGTGTTTGCACTAGGTGGATAACTTGCTCAGAATAGAGATTACAAATCTGTCTGCCTTGTTTGTAGAGAAAGGAAAAAAGTTAAGATGATAGCCTCTGTATTTACTGTGTCATGTTTTTTATTAGGAAGTAGAGTTAATGATTCAAGCATGAGTTTCACCTCTTCATGCTGTACCAGTTTTCCCAAGGGGATTTTTTTGGGAGAGAGATGCATGTAAACAAATACTGTTGAATTTAAGCATGTGGCTGTGTGTTTTAAGAAGCCCCACTCAGCAGTAACAGCAGAGAGAAGGAAAATGATGCAGGATTGGAAACTTTATATTAATGGTTCTGCAAGTATATAGAATTTCAGTAGGTGATCTCTATTTCTGAACACTCTGTGTCCTTGCTCTTTTGCATCAGCAAAAATGTTGGGTGGAACAGAGGGACTGTAGGTGGACTGCTCAATAAGGAAAAATGAAATTAATCCTTGCAAAGAAAGTTGGCTAAAAATACATTTAGGTAAAGTGACTTTGTCCAGAGCTTTCTAAGGAATAGGAGTTTAACCAGAAGTGTTACTAAGTCTGATTATTAGCATGAAGGAATATATACTAAAATGGAAAATAGGAAAAATTTTCCTTGCATTTTTTTACAAGGCTTATAATTTCTTGTAAGTGACTGTCCTTTTTTTTGATTTTGTCTGAAATACGATTCTATTTGAGAAGATGCTTATGTCTCAGTTCTGTGGTGTCCCTGCAGCATTCTTCTGTTTTTTTCCTTTTTTCTTTTTTTTTTTAAAGGAAAGACCACAGTTAAATTCTACTGACTTGTCCTTCTGATGCTAATAGGTACTTCTATTAGTACCATTATTTTGTGTGTTAATTTTTGTACAGTATCTTAGTCTTTTGTTATTCTTCATGAAATAGTTTGCAGTATACTAAGATGACTAATAAAGGAAGATTTAATTTTTTTAAACTCTTTTTCTTGTGAATTCTGAAAGGGTAAAAAAATAAATGTGTGGCATCTTCAGTAAGGGGGGATATAAGCAACTGTTAATAAAAGTTGGGAAACAAACCAGGTAAATATTTTTATTTTCATCACTTTATTGGCTGAATACTTGCTGCTTTTGGTATGTTCAGTTGATAGATGAAAAATAGTTTGGGTGGGTTTTTTTGGTATCTGTTCTCTTTTTACAAGTAAGAGACAGCTGCTACTCTTGAAATGTAGGCAAATTTGATGACACTGTATATCAAACTGAATGAATGAATCAGGATGTGGTGGGAAGTTCTATTTTTGTTCTGCATAGCAAGCAAAGAAAAATGGCAGAAAACTTGCCATGGTCTGAACAGATGGGCAGGTGAATCAATCAAAGAACAGAACCAGACAAAACTCCTGGGATGCTGTTGCTACTAGAATTATGTAGCTTTTAAAATAGAAAACAAGACTTAGGTACAGATTTCCTCTCTATCTTCATGAGTCTCCAGAACATTGGGATGTTGCCACCCATCTTCACCGGCCTGTCTTGCTGACCCTGCATGCCCTTGCCTGTTGTGGTTTGTTTCTGCTGTGTTCACAGAGTGAGAGCTCTTGTTTGTGCTTCCATAATTTCCTATCATGGCTGCCTGACCTCCTCCTTCCTCTTTGTTCTTCCTGCTCGTCCATATTAAAAAAAGCTCCCAAAGAAACACAGTCAGAAGTGGTCAAGAGTTTTATTGTGTTACTCAGAACTTCTGTGTAGTCATTTTGCATCTCTTTCCTCTTGATGCAGGTCAGATTTCTTCCTACTCATGTCTTGTCATTGAATCACTGTGTTATAAATTTATACAGTAAAGTATAAAACCTTCCATGCTTTGTATTTTTGTAAGCTGTAAATGAAGTAATGAGAACAAAAAGATGTGATCATGATTCTAATGGAATCATGAAAGAAATGAAGGAATCTGTTTAAAGTAATGAAATTATCATTCTCATTTTACTTTTTTTCCAAATACTGTCTTTCAAAAACAGCTCTAGGCTACAGCATGTGCAGGGAAAAATTCAGATATATGTTCATGTGGGCTTGTTTGATAGTTTCACAGTTCTTTTCTTAAATAATTACTCTGCAAAATTGTGTAGATGATCACTTTATCCACTGTCTCCAAGAGAAGTTCATAAACATCTTGCTTTCTTTACTCCATTTAGCTTCTTAAGCACTCATTGTGTTGTCTTTTTTCTTATTTATTCCTATTTTTTCTCTATTCAGTGAGACCTAAACAAAACTAAATCACACCTTAAAATCCTTCAATACACCAACATCAGAACTGAATGCTAAATTTTGTCCAGGTGTGGTTATTGAGATGTAGGCAGTCATAGCTGAATTTCCAGTTGTGTGGAAATCATCTGTGTTCACTCTCTCTACGCATTTGCAGGAAATCTTAGTTTTCTTAGAAAATCCAAACATAGTCCTGTGTCTTTGCTGTAAATATTGTCTGAATTGTCCTTTTAAGCCCAGGTAGGACCAACTGCTAACTGCTGTCACTTTTACTTCTGGAGTTTGACCTTTAAAGCATCATCTTCAGAAACTCAGTATAATAAAACTTCCTGCCTTTATGTTGACTTCAGATTTTTTTTCTCCATCTGTCTTTTGTTTTGTTTGTCAAGAAATTGAATGGCATTTGCTGTTTAGGTGCAGGGCAGCTATGTTTAATATTATTATGATGGAAACATTTGGAGAATATTTAATTTTTCTTTTAGCAATCCATTTGAGAACCAGGAGAGTTCTGTTCTTCCATGATGAAACTGCTCAGTCATTCTGTAAAAGGGATAAAAATATGAACTGGTGATACAGCCTGCCTGCCTTAAAGCTCTTTAAGGCATTTGATTAGCAAATTTATGACCACCAAAATGTCCAGTTGTATTAAATTACTGAATTGCAGTTTTATCCACAATGTACTGACATTGTGGTGACTCTTCAAAGTAGTTTTTTGTAATTCTATTCTCAGATGGAGATGGAAGTTTCATGGGATATGGCTTTCGAAACAAATAATTCTTTCAGGGAGCCAGCCTGCTGCCAAAGTGTGCCTGGTGTTCTGTTTACCTGACAAAGCACTGGCTTGCAGCACTGCCCAAATTTTTAATGCACATGTACAAGCAGCTCCCTTTTTGCCCAGTTTCAGCTAGTTTGAGATTGATCTTTCACCTCAGACAGGATCATGTTTTTTTAATGTCACACCCTAGAAGGTCAGTGGTCTGAGGGACATCAGGACTGTCCTTTGAACCTAAGACAGGTGGAAGAAGGAGAATAATGAAGTCTTGAGGATGAGAGCACTTCAGAGGGAGCTGCATGTCAGGGTGTACTCTGGGGGCAAATCTGGGCAGGTAATGCCAACCTGTGTGCAGTGGGAAAGAGCTCTGGGAGGTTAACTGGGTGCTGTGGACCTCAGGATGCTTCAGGCACCAAGCAGTGGATTAGTTCAGCATTGACTGTGCTGCTACTTTGCTGTGCCACAACACAGGTGAAAAATGATTGTTGCAGCATCTTTTCTTCTGCATTTTGGCTTCCCTGTAGGGAGGGAGCAAACACCACAATTGTTAGAACTGCAGTTTGCATTGTGGACTATTTTAAAATGAAGGAGAAAGGAAAGGATCCTGCTTTGAATACAGTTCATGTGTGCTCTATGAATTTAATTATGCTGTTTGGCATAAAAATAGGTTTGCCTGTATTTTCCATCAACTTCAATTTCTTGTTAGAAGGTAAGGTTCTAAACAGAAATGGAATTTTCATTTTGACTTTCCTCAGAACTAACTGTGTCTGCTGAATTGTTTCCTGAAAATGTACAACTTGTTTCAATAGCTGGTTTTGCAAAATTCATCTTTTTGGTGATGACTTTTCATCACTGTTTTACCTGTTGGTAGATAACAGCCTAAGAAAAAATTGAGAACATTTTTGAGGGAAAAAGAGTAATTAATTACTGAACAACACAATGTTAATTTAGTTTATTTTAAATATAATTATATTATTTTAAAGCCCATACAAATGAAAATGCTGCCTGTTTCTTTGTTTAGTTTTAAACATTGTTAGCAAATCTAGCAACTCTCTTTTCTATCCTCTTTAGATGGATAAATTCTCTGGGGTTAAATAATATTATTGATGCTTTCAGGAAGAGGTTATTATTGTCCTGCAAAATTATTAATGCCTTCAGCAGAGTGAGACCACTTTAAGTGGCATCCTTGCACTGTAAGAACTGAAGCCAATTTTGTAGTGTACATCAGCTACAGTGCTAGGGATGGCAAGTGAATAAAGTGTTAAAAGAAAACTTGTACATAAAAACTTAGAAAGTACACTTCTGTACTTTAGGTAAATGGGAATGGGAATGTGTGATTGAAAATCTTCCCATTTCAGGCATTTTGTGAATGGCGCTTCATCACCGCATTCCAGTTAAAAAAATAATAATTCAGAATGTTTAAATAAAGTACCTAGTTATAATTATGATAATTTCAGAATGCATTTTAAATCAAGGAACTGTGCTTTCATGTACACGTACTTAGATGTATTGTGTATTTGTTTTTAAATGAAAAGAAACCTGGTCTCCATCTTCCTGTTGACATCAAACAATCCTCTGATATGCAAATCCAGCTATGGGAGAACAGATACACAGGGTTTGTTTGGATTCAGTCCAAGAGTGAAAGAAAATTATATTTAAAGATGTAATTTATATGCTTTGCCTCATTTAAATGAAAATGCATTTTGAAATAATGCCTATAACGAAAAACATTTGGTGGAATGTTAAGATCCTTTGTACAACTGATGCATTTTGCTATAGGTAGTTTAAAAGCATCTCTCTCACACTCCTGTGTGTCTGTAATGTGCAGATGCAGCTGTCAGCTTCTCACTGGCGTGTTTTAACATAGTATGATTTTTTTTTTTTTGCAAATTAATAAATGTTTGTTATGTGAACTTTCTTAAAGCATGCATGAGTGTGAAATCTGTCTGTACCCACAATTAAAATACATCAAGTGCTTTGCTTTCCATCTAAAATTTTGCTAGTCTTAATGTTTGTGTATTTTTCTCCTTGTGTGGAACTTCAAAACCTGACACAATACAATTTCTTTCGAAACATAGGCTAAACAAGCAACAATTTTTCAGTCTTTTTCCCTTTAGCTGCAGAATTTATAATGATGAAACTTTTACATTTTAACATTGGCTGAATTCCAGGTTTTCAGTAGGTATCTTTGGAGGACTGTTACTCAGTGCCTGAATACCACATTTGAAGCTGATGTGTATAGCAGAGTGTAATTGTTTTGTGTAAGCTTTAGCAGGCCAGTGAACTGCTACCAGCGATCAGGAATGGGTTTTTATACAGGATAGAAAATATCTGAACAGGAGTTACGTCACTGTGAAGTTTTCAGAAATCAGTTCCTTTAATTGCCTTTCATGTACTGCAGAAGTTTTTAAAATTAATGTGACCAATTCTTCTTACATGATCTTTGTGACTGTGTGATACTGCTCCTCTTTTTTTTTTTTTTCCTTTGTTTTAGAAAATGGGGTTATGGAAATCAATTTTGGTGTAAGGAAGTGTATTTAATTTGGGACGTTCTGTGGCACATAACTTTGTATCTGGCCTTTATTTGTTCTGTGGCTAATTTATACTAGATTACTTTGACCACATTAATCCAACACTAAGGAGTGCTAAATACTGTATAAATCCTTTTTTGGGGTAGGAATTTTATTTCATGAATGTTTTGTGGCTCTGTGTGTAGAATGACTTATTCACATGCAGTGATGGTACATATATTAATATAAGGGGAAAGTTTTCTGTGTGAAGAAATTTTGTTAAACCTTTCTTATTAGATTGTGAGCCTCTTGTATTTTTTTATTTTTTTATTAATGATTTTCTGTCTTTTTTCAGTAATTTTATGCAAATTTTAATTTTTAATATTCACTAACCGTGTTTTTTTTAAGCATTTTAAGAAACAGAAGAGGTTGATTCCTGAAAGAACAGTTTGGAAGTACTTTGTTCAGCTTTGCAGTGCCTTGGAACATATGCACTCTCGTCGTGTTATGCATAGAGGTAATACAGGATCAAAGATGATTTGTCCTTACTATACCTTTGACTATGTGAGAATTAAGCTGGCTGAAATCAATTTTGACAGCTGAAACATTGTAGGTTTCTGTAAGATTTTACAAGTAATAGAAAACTGAGAGGAGTTTGTGGTTGTACATTTGTTGTGGTAGGCATTTGTTTGATAGCAAGTTTTTCAAAATAAGCGATAGTTCTGTGTGTGATGGATATCCTGCCATAGCTACTTCATTTTTCTGGCTCCTATCTTCTGCCCTGTATTTAATTTTCTATATTTGCCTGTTGTCTTGCCCAGGTGTTGCTACCTGCCTTGCACAGATCTGTCAGTCCATTCTTTACAGCTCTTGCACCTGATTGTTTCAAGAGTATCTGCTCCTGCCCTGCTTGTTCATGATGTACAGACCCTTGTCCTAGTCCCTTCTCTATTGGATGTGCAGCTGTGAGCATTTCCTCCAGTTCTCTGCTCCTTTCCACTATTTCCAGTCTCTGTGTCCCAACAGTCCTTGTAGTTGCCAACTTTCTCTATCAGGTACTAAATTTCCTTGGTCCATTTTCAACCTTGGTGGTGCTGTCTCCTCTGGATGTGGTCTTCATTTCACCTCATAACTCTTGAGTCAAAGAAAACAGATCATAGTATAGCTTCTTCTTAGATCTGCTGGGTTTTTTCCCTTCTGAAATCCTCTGGTTGTGGCATTGTGAGTTGTGTGTGGGCTGTCACTTTTTAGTGACATTGCCTGTCTTAGGTTGGTGGCTCCCTGTGCTAGAATGCAGCTCAATGCCTGATAGGAACAGTCCCTCAGTGTCTGCTGAGCTCTGCCATTTGCAGCTGGAAATTTTGCACCTTAGCAGATGAGCTTAGATACTCCTGCCCCTGCAAATGCCTTTCCCTTGTGATTCTCCTTTTCTTTTTTCCCTTTGTGCATTTGTACAGGTACCTGCAAGTGTGAATGATACAAAGAGAAGGACATAAAATACAGATTCTTTCCATAGGGTGCAAGTATCTTCCTTTCATATGTTTATAATTAAATTAGTTAATTTCTGTATATTTTAGCTCATAACAAAAGGATTTAAGTTCCCTAAACTGAAGTACTAAGTTCAGAGCTTCTGGCAAACCTATGGCAAATCTAGTGATTCCATGGTTACATGCCAAAAGCAACAGCAATTAAAACTATTTTTAAGTTGAGCTAAATCCGTGTTGGATTATTACACAAAGGGTTATCCAAACTCCTGAAAACTGGGTCAGATAGCAGGAGAACATAATTGCTTCTGTCTTCCTCTAAAGCTTGTAAGGTTTTGTAACTTTTTTACTGGAAACCTGAAAGTGCTGGTGTTTGAAGGGTTATTAACCATTCCTTTTACTGTGCCTGTATCTTATGCAAACTGAAATCCCCTCTCATCAAAGTGAACTGATTTCTGTAAGTTTAAGGGTAGGGCGGATTGCTCTTCAGCAGAGTAAGAGCTAAACTCCCTTGCCAAACAAATAACAGGTCAGTTTATTTAGGAGACTAACAAGGTAGGTATCTTGTTAGAAATCATAGAATAAGAGTCTCTGCTGTTGTCTCTAAGGGATTGGATTAAAACTTAAACTGGATATTACTTGTGAAAAATAACTGTCTGGGGTATACATCATTATTTTTCTTTGTTTCTACTTGATTAGCCCAATTCCACTGACGAGTTCAAATAACCATTCTCCTGAGTAAACTTGCTTCTTTTTTAATGCCTGCTCTTATACAGAATCAGTTATCTATTTCAAATAAATGACGTTATGCCACTGTGAGTAATTTGATTAGCAAAAGTGATGAAAAATGCTGTACAGTTCTTGAAAACATATTTAGGCTGTTACTTAAGACATAACAAAAGAGATTCTCTAGTTCTAATGTAAGTCTCTGTATGTAGCTTATATAAAATAGTAATGAACTTCCCTGTATATGCTTCTTGACTTTGGGGTGTGGTTTTTTTGATCTGTTTTTGTTTTTTTTTAAATACTTTCTGTGGCTCTTGGTTTTCTTTGCTTGAGTGATGGTTGTACTATCAAAATAGTGGATTTGAAATTCTACATTCTGGACCCATTCTTTCTGAGTAGCACTGTCAAATTTTACCAATATTGCCTATAAATAAAATCCTCTTTGGGTCTATTATTAATAGAAGAGTAGCTTTTCTTGCAACCTCACTGTGACTTTTAAATTTTTAAATATATTTTTCTTCCAGATATAAAGCCAGCAAATGTGTTCATTACAGCTACAGGAGTAGTAAAGCTGGGAGACCTTGGACTTGGTCGATTTTTCAGCTCCAAAACCACAGCTGCACATTCTTTAGGTAAGCTTTCTCTGAGGTGCAGGTGTTGGACAGGTAGAGTATTTTACATGGTGGAAATACTGTGCCCACTCAGGAGGAAGAAGAAAAGGGCTAGGACCAGCTAAAGATGTTCTTAAGTAATAATAAAAATATTAAAAGTGTTCTTAATAAAAAAATGGTCAGCACCATGGACAAATACAGAGACACTGTAACACTGAGGTATTTCTTTCAGCATACTTTGGGTATTTTCCCTCCTTTGTTTGCATAATTTAGTCTACATTTCTGCCTCCAAATAAGTCTTTTAAGACAATAGTGTTACCTAGAAATGCTAGGAAAAAATAAGGTGATAATATGGATGCATTTTTAAAAAAATTGACTTGAACTTTATTAAGTGTTGGGAAGAGTCTCCTAATTCTGTGTGCCTGCATGAGTAGCATTAATGACCTCTTGGTTACATGGTTTCAAAGGGCTCTCAGAGGAGCTTCCATTTTTTAAGGTCACATTTCTCAATGTAAGCTTAGGTAGTTGAGGCGAGATCAGTATTAACAAAACCAATTCCCAGGTAGCTTTTTTCCTATTTTTTGGTTTTGCAAGTTTTCTGAAATGCTCAGTTTAATCTTTGCTATCACACAAAACTAGCACTATATTATCTCTATCCAAACAAAATTTTCATGTAATTTGTGCCTTTTGAGTAGCATGTGAATACGAGGATGATTAAGAGGCCTTTAAAGAAGAGAAGTTAAATATTTGGCATATATTTTAAGTTTAAAAGTAGGTAACAGATGAATGACAGAATCTAAGAGGATCTCTGTAGAAGAGAAAAACCTTGTAAGTAGAGTAACATCTGCTTTAAAAAGAAACGTAGGAAATAGTGTTCGTAATACTGTTAAGTTGGGGTTTTTTAGATACCAAAACATTCTTTTCCCTCATTGAAGTGTCTGTGTTTGCTGGTTGCTGAACTCAAGCCTGTTCATTGATTGCATGTTTGTACAACTTTTGAGATGTGAGTGATACATGTGTTAATGGCCAAGAATATAATATTTTGGATGGGAAACTTTTGACATTCCTTGCTTCCCTGTCCTCCAGAAAGCCTTTGGGCACTCTTTTGTGCCTCCCATGTTTTCCTTGTGTTTTGCCATGTTTGATGCAGACTGGTGAAGTGAAACCCATGAGTCAGTGGTGAGGTGTTAATAGGAGCCCCAGCCACAGAATGCAGCCCTGCATCAGCAGGAGGCTGAGGAGGAGGGCAGAGCCCAGGCTGGAATTGTGCTGGGCTTCCACACTGGGGGTCAGTCACATGTGACGCTGAAGATCTGCTGCTCTCACAGGGTGGCACCCAAAGTGCTGCTGTTCCTGCTGCCCCTGGAAGCCAGGGGCCATCTCTGGTGGTGCTGGGGAGGCTGGGTGGGGTTCTTGCAGGTGGGCTCTGCTCCTGCCTGCAGATGGAAGGAGGCTGTGAAGAGGGAGCTGGACATCCTAATCTGAGGAGTGGGAGCTCAGGAATAAGGCACAGGTCAGCAGTGAGGGTGGGAGGGCAGACTTGCATTCTGAGGCACAAGCCAGGAAGTTAAAGAGGAGCAGACTGCCTCAACCCTGGATTATTTTGGCTCCTGGCAGGGGAATTGTTGTGAAGGCTGAGCTGGAAATTAAAAAAAGCTGAAGACTGTGCCAGATTTAAAAACAGCATAATACCCCTGGGCCCTTTAAAGCTCATCTTTTACAGATCCAAGAATCATCTAGAGAGTGGGGAAAGAGGAGAGGATGGCAGCTTTGTTTCTTCTGTTGGTGGCTGTGTCTTGGTAGAGGAGTTATTTTTTATTTTATTTTTTCCCCATTTCTTCATTTCCTGTCTCCCTCTTAATTATGGCCTAATGTCAGAATTCAGCCCAGAAAAAAGGTTTGTGTCAGCTGTTAACTTAGGCTACAGAGGAGACTGACTTTCTGATTTGTCGTCACTAGTAGATACCACTTCTTAAATTGATTTCTTCTGCAGTTTCTGATGCTGGTTTTCTTGAAATTTCTTTCAAAGTTGTATCTTTTTATGATTCCATAAACCTTTGGTGCACGTAACCTAGTAAATTGCAAACATATGTGTAGCAATTTATACTTGTTTACAGGCTTTATAAAAATTTCAGTAGCAAACTAGATTCGGGCTTTCAGAGATAAAGAAATGTACTAAAATTTTAATTAGCTACGGCTTCTAACTGCTAATTATGAATAATACTGATTTAATTAGAATCTTTACTGATGGTCCATTTGAAACAAATGAAAAAACTGCACTGGACAGGGTTTTTTCATGTTCTTAACTCTTTCTATACAGCTTTATCAATAATTTACTATTGTCATGCCTATATCTTTTTGGAAATGGAAAACATTTCTTACAAAAGGGCAGAGGAAATGGAGGCATTGTTGATTTGATACAAACTTGACAAAATGTCTTGTTTTCAGAAGACTTTATA
>NW_005054357.1:1843111-1939740 GCF_000277835.1 Geospiza fortis | reverse complement strand
TTCTGGTTTTCTTGCTGCTGTTGTTTTAATGGCGGAATGCCAGGCCTTATGCTCTTTGGTGAAATGGCAGTTCTAAGGCCAGCTCATGGATATGTGTTTTTTTTCTTTGTTAGCCGTTCAGTGGATGTAAAGAGAAGTATTTTCATATTTGAGTTACAACAAGAATCACTTGATCTCTCTGCTGTGGCTGTGCTGTAAGGCTGCAGTGTGCTGTCCAGGCAGGCAGTGCCACTAGCATGGGGATCCCTTCTTGCAGGGCAAAGGAGCAGATCTGCAATCTTCTCAAAATGCTCAAATGGAGACAATCATCTGCATGGAATTCTGGTCTTCTGTATTTTGACAACTTCTGTCATTTCTGTGATACTGCTGTCCCCAGCACAGACTATGTTATATGAGGGGTTTGACTATAAACTCACACAGGTTGTGGAGAATAAAATACCTTGTGAAAATGTGTGCAGATACTCTCCTCTCCTCTCCTCTCCCATATGGGTCTCTAATGCACTAGAGGGTGTGCTGAGGTGGTGGTTTGCAGCACCATTCTGTGAATAGAATAAACTCTACTTAGATACCCAGCCAGACTTAGAACCTGCACCCTCTGTGTACAGTAATGCTGGCAGGGAAATCTGCAGCTGAGTCATTGCAGCATCAAGGGGGCTGTGTTAAAATAGCTCTTGTATTTTATGTACAGAAACATGAGATCGCTTACAGTAGTTTGAAAGCTGAAGAAAAATGATTGTGTTGTCATAAAATAACTCAAGATATTTATAGATTGACTTATGTAGAAGGACTGTTTGCACATTGTGGGCTAGGTTGCAGAGTTACTTTGGATAAGTGCAGTATTTTGACTTTCACATCTCCTGTAGCTATATTAAATAAGTACAAAACCCTGAACATTATAAAATCAGTACGGTTAGAAAGGACCTCCAAGCTTCTTGTTTGTGATGTGATTTGTCTGTCTTCAGCATCCACATTCATCTTGTTAAGCATGTTATATTGAACTCAATATTAAAAAATTGTGGTGGTCTTATGGACACTGAGCCATTCATAAACCATGTCTTTTGGTTACTGAAATTTGCCCCTTTAGCCCCCTTCCTGAATTCTTGGATACTTATGTATGCCAATGCATGAAATATCAGTAATGATTATGTGGCCATTTCTAAAAATGTGGTCTGTTAAACCTGTCCTGAATGAACCAGTGTATAAGTAGATTTAACATTTACCAGGCAGATTTTTCTCCCAGCCTAAAAATGCTTGATAGCTTTTGGAGCTAGTAACTATTTCAGAACTTAGCTATATTTCATTCCACTCCTTGATGCACTTGTTTAACTTTACTCAGATGCATTGTGAGTTATATGTTTATCCAGGTAGTAAGATGGACTTTTGATATCAAAACTCCCTTTTCTTTAGCAGATTCTTTGCCTCTGATCCTTCAAATCAGCTCATCAGCTCCCTGCTTGATATTAACCCCAGTTCCATTATGTCTATTCCCTCTGCCAATAACAGGAAGCTTGCATAAAGAATTAACACTTTCTGGATCTACAGCATCTTTAAAGGGAGGGGAGCTCCAGAGCAGCAGCAGATCCTGAGGAGACACTCTATTTGACACAGACCATTTTCAAGGAGTTTGCTGTTCAGACTTGCAGGTTATCACAGGTCTGCAAATGCAGCAAGCAAAACACTGAACTTACTTATTTTGTTCTTAAAAATGTAGGCACCTCAATGATTTAGCTCATTTTCTTGTATTATGCCACTTCTATGTCTTCAGATGAGTAAAGGAAATGAGGAAGTTGCATATCTCTATACTACTGGGATGCTGTATTTCACTTAACAGTAAAAAAAGATCCAGGAAAGAAATAAAACATGGAATCACACTGGTAGTTGCTTTCCAGCAGCACAGCTATGTCCTGAGAGTGCTCACTGTGTTAAAAGGATCATTGCAATGCTTTCAGTAGTTCCTGAATGTCAGAATAATGAATCTTTAGTGTCATGCTCTGTTAAAATCAGTTTACAAGTAGTAAGGATGTCTGAATCTTCAGGTTGTTTGTGTGATTCCATGAGTAACAGAACTAATTTCAATTCCTCTCACTAGTTGGCCATGGGGGGCTGCAGGTTGCATTGCAGTGGAGGTGTTACACTAGGCTAAACGCTGTAAAATGGGAACATTTGTTCTTGCTTTCCACTATCATCAATCTTTCACAGTCATATCAGACCCCTAATGTATCAGCAGGCTTCCCAGAGCTACTGGTTAAAATTACCTTTGCTTTTGGTAGACTATGAACCTTCAAACCTCAGTGTTTTCAGCTGCCCCCTGTGGATTCTGCGAAGCCTCTTTCTGGCGCATTACTCACTGCCAGCCACTTGTGTGATACCTCAGAGCAGCAGAGGCACTGCTGCTGCAGCCACTGAACAAACACATCACTATTAAACTTCTGTTAGATGCATTCTGCCAACAAAGCATCAGAACATACTAAACCAGTGCTTTAATTAATGGATACAAAATGCAGCTGAATTTTTTCAGAGGTATCCAAGCTCACAAGTCCTTGGGGTATTAAAAAAAAATCAAGAGGCAAATAAAACAGTAAGATAATAAAAGTATGAAACCTGTGTCATTCCAAACACTTAGTTGCAGTTCTAATCTTAAGGTATCTGTCATTAAGTGCCCATTAAAATACTGATGTTGAGATATTAGAAAACAGAGTTGCTTCTGGATATTTTGGTAGTTATTTTGGCGTTGTGGTCTACCCATCTGCTTGCCTATATTGTTTCACAGGGAAAAGACCATTCTCAGTTGTGGGTGGATGCAAACATCCTGTGAGAGCAAATGTCTCCCACAGTACTTTCTGGAGTTGCCTTTCCCCAGCCTTTCTCTTGTTACCATTGGCAGCCTCAGTTCAGAGGTGCACTGGAAATCTCCCCCAGCATGTTTAGGGGACCAGATCCTTTGGAGGATACCACATGGGGACCTCTGTCTTTGCCTGTCTGTTGCAGAAGCAGTTTATATAGGTTTTCAGTGCTGTTTGCCAAGGAGCAGATCAGGTGAAATGATAGGTTACCAGCATCAGTGACGTGACCTGAGATGGGTGGTTCTGGGTTTCCCTATGTGAGCTGGGCCCTTCAAGTAGGAAGGTAACTCTCCCTCCTCCTTACTTCCACTGTCAAAACAAACCCCTTAACTTTTGGAAATTATTAGAGTAAAATTATCTGTCTTGATTACTGAAAGCTATTTAACCTGATTATTCAGATGTAGAAGTACTTAGATATTCACTGTATCTCTGTCTTCAGTATTCATACGGAGATCAATTCTGAATTAGCCTCATCTCTTGAGAAGAGCAGAAGTGAAACCAGATCATTGTGTTACAATAATATGTGAGGTTCATACCACAAAGAACAAAAATGAAAAATTGCTGATTTTAATCACTGATGGTGTTGCAAGATATTTGGTTTCAAAAACAAATCAACTTGAATTGACAGAAATCAGCTGGTTTTCATCATCAGGATTCAGTGCTTAAGAAAATATTCAAACAAAATTGAAATAAAAATCTGTATAGATCTGTGACTTTTTTGCTGTTAGACAGTCATTTGGGGGTGTACAGGGAGAAAGTTCAGAAAAAATGCACTAAAATTGCCATTACCATTATTTTCCAGAACTTCTTATTGCTCTGTCATACATGAAACCATCACTCAGCTACTTCCTTGTAATAACATTTTTTATAGAGCTGAAACATCTCTCAGTCTTTCTCTGTTCCAAGTAACTTGTGACACAGATGGGGAGGGTTTGATTAAAATCAAGGAGAGAGATGTTCTGGAGTATCCAACATAACTTTGCTCTGGGACAGACCTAATAAATGCTGGTTGTCAAGAGCAGACATTTCCAGAGCCCACAGCTCTGAGGCAGGATTAAGCTGTGACAGACACAGGTTTGGGAGCTGCAAAGCCCTTGTGGAATTTGGTGCTCCAGCTGATGGTTGAGTTGCCCTTAGGAATGTCAGCTTCTGCTGGGCTTGCTGGTTTTCCTGCCCTCATCTCTGAAGGGCCTGAATCTCAGGCTCAGCTTTCATTGCAGCTATTCAAAGTGCCTGTGTTTTTTAGTTTCAAAACCAGCTTTTTCAGATTTATATATTCTCAAAGGAAGAACAGACCTCATGAAAAAAAAAATTCAGCCCATGGCAGAGAATTTCTAGTGTTGTTTCTAGCCACAGTGCTAACAGTTTGGAAAAGTAACAGGGATGTGTGTAGTACCTGCCCTTGGTTCTCTTCAGGAGAAACAAATTACTTACAAGGTTCCTTAAAAGCAAAATTTGGAAGTGTTCAACAACTGCATAGCTCTGGTAATGAGCAGTGAAAATAAAGCTGCATTGGATGAAATAGATACTAATTTGTGTATTTTTGTTAAACTGAAGTGTTCTAAGTATGAGTTGAAGTTTTAAGTGTAGCAAAATGAGAAAGACGAAAAATATTCTTCTACTGGGAAAACAGTAATTTAACTACTGCATAACAACAGAAATTTTCATTCAAAAATACTTGTGGTTTTTTGCAGTTGGTACACCTTATTATATGTCTCCAGAGAGAATACATGAAAATGGTTACAACTTCAAGTCTGACATCTGGTCTCTAGGCTGTCTGCTGTATGAGGTAATACTGATATATACAGTGAACTTAGTAACACTCTTGTACTTCCCCCTTCCCCTGCCCCTCTCCCCTTACATAACTTAAGCATGTGAAATACTTTTATTTGTGTTTTACTTGAACTTGCCTTGCTACAAAGATTTTACAGCAATTTTTTTGAAGATTGGGCATGACTGAAGGATTGGTAAATGAATAATAGCAACATGTAAAATTGTTCTAGGTGTTTTCATGGCCCATGATGGTTATATGGTTATTTAATAAATGCATTGAGAAGTAGTAGGACTGATTTGAATATGTAAGTAATACTTCCAAAAACTGCAATATAGATACTTCAATACAAATTTCTTATTTTTATCAAGACTTTAAACCTAAGTAAAAGGATGAGAAAAGTTTATTGTACTTACTGCTACTAGCTTGAATGAATTGTCAATTTAACAACTTCTGCTGCACACATATGTAATTTTTCTGTTATTCACCTGTGGTGGCTGAACTGCAATTGTTTAGTTTCTCTGCTGGTACAGTCGAGATTGGTAGGTGACGCGTAATTTTAAATAATACTATATTTTGAGAAAATAAAAGTACAGGGCTCATTGAAATGGAGGCAAATGAAGGTGTGAAGAACGTGTTGGCTTCTTCTAAACCAAATACATCTTCAAGTTCTTTGCATATAATTTCTTGATTAGAAGAAGTAACACTTGTGTTGAATGATGCTGGGGGAAAAATGGTTCCATCAGAAGTGGCATCGAAGTCTCCCCAGTCGTGTTCCAGGTAGAAACGAATCTACTCAAGTCATTTTTTGTTTACCTGCAAGCCACCTGCCTCAGAGCGTCAGCAGAACTCCTTTAACGCACACTCAGCAGTATCAGCACCTCCTTGTTTGTTTTAGGATTGTGTAGAAGACACTGGCAGCCTGTTGAGGTTGGATGTTGCTGCCAGGTGAATCATCTCCAGTAATATTTGTTTACTTTCTAGCACTGACATGTTGCCTTGAATATTAAAAGGAAAAATAGCTATACTGCAAGTCTGCGGTTTACACATGTGTGTATAGCTGTTGCTTTAAATATTGGGGATCATTCAAGGAAGGAAGTCCAGCTGCTAGCAAGTATTTACAAGTTTGAATCCTGAGCTAAAACTTAATCCTGGATTCCTCAATACCGACCATGGCAGCTGCCTTGAATTCCACTGCTCTGCTTTGCACACTTGTGCAAGCCCTAAGGTAGCATTAAGGTAGATAAGCATTTTTCAGTATTACTATTTCTTTGCCTCTGGTTGGTTTACTTCAGGATTTTTTAAAATCTGGAAATAAATAAAACCTTTGAATTACTGTTATATATAAAACCCCCACAGTTTAAGGGTAATTTTTCTTTTATGTTATATGAAATTAAATTGCTGGATATAAATCAATATTACTTTTCTAAAGAATTTTTTAAACTTGCTGCCTTAATGCTGGTAGACTATATTAAACACCTATGTGAATATTACATTTTTCTTTGATGTGGTGGATAATCCCAAAATACCTAAATAACTCAGTCCCATTGATTAACTCAGCATCTTGAAATACCATTCTCCTTTGATTTTAGGTGTTTCACCAGGATGCTATTTAAGCCAATATGGGGTACTGTTTGTTTTCCTTATTGCAAGAATAAAATAATTATTTTATTATTTTATTGTTGATATATAGCTACAGTATTGGGCATTGTCTTCAACTATAGCTTTTGATTTCTTTTAGAAGTGCATTTAGTTGATTCTGCAACATACCAGATATTTGTGGTGGGTTTTCTTGTTTTGTTTTGGAAGTTTATCTTGAGAATTTATCTCTAATTTTGAAATTTCAGTTGTAGCAAATTCAAAATATATGCTCAGCATTTTTCTCACTTAGTCTTTTTTCTTAATTGTTGGAAGGTGGTTACTTAAGGCTCTTTAAGACTTGTGTGGACTAATGAATGGTGTTTTTTAATCTGTGCACTTTTGTGCTGGGTGTCTTTTTGTCATTTGTCTATTGCCTGCATCTTAGCATGTTTTATTATGTTGATTTCATGGTGATGTGTGTTCATATGTAGTCTGGATTGTCTCCAGCTTAATTGGAAAAAAGCTGTGGCAAGTTTATCACATCTCAGTAAATGCCTAATTGCTGCTAAACTCTTCAGTTACATTTTAATTTAGGTTTAAACGAACTTGTTTTTAAAAATTATTATTTCTTGTGTGTATAACAGTCTATTATTCAATGCTAACTGTGTGGCCAGTAAGATTTTGCAGAAGTATGTTTTAAAGTCTGAATTTTTTAGAGCCCCAGGTATTTCTGAAACCTCAAAAACACTACCAGTGGAGTTTTAATTGATATGCAACAAAGTAGACTTTACTAATTAAAATCAAGATGCTGTGCTTTTGCTACATGGACCTTTACATGGAAAAGTAGGTCTTACACATTTCCTTTTATTGTTCATCGTAGCAATTGCATCCTTACAGGGTTGTAGGTTGGTGGCTTACAGTTCAAAAAAAAAAAAAAAAAAAAGAAAGGGAAAAAAAAAGAGAGAGAGCGAGCTGCCACCAGCCCTGAAGACAGACAGTGGGCTTTCGTCCCTCAGACACCCCCAGAATACTAATCAGCAAAGTCAGACCCTGGAGGTCAGGGAGCAAGTCAATCATTCTAGCGATCGTCTCAGTGTGGAGGATCAAATTAGCCTGAAAAATTCAGCTGCTGGGAGGAGAGGGCGAGCAGCTGTCAGGGGCAGCAGCGAGATGCACTAATGAACCAGATGAATAGTGCAAAAGCTTGAAAATAAAAACAGGACAGTTGACATTTTTCATCTGTCAAAGCAGGAGATGCATGAAAATATAGTATTCCTGTTTTAACTCCTTAGGGGACATTCAGAATTTTTTTAACACTCGGCAGCATTCAAACAAAAGTACTTTTTAATGAACACCTAGAGTATGAAAATGAGTATCTGTGCATTTATTTAGAATTTCTGCATGCGTACAGACCCTGCAGTTGATTTTTCTTTTTTTCTTTTTTTTTTCCTTCTTTTCTTTTTTTGGTCTTCAGCTTGCATTTTTAACATTCTTTTTAAGGTAAGAGACAATGTCATGTAAATACAAAAATAAATATTATCTTAGTAATACAGATTGGGAGGAGTGTAGGTTGGAGCTGCAGCATAATACCTGTTTTGGGAGCTTTAAATTTTTTTATTCTTAGTTGAAGGTAATATGAAAAAGTACTGAACTATTTGAGAGCAAATAAATGAGAGATAAAATAAACGGAAGGGAATTTTGGTAATTCTTTTCATACATTTCCCCCAGTGATATTGATGCTTAGACATGAAAGAGTTAAACTTCTATCTGGAAGACCACAAGACAGATGAGAGCCATTTTCAGCTTGTCCTGTCCCTGCTGAAGCTCACTGAGTAGCACAGCATGGACTAGCGTGTTTCACACACACTCTGCCTGTCTGGGGAATGTACACATTGTCCTTCCAAAATCAAACTTATTAGCACATGTAGAAAAGGGTGACTGACTTTGGGGCAGCTCTGCACTCAGAGCAGCATTCATGCTGCTGCAGTTAAAAAGATTTCTTAGGCTTTGAACAGAACAGAGAGATTTTAAATGAATTTTTAAATTTCTAATCCACCTAGCCATGGCATTTGTTTCCATCTCAAGTGTCAAGTTGTAACATTGTCTGGAAATAAAGGGTAGGTTTATTAATGCTGTTTTTAAGCTGATCAATTACATAAGTGCTCTGCAACAGATTTTCTTAGTTTTGTATTGTAATTGTAGATTATTGCCATAGGTGCTGGTTCTGTGCTTCTGATGGAAGTTTGGGAGGTTTTTTTTTAAAGTATTTTTGAATAACATCCTGAATTACAAAGATTTTGGGTCTGAGATTTTGGAAGTACAGATGATAGCTTTTTCTTGCTTTCAAAACCCCCAGTTATACTGAAGTCTAGTGTCATGGCTATGGAAGGTTACAAAATCTGCTGTGATTATCTAGTGTTACCTACACAATGCATTGCTTTAGGTTAGATAATGTTTTCCTGTAAGTTACATGTTTTCTTACAAAAGGTCTTCTGAGGAAAAGTACAGGTTTGGATATTTTTGGTGTCCCTAGTGGTGCAAGGACCCTCCACTCTCAGCAATATTGTGAACTACTGAATTTCCCCTCATAGTCTGTTAATAAAACCCTAACATTATAAATAAAATCCCATTCAGATACTGCACTGTTATGAGGATTGTGACAACTATGGTTGTATGACATAGAATCAGTACATGCAGTGGTTATAAGGAATAGTTTTGGAACTTCTGTTATCATCACTGCAGGGCTCCCTCTAAGCAGAGCATTGAGAGTCATTAAGAATCACTTTTGATTTGTTACTATTACAGCTTTTATGACAAAACAGCTTTACTTAAAAATGCAAAAGAAAACTGTGCATTTTCTTTAAACAGATGGCTGCACTGCAGAGTCCCTTTTATGGTGATAAAATGAACTTGTACTCTCTGTGCAAGAAGATAGAACAGTGTGACTACCCACCTCTCCCTTCAGATCACTATTCAGAGGAAGTAAGTAATTTTCCTTTTCATGGGCTGGATCCCCAGTTTATGTAAGCTGGCACGCTTCCAGGGAAGTAAATGAACTTGTGTGATTTTATGTTATTTGCAGATTATGCCTATAAGTGTTTGCTTGTTGAACTCACTCAAATGTTGCTGTCAAAACAAGTATCTCATGATTTATATTTGAGGGTATTAACGATGGAAACGTCACACTGTTAGATTCCTAATTTCATTGGGCTTCCTTGCAAGTATGACAAAATGCTTTCCCAGAATGCACAATGATATGTTCCACATGCCAGGATGGGGTAGAGCCTTACATCTGTAGGGTGTTTTTCTAAAAACACAACTGTACACCTTTATGTTGCACAGTAAATTAGTGCACTGGCCCTGTTCCTCTAGGGGCCTGCATTAAAATAGATATAATGTGACTCAGTAGTAAAAACAAATTGTTCAGGTCCCATTTGTCTGCATTATAAAACTGGGATGTGCTGTTCAGTACAATTGAACAGCAGTTCTTTTGCAAGGAGTGGTTCTTGACAAGACTAAGAGTAAATTTCAGAGAAATACAGGCAGACATAATATAATTGAATTTGAACAATATACTCCTGTAAATCAGTAAACAATATACTCCTGTAAATCACTGTAAAACAGTGTTTGTTTTAAGCTGAGAGCTAACAGTTCTTACTGTCATTAGTGTATTTAAGGGGGAGTACTTGCTTTTATAAGCTCTAAAATGAAAAGAAACTAAACAAAAATATTTTTCTTAGTGTAACAGAATGAAAAAATATAAATGCTTGCTTGTTAATGTTCTGAGATGCCAGTTTTTTTAAAATACTTCGCCACTTTGAAAAGAACAGGGCAAACTGATAGAAGCTGTAAACCAAAGAACAGTTATTAGTAACCAATTCTAACTGAATTCAGACTACATGAATTAAAGATTACTTTGAAAACCCAAATAAACACAAGCACTGAAATACTTTTAATAAACATAAAGCATTATGCAATTTATAGAGTAGGGGTTGTAATTCTGAACCTTAAATTTTCTTGCATTCACAGACAGTGATTGGACTATTAATAAAAGATTACTGCTCAGTGTTTTGTTTTGTATTTATAGTGACAATTTTCCCCTTTTATGAAACCAACTGGACTTAAAAAGATAATTTGATGATGTTACAAAGGATGAAATAATGATCTATTGTGTAATTTATACACTCTAGCTCTGTGGGTTTGCCGATTAGTCATTTTACCTTGGCCATTTTTAATTATTATTTATTGTAGACTCTAAATATGGCAGTTCATCTAACCAACTTCAGAACTGGAGGCCTGGAAATACAGTAGGGTGTGAACAATAATGCAAAATGATAGCGAGAATGTCAGGGGCCGTTCTTTGTTGTGTCATTCATGCTGTCTTCCTTTTTCCATGAAGCACATGAATATTTCACATATCTGCATCCTCATCCTCTATTCTTCTTGACTAATTTTCAGACTGTCTGAATTTGCATTTCACATGGTAGCTGATTAGGAGATGCCGAATGCAGCAGCGAAGCCTCAGCAGGCGGTTTCCATGGTGACCTTCAGCAGTATTTTAATGATGATACCACTAGTGGTTCGTTGAAGTTGGCCTGCCTGCAAGGCTACTTCGCTGCAGCTGAGTGTGAACTGGGAGATGTGGATTCCTAGCCAAGGGGCAAATATCAAAGTCTGGCCCAGACAGAAGGTCTTAGAGTTTGGGATAGGTTTTTTCTTTTGCAAACACATGCAAAGCACCACATGTAACTTTTTATTTTTTCAAAGCAGACATGTACTTCTGCACCTTGGATAAGGCAGTTATCTGCAAAATACATGTAAGTTATTCTTAATGAGAGAATCAGAGCTATTATAGGTATTAAGATAGGTAAGAAAACAGTTTCTTAAAAGAAGCCATCAGTTATGGAAACTGTAATGGTAATATTTTTTATCTTCTGCTATGACAACTTGTGTCTTCACTAAGGTACCTGGAAAACATATATTTATTACCTATTGCACTATTAAACCATTTTTAGCTTGTATGAAAAATACTGTGTTGGCATGAACTGTAAAAAAGAGAAACAAACAAGTGTGATCTGTCATATTAGAATACTGTGCTAAATGTTTCACCTGTACTGGAAATATAGATGTCAAACCTTTAACCAGGTGGGAGGGATACTCAGTGTGCAGTAAAGATCAAGGATCACTGAATATTAAAACCCACTTCATTTTTTATGAAAAAGAATTTTCTGAAATTAAAACTTCACCGAGTGGATCTCTGCATCCTCTAATATAGAAGTGTAAATACTTTCATTATGAATTATAAGACAAGTACTTTTTCAATAGACTTTTTGTAAGTAGATTTTAGTGAATTTTAAGGTGTGACACTTTTTCTAAGTTTTGGAACCTCTGTAAGAGTAACGTGTTAGTAATTGTGTCACATCTGTGTCATCAGAGAAGAGTGTGACAGAAAGATGCACCTTTAGGAGGACAGATGGGTAATGTTTTTAAAAACCTTTGATTAGAAATCCTAATAGTCTGAGATGCATTTTCACAAAGTATTACTTCAGTGGTAGATACAAACCAAGTTTTTCAGATTCTTAATAACTTTGGATATCTCAATTTTTTAATATCCCTTAAAAACATCTGATATTCAGAGTCAGTAACTCAGCATTTACTGAAAACTGTTCTGCTTTTGGGAATTCAAAGCTGGGGCTCCCTTGCCACCTCCAATCAATACTCTTAAAATCTTGTCAGCTAATATTAGTATCGCATTGCTTTCATGATGAAGTTTTAAAATCTTCCCTTTGATTGAGGTGCATTTCTTCGAAAGTCCATTGCCAACCTCCTACCCAGATGTGAAAGCAGAAGGAGCCAGCAGGTCCACAATGGTAGTGTTAGCTGCCAGCAGGTCTTGAGGAAAGCACTCAGAAAAAGGCTTTGAGAAGGTTTTATTCAGAGTAAGAATGGTGTTTTGTGTGGTTTTTTTATCCAAACTTCCCTATATGAAAATTTCTCTATTTCAGCTGGCTAACAATGCCAAGTACTTGCCTGTCATATTTCTGTTTTTCCCCACTCCTCCTGACTTGAGTGATAATTATTTATTTCATAGCTGAAAAACCTGCTAAAGTTAAAGAAAGTGTGTCCCACTGCTCCAGTGTCAGGAGAAGCTCCAGGCTAAAGCCAGTCACTGTGTTAAGTGCACAGAGGAGGTTAAGAACAATAAGCAGACAAAGAAGTTTGCAGCTTGGGGAGGCAACAGGAGGTCCCTCTGGCTCAGTCTGCTCTGCCTCTTGGCCAGTCTGTGCCAGGTAGTAAAAAAATCACTTCTATCTCTAATGATAGTCTGATTTTTTAAACTCCCAATGCCTCTTCCCATGACATTGGTGAGCTTTTCTGATACATTGGAAATTTTATTAGTACTAGAGGGGCTGACAGATGGATTTCAGGTTTATTGAAATGGATATTCCTGTAAGAGTAAAGGATCAGTGCTATAACCAGTGCTATCCAGTGTCCCAGTTTCAGTCCTGAAATCTGTGTTCCCATGTAATTTTTCATCCTGCATAGCAGAAGTAATTCACCTTCTTCCAAGGGTTTGCTGTTCAGTTACAAGGCTCAAAAGAGCTCAAGGATTTTGAAATTACTCAGGAATCTACACTATTGTTGTAGAGTGTCCCAGGCATGGTCAGCTCAACATTCCTGCCTTACCAGTGAGATTCTGGACCTGCCAAGGGAAGAGGGGCATAGAGATACTGCAGTAATTGCAGTGACTGCCATTTAAAGAGGTCTGTGGCAAGGCTTCTCAAGTGCTCAACAGGTACATTTCTTGAAGATCTATTTCTGCTGCTCTGCAAATAGTATTGATAAACAGCTAGAAAAAAAACCAAGAGAAAAACCACTCTGCTTCCCCTCTGATGCTGGCTTTGTGGGTTTTAACCTGTCAAGGTCCTTTATGAAGACTGTTCACTCTGTGCAGTTCTGTTGAACAGATGGAAGTCTTCACAGAGAAATGTATACATTCAGGATTAGATGTATTTTGCAGATAAATTATACCTGTATTCTCTTCACAAAATGTTTGCTTATTTGACTCTAATTTCAGCCTTGATGGTGTTGGATGTTCTTCAGTCTTTCCTGTTTTCTGTGCAGGCTGTCTGAGGTGTTGCATGGCAAGCTCTCATCTCTGCTTACACTGTGCCTCCTGCTTACCCTGTGTCCCACCTGCTTCTCCTGCAGGAGATTGTTTGGCTTGCATGTTGCTATTACATGCTGGCAATTATTATTTCTTACAATAGCTAATGGTTTCCAGCATTCTGTTCTTCAAATGTTTGGGAGTTATTGCAGGCTAATAGTTTTTATTGCCACTGGCATTGTATTTTATTTATTGACTGCCAGAAGCAATATGATGGCTTTTATAACTCCATTAGTCAGAATATACTTAATGTATTTAAAATGCAAAAAGCATTTAATGCAAATCTTACAGATTATTTTCATTTAATACATTTCTTTTCAATCCGGTAATCTGACCACTATCTTCAGAACTAGCTCATTTTTAAATATTAAGCTCTTCTTGCTAAAGAATGGGATGTCTAATGACATAGATTTTATACTGTTGAATACAAAAATTCTGTAGATTATGTACAGTTTATCT
Source organism: Geospiza fortis (assembly GCF_000277835.1). Lineage (NCBI taxonomy): Eukaryota > Metazoa > Chordata > Aves > Passeriformes > Thraupidae > Geospiza > Geospiza fortis. The sequence goes on along the minus strand of NW_005054357.1, from coordinate 1,925,918 downwards.
GGAAGGGCTAATGGACAAAGCTTTATAGAGTGGTATGCTGTGCTTCTTCCTTAACTTCCGGAATTCCTATTCCTGTGCATTTCAATTAATCTTCAGAAAAGTGAAAGGAGTATAATTATAATTTAAAATCCTTCTTGTTCTTTTTCTAAAAAGCAGGAAGGAAATTCTCCAGTGGCAGGTTTAAAGAGGCAGCCTGCGTTACTTTTGAATAATGAAGGTGATGAAGTCACTTAGTTGCAATAATTACAGATTTTTTGCAATAATCCTACCTAGTAGTACGGGCTGGGAGACCAAACTACATTTGATGTATCTCCATAGAAGACTGGATCAGAATATGTTTGTTTGAGTGTCCTCCTCCCCCTCCCTCCCCAATGTTATAAGGAGGTCCAGGAGGATTTGGCAAAGCTATTTAAAAGCATAAAGGAAAATCTTCAGAGCTGGTTAAATTGTTATTGCATAGCACTGTGAACATTGTAGTAAGTCAGTGTGAAAGAGGTATGTTCCACATTGCAAAATGGTTAGGAGATGCACACAATTTGAAATAGATGCCCTATCAGGTTATCCATACAATATATTAAGTTCTAATGTCATAAATTTTTAGGCATATCAGTGGAGGGAGAAAAGCCTGCAAATGGCCTGACAGTTTGTGAAGGGAATGGAGGTGCTGTGGAAGCTCTTTTGGGTTGATTATGCTGAATATGTCTATTAAAAATACCCAAAAGGTTATGGTGCTTCTGTAAACATGGAATTTTCTAGTCATAGTGATTTATTTATTCCCAGATAGAGACTTCTGTGAATATTTGTTAATTCTGTACTTCTTTACATAAAGAACACTATAAACAATCTAATCCTAAGGATACATATCAGGATGTAGCCCAAAGCTTATTTATTCCAGTATCATGTCTTCAGCAGTGGACAAGTGGAGTAACAGGGCCAGCATAGTATGGTACTTGCCCACAATACTTTCTCAGCTTCCACTTTTATGTTCAGATATTTCCTCAAGGGTGGAGTCCTTGTAACAGGTAGCCCTCAGTGGGTTTAATTTGTTCAGTAGCTGAATTGAATGCGTGTGTATTGGTAGCTCCTGGCAGCAGGAGGTTCTGGGGGTTAACTGTGTGTTAGATGGAGCACCACTGCCTTTTGTTTGTTGGGCCCTGTCAGGCAGAAATGCCATTTATTTCTGGCTAACTCCTGTATGGGGACCGAATGAGCAAAGCAGCCCTCATTTACCTTCGCTCTGTGCTCCTTTCAGTCTTCTGGGCTTTGCAGGCACAGCCCTCCAGAAACACAGGGAATTTCCTATAAATTATGTGGGACTGGACTGCATGTCTAAAGTTGTATGTTGAAAGGGTTAGAACTTAAATTTGCTCAACAGTTTTTCTGGCCAGCAGTGCAAAATGCAGAAATCAGGGGAGTGTGTTGCATAGGTGTTTGCATAAGGCAGCGTGTGAGCGGAGAGGGAGCGCTGCCCGTGTGCTTGTGCAGAATCGCCGTTTGCCTCATTGTTGCCACTTCTCTTAATTTGAATTTGATAATGCACAAATCCTGCTTGTAAGAAGGCCAATGCTCCTGTCATGTTCTCTCCTCTCGTAGCTGCGACAATTAGTGAATATGTGCATCAACCCGGATCCGGAGAAGCGCCCAGACATCACCTACGTGTACGATGTGGCGAAGCGCATGCACGCACACACCGCCAGCAGCTGAACTGCCTGCGAGCCCCAAAAGGAGCAGCCAGAAACAAGAGCTTGCAATAAATCATCCCACCTCCCTGTGTGTCTTACACTAATGTAATTATTTGAAGCTTACTGTTGTGCTTTGAATTGTAAACCAATTTATATACAAGCTTTGTTGTTTTCTGTTCATTTCTGGGTTTTGTATTTTTTACTAACTTGCAGTCGTACAACAGGTTTAAGTATGTAAAGTGTAATTTTAAGATGCTGTGAACCGCTGCTTCCATGTTAGTGGGTTCAAGTATACTTTCTGTAATAACAAAATTGTATTCAGTTGGGCCTCAGTTCTAAAACACAGTTGCACTTTTGCACATGATACAGATATTAGGCTTATTATCGAGAAGCAAAATGTCTGAATCGCTCACCTTTTTAGTAATTTATGGAAAGTATGAATCAGCACAGTTAACTTTTTTAATCTGTGTTCCAAGAGGAACATAATTATTACAGGAGCTTATTGTATTTTATATTGAATTGTAGTTTGCAGTTCTTGCTGTAAGAGTAGACAAGGAATAGAATTAGTTCTGTGCTTGCCAAATGCAATGGAAAAATAACTTCAGGAAAAATTGTCATACGGAAATTTTTGTAACGTCCCCTTTTGTTTTGTTAGTCTCTCTTAATACACAAAACATTTGTTGGAGGTTTTCTGGGAAAATTTAAGGTGTTGATTCAGCAATTGGGTCGTTTTCAATAGACTTGTGCAGCACTGCCCTGGGGCAATGGGAGTCTGCATAGTTCAGTCTTAAAAACATGTAGATGCTTCTTGTAGCCAATAGGGTTCTTTTGTGGCTGTCCTTTGAGCAGGTCTGATTAAAAGAGATGTGATCTTTAAGTTACAATTTCCCAACTGTTTGTGTATATGTCACTGTTTGTAGATTTTTGTGTTTAAAATTATTTGAGTGACCTTACAGTATATTTAAATTTTAAATTTTTTTTCTAAATACTGAAATATTTTGGCAAAGATATAATAGTCGAGTATAACACAAAATGTATTCTACATAAATATATGGTCTTTGTATACTATATCCTGAGACGTAGTTTTATATTTAGCAGAAGTAGTTCATAGCTTTTATGTTTAAGAGAAAGTTGCCATGCCTTAATTTGGAAAATAATTATATATGCAAACTATCTTACAGATACTATATTAGTTTAAAAGGAAATGCTGAATATTTTTGTTAGACCTCAGTGCCTTTTGAGGTATGCTTATATAATATTTTCATTGTTAAGGAAGGAATGTGTCTTGTTTTTAAATGTGGTAAAAATGGAGAGTAAAGTGAAATTCCTTGAGTTTCAAGACTGAACTTTTTTTTACAGAACTGTCAAAAGGTAATTATTAACAGTGATAGCAGCTAGGGAGCTGTTAGTGTCAGTTAAGTCTTTTTCTTTATGTGGGTAAAAAGTTAGTTCAAATAAAAGCAGAAGTATGTACATACATATGTAGGTTCTAGATGCGGTCACATCCATGCATTCTGATTTTCTTTTCTTTTGCTACTTCATTTCTCTGTGCAGCTGTAATTTTTATTTGATATAATGCTCAAAGAATAAAAAAAAAACCCATGGAGTTTATGTTCAAGGGGGGGGTCAGGGTTGTTTTCACGTTTGTATTTTTTAAAACTACAAATATTATGAAAATTGTGTTTGGAAAAAAAAAGGTGGGGGGGACATTTTTAGATGGTATGTGCCAGATCATCAGCTTATCTTAATACATACTTTTTAAATTTTTAATTCCAGGTGTTGTAGGACAAATTGTATGAAACTGTAGTTTTATTTCTCACTTCTGTGTGCACTTAACTTTATAGAACTTCAGTGGAACAGTTTGTTGGAAAGAAGTATTTGAGAAATTTTGGTTTGTGTTTAGCAACCTCTAGATTTGTTTTCATTTATTAAGTGGTTATATAATTTAAAACATGATTATTATATTCTGTAACCATGTTTCACATGTCATAGAACAAAATGCTTTGTATTGAAAAAGGCAGCACAATATTTGCTTGACGCACAGAATTAGTTCTTAATATGCACAAGTACTCAAAATATTTTTTTTTCTGAAATGTGCTAGAACATTTAAAAATCACCAAAAAGCCCCCAAATGTAATGCAGGCTATTTGTATCTAATATTATGCATAAAGTATTGAACTGTTCCTGCCAGAAACTGCTGATAGATATCCCTCCCCTGGAAGGATATGTTGAGTAAAAGAATCATGAGTCAAGAGTTTGCAAATGTGCATACTTAAGCAGTTACATTTTTTTAGCAATGTGGAGTTTTTTTTAGTATTTATGATTAAATATTGTGCTGAGGAAAAGAAATAGTTGTTCCTGACTTAAAATCTGTGAAATGAATGGTGCACCTGACTTTGGTACCAAACTGTAATTAAAATGCCAATGTGAGTTAATAGAACTGTTTATATAAGTGAGGATTGTAGAATCTCTCCCTAAAGTAAAATACCTGGTAACATGAAAATAAGTCTTTTTATAATACTCCAATGTATGGTATGTGCTTATAAAATATTGTCTTTACTAAGCCACCATCCTATCTTTCATATGTTGATGATAACATTTGGCACTATTTATTTTAAGCTATGGCATTATGTGTTTATTTTCTTTAAAGAAAAAATGTTACATTTCTACCTAAAATGTCTGACCAGCTCCTCCTTTTATTTCAATAATGCTCCAGTATTAACTTGTGTCAGGAGTGAACTTTTTGTGCTTTGAATGACATTGCGTAAAATCCCTTTGTCTCAAAAGCTCTCCTGCTGTGCAGTAGTCCAATAGAAATAAAACATACAGATATTACATGTAATGTAAAAATTATAGTGTTTATGATATTTTTTCAAACTTTTCTTTTTTAGAGATATAGATGTATGTTACAGTTGCTGCTGCTTATCGTGTGGACAACTTACTTCTTCCAGTAGCTGATTCTAGGTGAGATTTCTTGACTGTAACAAAAGATAGTACACTAAAAAAAATTCATTTTTGTATTATTTGTTAAAAGATTATCTAAAAATACTACATCCAATATATTGTGTATTTTAAACCAAAAATTTAAACTAAAATTTTAAGCTAAATTTAAAATAATTTTCAATACTAAAATATGTGATAAAGCAATAAAATAACAAAGAGCTCCCGTTATGGTCTCAGCCCTGTCCTGTGAGCTCTTGTTTATATTTCAGCTGGTTCTTAGGTAATTTCAGTAATTTTGAGTGAACCACATCTACACACATGAATAAACAGTAATCAGTAGGGTAGATAGAAATGATGTGCCAGCTCACTTTTTATACTCTCTGTGTGTCACTGGTTTGGTAGCAGGGAATAATTTGGGTTTTTTCCCCTGTTTTGTTGCACTCCTAATGATCCAGCTCCCAATTGTATGAGCAGGCAATAGAAGTGTGTTGTCTTTTTGTAATGAGCTGAAACTTTAAAAACATGCCAGTATAGCAGAAGATGAAATGCAGTATTAGAAGTGTCTGAGAAGGCTGGTGTTTTATTCATGCTCATGATTAAGAAAGCTGTAGAGTGAAATTCTTGACAGAGGCTTGGAAGTGGAGAAAAACTTTTATGCCAGTGGTTCTCAGATAACTCTGAATGGGACCCAAAATCGCAGTGATGTTTGTCTGCAGCAATCTGTCTGCTTAATCTCTTATCTTTGCTGTTACACAATGTGGTGAGACTCTTAGGAGCTGAGTTGGAGTGTTGGTGAATGCTGCATTGGCTGTGTGAGCTGTAAGAGCAGGAGGTGATGTGAGGGAGAGCCAGTGAAGGCCTTCTCGTCTTCTTTTGTGAAGACATAAAGGTGCTGGATGGCAGAGGTCAACTCACTGCTTTTTCATAATTTTTAATAGTCTTTAATAGTCTTTATCTACTTCAACAGTCAAAATTTTCCCAACCCAGCCATATCTCCAAATTATTTAGCCAGTGGCAGTGTTGGCAGTGGCCTTTTGAATTTCTGATCTCTGGTTTGATCTGGGTGAGTAAATCTTTCTGGCAAGGAGGGAAATAGAGTTGTGGACCCTGTTTGGTGGAGTGCTACTTATGTTTTTGAATGTTACTCAAATATAGATGTTTAGAGTTGTTTTTTAAACTTTATTCCCTTCTCTGATGCTTTTAAAAAAGTATTTTCCATTCATATTCACCACTAAAGTTCTGTGACTCCTGGCTTCTGCTTTATTAGTCCTGTTGCGAGCCTTACCCTCTTCCTGGTTTGAAGTCCTCTGTCTAGTTTTCCTAGTGGTCATTAGTTTGCATCTTTTCTTTGTGTGTTTGCTGAACTCAGCCCATTTCAGTGTTTCCAAATTTCATCCCTCCCCATGGGCAAGACCAGTTCCTTTCCCCTGATCAGTACTTTAATCCTTTGTTCTTCATTCTGTTTTTCCAGCCCAATGCCTGTGATTTCTAGTTTTAGATAGATTTTCTTACTGCCTCAGTCATTCCCATGACCTTGTCTTTGCTAAATACTGTTCACTTTATTATCTCTCATTTCTAAATTCCCTTTCTCTGATCACTACCTGCTCTCTTTCAGCTTATCTGTCTTTCTCTCTCCTCTACCCTGTCACTCACTCCTTTTGGGATCTCCAGTCTATTAACCTTTTTGACTCCTTCGTCTTCGCTGCTGCCTCCTTCCTTCATTGGCCTCACTTCTTTTTACTCACTGGTCTTTATTTTTATCTCTATCTGCTTCTCTGTACATGGTTTCTTTGGCTGCTTCTCACACTGCCCTGTCTCCATTCCTCCCTCCAGACGTATTCTCTTGTAATTTCTTAATTTCCATTCCAACCTTTCTGAATATCTGAAGAGTGTGTCAGCACAACACAGCTTTGGACTCAGCTTTGCCTTACCTGCTTCAATGCCTTTCCCAAATGGACTTTTAAACCACCTTTACCTCACCTTTGTTGTTAAGCTTGCTTTTCGATCTGCTGTTCATATTCATTCTCCATTCATTCTTGATACAAAATCTTCAGTCCTGATTTTGTTGCATGACAAGATCGTTTTCAAAGCTGTTTTTGTTCTCAGGATCTGTTTCTGAGCTTTGCTTCTCTGCCTCTTAACTTTGCAAATTTGCCCCTTTTATTTCTGTATCTTTTATGCCTCTCATTTCTTTCATTGAATGACTTCCTTCAGTAGTAACCAAGTTTCTCTTTTCATCTATCTTTAGTGGAGGCACCTTCATCATAACTGTTTCTGGTTTTTAATACTTTGTCCTTTTTTCTCCCTCTCATCTGATTACATGTATCTAAACACCCTCTCTCCAGTTTGTTTTTGGATTTTTTTAATGTTGTACTTCATTTGAAGGCCCCAAAAATCCAGTGCTTCTCCCCCCAGTCTGGTTCTCCCATGGTTCTATCTCCAGATTATTCCTTTAGGATCCAGCCAGCCTCAGACCTGTTCAGATTCAAAGATCTAATTTTTATTTCTGACTCCCTCTAGACTATTTTCTAACATCCCTGACAATTTTACTTGCCTGTTTTCCAAGGCCACAACCTTTCTATCTCTGGCACTTCTCCCATGCCTGCGTATCAAATGTCTCAGAGTTAGATGTATCAGAATCCAGCCCTCTTCACTATCTGTTCTTTCTTATCTTTTATCTTCACTGATTTAACCTCTGTGTCATTTTGGCTTCTTTTCTCCCTTCAAAGTATCAAAATTGACAGGACTAAACTGTCATTGGGCTTTCACTGTTTTGTGTGCTGAAGAAGGAACTCCACCAAATTACTACTTGTTTTGTGTTTTAAAGAGATGTGAATCGCACAAATCTGATCTTATTTCAGTACTGTAGAGTTGGAACAGATTGAGAAATTAAAATCTCTGTAAAACTGAAACTGGGGGTTATAGAACTGAATGTTACATTTGATGTAGGTATACACACATTTGTTGACTTTTTATTTACACCAAGGTAATTATCTTGTTTTAGAGGATCAGTTGTTTGCTGGGACAAAAAAAAATTGTATTACTTTTCAGGTTTTGTATTTATTCCTTATTGCCTGTCTGTATCACATTGTGCAGTTAGTTCTTCTTCAGCTGCCTTAGTGGTGGGTGTTTGCCTTACTTCTTTTGTCTAATTGCAATTTTCTGTCACATGGAATTAAAAATAGGAAGTTACTGAGTCCTTCCTGATAGTTTCACTTGCTTTTCATTTAAACCCTAGCAATAGATAGAGGTCTTAACCAGGAGGAGAAATGGTCCCGAGGATAAAACGGATGTTTTGAGATTACTTATTTCCTCTCCACCTCCCAGTCCCTGTTTCTCTGACTTCCCTGGGACACTTGCAGGGAATATGGCATTGCCAGTGTATCAAGGGCCAATAGAAATTTTCTCAGTGTGGACAGGAGATCTCCTAGTTGAAGATGACTAGGAATGTATTTGGTATTGTTATACGGCTGATAATTGCACATGTGTAAAGAGCAATTTAAAAAATCTGTGTTTGCTGTTACAAAAAGAATTTTAAATTATGCAAAGGCCTTTTAATGTGGTGCTGGTCTTCTTCAGTAGACTTAATTTGCTGCTTGTTCCTTTGATTTCAGTCATGCTGGACTGTTGTAAAGATGATTCATTAAAGATGAGTGTTGTTTTATTGTTGGGAGCGGGGAAAACAGGAGGCATTCACTGATTTGTTTGTATTTGGCTGCTGATTGTGCTTGAATCAAATTTTATGATAATTCACATTGGAATAGACATTGAGAGAAGTCTCTAGTCCAGCGTCCTGCTGAGAGCTGAGTCAGTGCTGAATTCAGAGCAGGGCTTCAGGCTTCAGCAAGATCTACAAACCCTCAAGGGAGGGTGATGGAGCAGCTTCTGTGGGCAGCCTGCTCCAGTGGCTCCAGTGCTGTAAAGCTTGTTTGCCTCGTGTGTTGTGGCCATTCGTTGTTCTTCTGCCACTCCTCAAATGTTCTTTATATTGCAAAAAGGTAAGTCAGGTATTGGGACAAAGAGAGAACTTAAGATGTTTTATTTTCTGAAAATTTGTTATTGCTAACAAGTATGTTCATGTAGTACTTCTGCTCCTGTATGATGTGTACACCATATTCATTTGCAACTCAACTGTAAAATAAAACTTTTGGCAGTAAAATTTGATACAAATGTACTGTGGTGTTTATGGTCTGGATTTTCTCAATTGTTACCTTTCAGATCTGTTAAATGTTTCCTGGCAGATCACAGTTGTGCCCACCATGGTGGAGCAGGGAAGTTGGGATCCTGAAGATAACTCTGCTTCTGTTTTCTGGAGCCTGCTGTGGTGAAGGGAGCTGGGATGGGATGGGATGGGAAGAGGATGAAGCCAGCAGGTGTCAGATCACTGCTGGTTATGGGAACCTTACTTTAAACTCGTGTGTTGGTGGAAACTTGCTTGGAGAGATTTATCAAAATTGAAATTTGAGGAGGAAAATTACTGGAGCAGGGTCAGATTTCAGAGCAGTACATTGTTTTGTTTTTGGTAAATTTTGCCCTGTATTAAATGAGAACTTGAAACTTCTAACAACGAACTTCTTGGGAGGAAATGAAGAATATGACAAATAGATTCAGTTTCAAATCTGTCAAGTTCTTTGAGGAAACAATTTCTGTAAATTAAGAATAATTTATTGATGTTATAAAATATCATTTAACAGTTACCAGTCTGACAGGAGGGTGGTGGTGGCTGTGTGTAATTCTTTTTTGAACACTTTTGAAAAAGTGTTCAAAGGTTAAAAAAAATAAAAGGAGTGGCAGATGATTTAGAGCTTTTACACTTGTGGGAGAATATTTGAGAAAGTAATTACCAAATTGGGTGTGCATTTTTAACTTTTTAATTGCTTTTACATTCAGTATGCGTTTTTATCAATGATAATTTTTGTTCCTCATTCTGGAACAAGTCATTATTTTAGATTCTGATTTCTGCATGGTGTGACGCATTAGGAGTAAAATTCTTCCTGCTGTACTTTTCCTTACTGGCAAAGAGTTTTCCAGAAGTGTGGACAATGGAGTTGCACTGATTTCAACCTCCAAAGATGGATGTCTTGCTTGAGTCTGGGGTGAGTGGTTAAAATATTGCTGCCTATGGCTGGAAGGCAGAAGCGCTGCTAGACAGGCATAAGACAACTTTCTGAGGACTACCTTAAAAACTTTGATTGAGTTGGCAGGGTAGAAAGGGATCCTAAAATGTTATTACTGTGGAGAGCATTTTTAGAGTGTTGTGGCCTCTGAGACAGGCTTTAGAAATACGGGGGCCTCCAGCTGCAGGATGCACTGGGCTGAATTCAAAGGAAAGGCTCCTTGTCCTTTCTCCTTTAGCTGAGAGGTCTGGACTGCATGTCTGGGGCTGAAACAGAACCTGGCTGAACACTCTTGCCTCGAGTGGGAGAGTTTTTATTGGTAGTTTGCATGGAACATCCAATAATACTAAGTCAGTAATTTGAAGAACCTTGTACAGTTATCCCATTTCCATAATTCAGTTTTTCCACTCCAGAACATACATGGATACAGAGATGACTTCAACTGCTCCATCCTTTTATCACAGAACAGGACAAGTGTTCCCCTGTTTTGTGGTTGTATTTTCCTGTGGTGTGTTTTTTTGTTGTTTGTTGTTATTTTTTGGTGGGTTTTGTGTGTTTGCCAAACACTTCTCCCCTTAAAACGATAATAAAAATTGTTCCATAAATGTGTAACTTATCTACATTTTCACACACATAAGCAAGGCTTACAAAACACTGCATTCTTCCTTGTAGCAAACCTTTGTAAGTGGATCTGCAGCCACCCAGATGCTGTTGGCTGCCCTTGGCTGTCACATGGCACCGTTGTGAATGTGAACATCTTTTCTTTGTTCCAATCTAAGGGCTGATCCTAGGAACATAAAATGCAAGGTGTATGCCTTTAACAAAAACCTCCTCATAGTGCAAAATGAGGCAATTACTTGGCTTTTCCAGAGCCCTGTGCCCTGTGTGTGGGTACCTGTGGTAAGCCTGGCCCGGAGCGAGGCTGGTGCTGGCTCCAGCATCATTAACTGGGAGCCTGCTGACACTGCCCATTGATCCAGCAGCCAGCACGGGGCCTCTGGGCTGCTGCCTCTCCTCCCCCAGCTCCTGCTCCTCCCTGGGGATAACCACTTGGAAGGAATGACCCACTTGCCTGGAGTTTGGAATTCAGCTCAAGCAGAAGGGCAGGGGATCATGTGGGTGACCCTTATCTGTTACTGGTGTTCTCTTGCTGTAACCTGGGCCATCCCTCACAATGTCACAAATCCCAAGACCTTGTGAAACTCTACCAGTGCAATAACTGGAAAGCTGTCATCTTTACAGCCGTAATGATACAAAAGGGTGGTGATGGTTTTGAGGTAAAATGCTTTTTTAAAAAAGTTCTGCCTGCTCAGTAAGTGTTTATGATGGTAAGCAATCTATTTATAAAACTATATTTTATTGGAAAATTGCTTTATTTTTTTTCTCAGAGTGCACATGTTGATGACAGTGGTCCCAAATGGATAGAAACAGATGGATGTTCAGGTAATATCCATGAAATTGAACATATTACTTCTCATAGGTACCATATTCTTCCCATTTATTGTTGCCTTCAGTCTTGGATGTTTTCTTTAAACAGCACTGATAGCTCTAAAAACTGTCACAGGTTTTATAAAGGCAACTTACACATACACTGTGCATTCTGACACAGGATGGTATGAGAATTTTGTGCATGTTTTGCAATTAATGATTTATATTTCTTTTTCTGTATGAAAGTTAAATTAGACATGGTATGATTTTTTTTTAAGTAAGAGTAGTATCCAAGTGGCCTTATAATGATCAAAATCCCATTGTAACTTAAGTGGTGTGTCTGTGTGAGAATATTTTCTGTATTGAGCACAGGTACATCTGCAGTGTGTTGCCTCACAGCTTGATTTGGAATGCTGGCAGCCATTTGCCTGCAGCAAAGCACCTTCCAAATGTAAAACTTCTTGCTTTATGGGGCTCTTGTTGGAATTTGGCCCTTTTATTTCCTCATGATATTGAATTTCTGGCTTTCTATAGGACCATCATGCTACTGCTAAGAGAACTAGAAAAAGAAAGTAGATCATAATGGTAATTTATTTCACGGTAATTGAGCATAAAATTCTGTGCTTAAAATGCAGTCCTAAAACACAACTTCCTTTTAAATCAGACACTCTGCAGTTCTCTCATAAACTTTAAAATATTGTCAGCATTATATCTTTACATACTTCATAGTTTTATGTAATGAAAACTTGAAATAGAAATTCTGTTTGAGTGCGTGAAGTGCCTCAGAGTTTGAATTGCAAGAAATCAATTGTGTTCTTCAGACCTCTCAATAATTGTCTTTATATTCATTCTTTAAGGTCCTAGCTAAGTTGAAATGCAGTATTTCATTCCTGACATTTAATCCATTAAAACGTCCTTGGAGATGTATTATTCCCTTAAAATAATTTACGTGTCCCCTAAAATGAACACAGACTGCTGGAGGTATTTCAGAATAATTTTTGCTCTGCTCCAGAACATAAATAGGAAACATATACATTCCTCTTTTGAAATTAGTTATATAATTGCCATATGAAAACCATGTTGTCATAGTCTCAGGACTACTTTTTCTTGCCATATTTGTTAAAAATTATCAAACTCTTAACAGATCGTGCTTGCATGAATTAATATTGTCCCTTCAGTGTTCTGGCTTGTGTGGCATTTTGTTCAGTTTGTAAATGAGTAAAAGTGGTATTTCAGTCTGCCCAGAGTTAAAATCCAGTAGGTCTGTCCATCTGCACTGTCAGTGTGACAATTTCCTACCAGACACTGACCCTTGAAGGAGGGGGAGGCCGGGTCTGGGGCAGGCTGTGGGATGAGCTCCCCCTCCAGCAGCTGAGCTTGTGCAGCCTCTGTCGGGCTCCTGCCTGGCCACGGGCTGTCCTGCAGGCAGGGAAATGCTGGCTGGCTCATTGAGGTGTGTAGCATGGGAATACCTGTTCCATTGAACTCCACGGACCTCCATCAAGCGACTTGATTATTCACGTGTACTGAGCATTTGTTATGTGGATGTGGGTGTTGCGGATGCTTTTAAACTGGGTATCTGAGAAAATCATTTGTCTGTCATTGGAAAGTTTGATCTGCTGCTCAGTACGGAAAAACATGGCACACTTTTACCCTAATGACCTGTGTTGTACAGTTTGACTCTAATTACGTCTCACTTTCCATTTCATTTTTGTGTGCAACTTGCACAGTGCAGGCTTCCATCATGTTCCACACAGATGTTCCCAGGCAGAACACTTCACAGCAAATTGTCTGAGTGAGCAGGAGTCCTGGTCCCTGCTCTTTCTGGAGTGGAGCCAGTTCCTACAGTGCTTCTGGCCTTTTTTAGCATTTCCAGTTTCTGTGGGATCCTGCATTTGACACCGTGCTTAGCTGGTGGTTCTGCATTTTGCCCTTAGCTTTGTTCCACCCTGTGCTTTGGGAATCTTCTCTTTCCATGTCACGCCCTTCTGACAGCACCTGGATTGGTAACCTTTTCTTATTCTCCAGTAATTTTGTGCTTGTTTTCTCACCCACCTCTGCTGTGATTTGAGGGTGAGGTGGCTTTGGTCATTCAATTCCCCATCTCTCTAGTGGGACACAGAAATCAATTTCCATTCTGGGAATCTGGCAACATTGCAAACTGCTTTGCCAGAGTCCCGTAGAAACTGGGCTACGACCCTCTGGGCAGGCTTTGTTAGCTCAGCTGAGCACAAAGGATGATCACCAAACAATTTGCACATGGCAGCTGTTGAGAAAATTGAGAGGCCACAGTATGGAGGATTTTGAAAATTTGCCTGAGTGAAGATCTCAAGTTGTGCTCCAGGACAGTGTGGGATTGGATTTTATGCAAACACTCTTGTGAAGAGTATTTGTGCAGCATTACAAGGAACAAAACAATTACCCAGAGGATAGCACCTTTCAAAATAATTGCTATAATTTGGCTAGTACTGGTAAACTTGCTGTTTTCTCTGTCTGTATTGTCTCCATTAAGACTCACTGCGGAGCAAAGCAAACAGCGATTTCTTTTTTTCTTGAGAGATGATTTTGTTGATAAATGTGGACTGTATAAAAAAGAAGGATTTTTCTGTGCTTCTATAACAAATGTACTTCTCTTTGATTCAGAACTAATCTTTAAGAACAAATGAGGATCCAGGCAGACTGGTTTTTTTAATAGCACTGTCTTTTTCTGTTGCCAGGAAAGATAACTGTATGTTTGGTTATTGTTCCATAATAATATTTTTATTAGAACATGTAGTTTCTTTAGCTTTTCTTTCATCACAAGGTTTGCTGCCCTTAAAGGAAAGTATAAAGAGCAGCAGTATTTTGCAGAATCATATTTGATCTGAGATAGATGTTGTCTTCTATACAGCTACCAATACACAAATACTGAAATGCTTCTAAATCCTTGAATCTGCTTAAGAGATTGATACATTGCTCATGCCCACTTACTTTTGTGGATCAATATTTCATGGTCTATTTACTAATACAAAATGAATGTTTCTATTTTTGGCTTAAAATGTGGTGGGTTGGTGGGATTTTTTTCCTTTTCCCAGTTTCTAACAAATTGCTGCTTTTGATTTTTCAGGCTTGATGGGCCACTGGCATTGGCAGGTGGTGGAATGACACAATGCAATATGATATGCCAAAGTAGTTGGGCATCACTTGTCATCTTGTAGACAAGTGAGGCAGAGGAAATAAGAGAATAAACGAGTCTCTCAAATATGCAGGCAAAAAAGGGGACATCTTCCATAAGATAGAAATCTTTTTCTAGAACTGCCTTCTTCCATCTTTTCCCTAGAATGTTGCAGTTTCTTGTGGTATTCTACCTACACGATATTTGAGGTGTTGTAAATGAGCAAGGAACACATTTTACCTGTAATAAATAGCTCCACGTGTAATTTCACTTTTCTTTAGATTCTTTTTGCTCTCTGTAGTGCAAATAAGACCCCATTAAAAATAGTAAAAATGTAAATAATGATCTTTAATGTTACAGCCTGTGCTAAATACAGTATATAAGCATATAGCCTGCTCTGAAGAATTGTTCTGTTCACTGCAGTTTCATAGGGGTTGCTTGGCTTTTGATCAAGTGGGATTATTCATTTTTTTTTTTCAGGCAGAGCCATATCTCAATCATTTGTTCAGTTTTTCAAAAGTACAAATGCTTATGCATGGATTTAATGGGGAGCTGTCTATGAGCATGTTTCTTGATTTTTGATCCCTCTAGGGCAGCATGGCGACAAATACTTAGGAAATTTCTACCTCAAATTATCTGTTTTCTCCTGAACTTGTAGCTCTACAAAAGCTCTCTGAAATCCATCTCAAGACATTGGTGCTAACAGGATGAGATGGAAGAGCAGCTGGTGTTTGTCCAGCATATTCTTCCCATGTGTGTGTGTGCAGGGGCACGAGTAAAGGGGCCAACACAGGGTGGTGAATCCTGCCGAGAGCAGCCTGCTGCTCCCGGGGCAGGGCTGTGCCTTCCCCTCCGGGCTCTGCTCGGCTGAGGGACACCTGGTGCAGGTAACTCAGCCTGGGATGCGGACTGGGATGTGTGTTGGGATGCAGCTTGGGATGTGTGTAGGGACGCGGTTTGGGATGTGTGTGGGAGCACAGATGAGAGGCCGTGATCTGCCGAGCCTTTGCATAACAAAGGGCACGGAGAGGCGGCGCAGCCAGGTGAGGGAGACAGGGCCGGAGCCCAGGCGTGAGGAGGAAAAGCGAAACTCTCCCGCCTTTGGGCTGTGCGCGGATAAAAGCCCGGGGGCTCCCTCCCCAGCTGGGGCTGTTTCTGTGTGACTGTGCCGTGGATAAATGGCGTTATGGAAGGAGGCTGAGGCACTGCAAGGGCCGGAGCGGGTGAGGAGGGCAGGAACCGAACAGGGCCCGTCGCTCCCTGAGCTGCCCGTCCTGTGCGGCCCCGGCCTTGGGAGTGGGACTGCCGGAGCGCCTCGGGAATGGTCACACTGGGAGGTTTCTTCAAATGAAACTTCAAATTAAGGAAAATACAGTTAGAATGTTGAGGAAAAGGAGAGGCCCAGCTGAGAAGCAGGATTTCCTTTGTGTAGTAAGGGTAGAAAATGCCGAAGGGTGGTTTTCACTGTGAGTTCTTGCAAATGTTCCTCCAAAAGCTGGTGTGGTAACTTTCTCTCCTGACTTTTTCTCCTGCCCTACTTTTGGATTCAGCACAGTGTTATGTACTTGAGGTTGTTCAGAATCTATGTCTTCCAGATTGCATCTGCATTGCTAAAATTGCTGTCTGGTTCCTTTATTTTGGAACTTTCCTCATCTGATATAGGAGTGTAATATTTTTAAAGATCTGTCTTCAGGTGTGTCTACTTCTACAGTTACTTTAAAATAAATTTGGAACAAAATTTGGAAAGAAAAGAATTCTGCTTTACATTTTTTTTTCTTTAATGCATTATCTTATGTTTGACCATAGTGAAAAATATTTCTTTCTTCTGGTATATTTTGCTCTTTTTTTTCCTTTTGATAAATGAATTTTGCAATTCCTCACCGTTTTCTCCAATTTGATGGTTCTTAATGAATCTGTAGTATTTGCAAGTACTTCAACCCTATTTTAATTGCAGTAGTGTTTATGCAAAGCTTAGTATTCATTCCAGGTTTGCTCTTTATTACATGCTGTCTCATAGACTGAGGCAAAACCATTGCATTTTGGGTCACAGCAGGTTTGGATTGCTTTTTTCTTATGATCACAGGCTTGTTTCATGCTTTGGGGTGCTGCTGATTTAGAGAGGCAAATGCAGAGTGCACTGCTGCTCCAGAGACTTAGTATGTCAGCAAGGCATCCTCACTTAATCACATCCTTTGCTTTTTGAAAATAATCTTTCCCAAAAGGAGCAGGTGTTAATTCCTTGTATTGAGGACAGCCATCATGCAACAATAGACAAATGTGTCAGAAAGAAACCCTTGTAAAGGGATTTTTTTACATTTGTGTTGTGAGTGAAGCTTGGTTTCAAACAGTTCCTACAGCCCACGATGGATGTGTTGGTCTTTGTGGCTGGGTGACTTCTGGTCACTGTGCTGCTTGCACATTGGCAGTGGTGGAGTTCCTTTAGAGCTCATTTAATACCAAACAATCAATCTTTGCTGATATCATTTAACCCAAATTCCATCTCTAGCATAGCTTTAGCAGTACTGTGAAGGAAGAAGGAATTAGGATGTGGCAGCCTCTAACTGGCTTCATTTCCTTGGATGTGTTTGCCTGCTCTGGGGACAGAGCATCCCATGCCATCACTGCCACCCTCTCCTGTGGCAGCAGGAAGGCATCCATGCCACTGTGCCCCCTTCCAGGGCATGGGAAGCTGTTCCTTACCCCCTACAGGCCCTTGGCACTGCCAATTGGATATTCAAAGGTGGGAACCATTGTTTCACAAAATACTGTATTCCTCTGTGGATATTAATTTTAGATGTATTTTGTTAGCAATGGAGTTTTCTCTGGTTCCCATATTGGCCTTATTAGGCACTTAAGGAGAAGAAATATCTGTATATACCCACATTTATCCTTAATGATGAGGAATATAGAGGCAGCCTTTCCATATATGCATATTATCCCTGCTAAAAATTAATGCTAAAACTGCTCTCAAAAAACTATGCAAAGGAAGAACTTCAAGGATATTCTTGAAGTAAGCTGTGAGTTGAGAATTAGAAACCCCCATGCCCAGTAAGAAATGGATTTTGTGGTCTCTTTGTACTGTTAAAATTTCTTTTGGAGAGGAACTCCCACTGTCTAAAGTACCATAAGGTTTTACAAGTGTTCAGAAGATGAAATGCTACCAGATGTTAAGTTCAAGGAGCAAGTTAACTACTGTTGTCAGATGGAAGAGCTTTTTTGTGTTTGGTAACTTCTCCTTACCTTCTCTCCCCCTCTGCCCTCACCCCCTCTGTTCTCTTGACCACAGCAGCAACCAGACTGCCCATCTCTTCTGCAAGGAAACTGCTGCTTCACTCACACAGCTGAAGGCAGAAATCTCTGTATTGTACAGGGCATATAATTAAATCAGTGGTTGCTCAGATTAGTGAAGTCTTTTACTGAAATGGGTTATCCAACTAAACTGCTGTAGTTAAATTTAGTTTAGCTTTAAATGTATATTCAAGAAGCAGAAGTCTCTAATAACACACTGAAAATGTATTAAGGGCACATGAAAAGGATTGCTCACGTCCAGCACTCTCACCTTAGTGCTGCTACAATGATGCTATTTTTGCCTTAACACTATTTTTTTTCATAATGTGATTCAAATACATAAAAGGTGCATGGATTTGAAGCACATCAGAGGTCATTTCCTCCTGTGACTCACTAATCAGCTCCGGTACTTTCATATGTACAGCAGGAACTTTCAGACAAAGGTAAGATTAGTAGCTAAGCAGACAAAGAGAAAATGGAGGAAAATAATAGTAGTGGTGAGTACATGCATCAAGTAAGTGTGGCCCAATATTTTTATGTCTTTTTTTGATAGATTGCTTTGGATGCTTCTGGGTAACACTGAATGCAGCATTTTTTCATCTCTATCCCAGAAGGATTATTCCAATGGTTCACCTTAGATTCTGCACAGAATATTACTTTGATACTGTAATAGCTTTGGAAATGCTCTTCTTTGATGTCAAGAGCTGTATGGAACTGTTCTTTTGATTAAGACACACTTACACACTTGAAAAAGCCTAATAATAGATAAAAAAAAGAAAAAAATGATCATCATTTGTGCTTTATTAAACTAGATCTATGGGAGAGATGCAGAACATGTGTGCATCTGTATCCCCTGTCTTGATCTGTTATCTTTCTGTTGGAAACCCTCACACTGTGTCTGTCTCTGTCTTGAATAGCCCAGGAGCCTATTTTTTTTCCCCTCTTCATTTTATGACTTTTACCTTTCTTCTGCCAATGAATGCTTGCAGACTGAACAACCTGGCTGACAACTGGATTATTATATCCCCCCTTCCCTCATCCTTAATTGATTGCCAGAGATTTATTGCTTACAATTTCAGCTTAAAACCTAGCCTGGTCCATACCAGGAAAATGTGTTTTTACAGTCAAGGGTGTGGCCAACAATCTGACTTTGTTCACTTGTTTGCATTGGTGCCACTTCAGGGAAATAAATGGCACACACTCATGCCAGGTGCCCAGTCCATGGTGGCTGTGTCTGCAGCCAGGGCTCAGGGAAAGTGCCTGGCACAGTTCAGGGCTTGCGGGGAACGGGTCCCTGCTTTGCTGTGGCACATCTGTGTGACATCCTGTCCACACAGCAGCCACTTTTGGGTCAAAGTCTTGTTTGGCATGAGTTTAGGAGGTACTAAATTAATTTGTCACTTGAATGGGTATCAAGATCTGCTGTGAAAACATAGATTATTACTCTCTTATCCTTAATATATTTTCCAGGAGTTTTTAAGTGCTTTTGCCCCAGATTTATTCCTGGAATGCTGTGCTCCATTTTTGCAAGTTAATCTTGTAATTATTTTGAGAAAAACTTTTTAGAAATTTACTGGTCCTGCATTGTTGGGAAAGAGGGAGATTGGTCCAGTCTCAAGCAATGAAATTCATTTTTTAATTCTGTGCTCTGCAAGTAGGCTTTTTCTTGTGAGTTTATTTTGCATTGAATCCAGAGTCTCTGCCAGAATTGAAATAACTGGGTGAACAGTTCAATTCTAGATATAGGAATGCAGTGTACATCAAAGGTGGCCATTTAAATCATTTTACCTCAGAAAAAATCAGCTTTATAGAAATAAATATATACTCAAACAGAGAAAGTTCTTTTCAGCAAAGCAAATTTGGGATGGTAAAAGTGGCAATGGAACAATATAGTGACCTGTGATGCAGATTAGGAAAAATCCTCTGGTTCTGGGGATTTGTCTGCCTGTGGCCAGAGCTGTGCTAGGCTGCAGTGGAGTCATAAGAACAGAGAGGACTGGTGAAATAATTATATTTTCTGTTTTAAACTTTACTCTCCTGTCAGGGAGAGTTTCAGGCTAAAGCTGAGGCTTTGTAGGCTGTTAGACCCCTGCTGCTTCTCGTGGAAGCTTTGTGCGAGAGGGGCAAAGCCAGAACACCAGTTCACACGTTCACAGGAGAAGATGTGATTATTTGACTGCCTCTTCATCATCCCCTTTCACGGGGCAAAGCTTCCAGACAGCCTTGGCTGCACCCCTGGACCCTTTCATCCAGCACAGGCACCTTCCCAGGCTGGGGGCGGGTGTGCCTCGTTCCCTGCAGCTCGGGAGATGCGGCACGGGCTGAACTCGGGCTCTCCCTGCTGCTTGGGCACCAGGGATCGTCAGAGGGCTGAAGGAAAGCTCTGTGTTCTCAAACTCCTGATGGCCCTCAGCAGTGCCTGGGGTTTTGCTGAGCACCAGACTGACGGATCCTGAGAGCTGTACCAGAAACACATCTTGCAATGCTCTCTTTGCAGTATTTGGAGAAGGGGGTGATGAGGCACCGCTTGGTCATTATTTTTGCTAAGAATTGCCTTCTCTGAAGAGAGCAACTTTAGATTGTAAACTTGGCTTTTCTTCATGGTATGTGGTTATACAAGATTTTTAACTCGGTTTCAAGTAAGAGGTTTTGGAGTTTTTTGAAATACCAGACACTATTTGATGGGGGTTTTGTAGTCTGTCGATATTTTATGTTTGCAACCATTGTTAATTGTTTACATGGCTAAGGGAGCATCCTTTGACTGTTCAGATGGAAATTGTTTTTTCCTACTGCTGAGAAGAAGAAACAAAGCAAGAATAGAAAAAAAATTTTATGAAAAAAATATCAAGAAGCTTTAAATGCTGGCCTAAGAGAAATGTAACATAAAATAAAGGAATGGAGTGAAGGAGAACAGGAAAGATTGGCTTTTAAGTGGCCAAGGTAGCTTAAGACAATCTCAGGTCACAAAGAATAAATTTAGTAGCCAGTATTGGTATATAAAATAGGTGACCCCATGACACTCACCAAGAAAAGAACCAGACACAAAGCTAGATAATGAAGTAGGAAAATATATGTGCTTAAGAGACATTGAGACAGTAGCTCAAAGATTATTAAAAAATTGGGGGCAGCAACTGGTTGGTTATGTTATCCTTTTGGATTTTATCCATCCATATGAGTTGTCAGGGGCTTACAATTTGTAGGTCTAAGAGATCCCCTGTAGCCTTGCAGTACTGGCATATTTGTTCAGCCATAAGTACAGATAATGACTTTTGGAGAAGTCACCATGCTGTGAAGAGTGGAGGCAGAGCATATCTGTGGATGTGCAGATGATTCCAGGTGGGAATGGAAGCAGCTTAGGCTGGCTCAGCTCTGCATTGCATCCCCAGGAGACAAGAAGCATCCCTGTGCAATGCTCCTGTCTCCAGGTTTATTGGTGGATCTCTGCCCCCATGGACTGCCCTGGGCTGCAGGGGCACAGCTGCGTCACCATGGGCTGCACCAGGGGCTGCAGGGGAATCTCTGCTCTGGCACCTGGAGCACCTCCTGGAGCACCTCCTGCCCCGTCCTCCTCACTGACCTCAGTGTCTGCAGAGCTGCTGCTTTCTCTTTTCTCTCTTCTCTCTCTGGCTGAAGTTTGTGTTGTGCAGTTCCTGCCTGTCTCCTAGATATGTTATCCCAGTTATGGCACCACCAGTGCTGCTGGGCTCAGCCTTGGCCAGCAGACTGGAGCTGACTGGCATTGGCTCCATCAGACCTGGGGGAGGCTTCCAGCAGCTTCTCACAGGAGCCACCTGTTGCTTCCCTACCAAAACTTTGCTGAGCAAACTCGGTTCCCAGATCTGGAGTCTCATCAAAGCCTACTGTCACATCAACACCAATAAGCCAGTTTGGAAGTATGTGTTTAAATGCTATTTCTAATTGCTAAATGTTTTCTTCTTGCCAAAAGTGTTGACAAGCACCAGCCCTGAACTTCCAGCAAGGCAGAAGTGTCTGAAGCAGATCTGTGTCTGATCAGATAAGAACGAACCAGGACAAGGACTCTGCCAGGAACTGAATGTTTTGGGAAGAACAAAGGAGTTACCCTGATTCAGGTACCAAAATTAGCAAAAAAAGTTTGATTTATGAACTCTTGTCCATGCAGCCCTCCTGGAAAGCAAGGTACGATGCCCTCTCAGGCACATCACTGATGAGCAGCACCCTCAAATCCCCACCCCTGCAGCTTGCAAGGTGCTAGCTGTTGTGTCTTAGCTAACTTTATTTTCTCTTTTCTGTGCATTCAGGATAATGCTTTTGTTCCATTTTCAGCCCACACGCTGACACAGCTCTCCCTCTCTCTCTCTTTCCTCTAACACTGTTTTTTAAGCATGCTGTAAACTTATTCATTCCCTAAAGGCAAAAGCAGCTATCTGAGCAACACTTTGTCAGCATAATACATTTACAGAATGCATATTTATGAACCTTTGAGCCTTTATTGTTCCAGAGGGCAAATAAAAAACATGAAAAGTAGCAATATAGTGTTTCAAAGGTCCCTCAAGGAAAACAAAAGTAGTTGGAAATAAATTTAGGGGAAAAAAAGTTCTTCTCTAGAAGAGAACCTTGAATTAACACATACAAAATATGGGGTGGGAAAGACTATTCTCTTCTTCCACCTATCACAGACTCTCCTAATCCAACTTTTAAGAAATTTTAAGCTTGAAAATGGTTTAAAGGTTTACAAAACAGTATAAATGGCATAGTTTAGATTTATAATACTAAACCAGAATTTTTAAAGCAGCATGTCTTGTTCAGTCATAATAAAGTAAAACAGATTGGAAATGATCATCTGCATTGAAATATACCACACAGATGATCTGTGGTATGTGCCACAAAATTGCTACAGAAAAAGATAGCTGAAAAATGAATAAAGTGGCCTAATTGTTGTTATTTTAATTGACTCTGGGTTCTCATTAACTTTACAGTGTATACCTCAACTTCTAAAATTAATGGGTTGCTACTCATTATTGCTGATAATAAAATAAAGCTGGTTAGGCAGTGTTTGTGTTCTTACATGTGTCCATTAACTCAGCTGCAATCAAAAGGTAGGAAATGACAGTATTCCTAGATTATGCACCCAAAAAATGACAACACAAACTGTTGTTTCCCTGCATGCAGAGTCCCATTTTAAAATGAGTGTGGCTGCCTGTAGATTTCATCCAAAGCAAAAACTGGATGTGTGTCCAACAACAGAGAGATAATCCAGAGCTGTCTGGCTGCAAAACTGCAATGGGCTCTGGGATGAACCTACTTGGGCAGGAGGTGGGACCAGGTGACCCACTGTGCTCCCTTCCAACAGGGCCCTTCTGTGCCTCTGTTATTCTGTGAAACTCAAATCTACTCATCTCTATTTTTTTGGGCTTTTTTTTCCCTTCCCTTTATAGGAAAGGAAAGCCATGGAGCTCCCATGGAATGATGCAGAACGCCCTGACAGCAAAAACCAGCCTGGGGAGAGCCAGGAGCTGCAGCACCTCTGCCATAAGGTACCAATGATTTGTGTGGAGGGATGGGGACTGAGGGGAAGGTTTGTTTCCTGGTTCTCACAATTTCACCAGTGGATCCTTCCTTCCAAAGGGCTGGTGCATGTGTGGACATACAGGTTGTTTCTGGTGCTCACACTCAAATCTTGAGTAGCTCAAAGGAATAAAAAGGGTTGACTTTGTATGGGACACTTTACCATGAGCATGGCATCTGAGCTGCAGGTCTTCTGCTGAGAGGGTGGGATTTTTGTCCCCAAGATGTTTTTGCCATTATAATGGCACACTAGAAAAAAGGTGGGAGAGTTGCCATGTGGAAATTCAACATTGTTCAGAGGAGGCAACTTTAAATTTATGTGTTTAGTTGTTTATATATTTATGTATGTATTCAGCTGTTTTCAGTTGTCAAAATGCAGCTGAATTCACAAATTGTTTCAATGCTTCTAAGGCTGCATTTTTGGCCATTATTTGCAAATAACAGATTTTTTTTTCACCCCTTCTTTCCTCAGGAATCACTCTGTTTTGCCTTGTATAAGTCCTAGACATTTAGGCCCCAGGGAAGAGAATGGGGGATGGATTGCCTCTGAACATCACTTTCCAGTGAATTGTGCTAATCATTTGTTAAACTTGAGAACAGCTTGAAACATTACAACTGCTTAGGAGTAACTGCACAGGTAACTGCACTGCTACCATAGTCTAGGGACTTTAAAAAGAAAAGAAGTCAAAAAAAAGAAGTGTAGTTATATTACATTAGTTCTTACATTTTTAGTGTCAGTGGCAATGTTACTTTGCAGCAAGACATCTATAATACCAAATGGCTATTTAAACATCACAAAAGTAACTAAAATTAACTTCTTGCACGTTCTACAAACATGTTTGCCGCTGGTGATTTTTCTTCTGACATGGGGAGGATTCAGGCTGCCAAGACTGGACAGGTTTCTCCTGGCTCTATTCTGCTGTTGAAAAGGTGATGTCTTTTAAGGGTATGTAACTCCATTTATAAATATGCATTTAGCAAACACTTTTCTGTTTGTCTTTTAAGAATCTTAGAAAAGTAGGGTGTGCTGTTGGTGCCCAAGCCATTGCCTGATGCTTCAATTAATTGTGGGAGTCTGCTTTTTATTCCCATTCATGCTGCTACCCCCTCCAAAATAGGATGGTGTCTGTTTTTAGCAAAACAGGAGGTCCTTACAGAAGAAATGCTATGAACATACAAAACCTCTTACTAAGATGAAAACCACCACGAGACACAAAGACAATTAAATAAAAAAAAAAGGAGAAAACACAGTTTTTTGTTTCCTAGCTTTCTAAACAGCTTTTCAAAGCTTTTTCACCCATATGAATCAAGCATAGACTATTTACATTCTTGACTCATTGTGAGAAAGACTGATAAATGAAAAGATCCACAAGTTAAAAAACCATACATGACTGCACTGTCATCTTTAAATTCCCTATACATAACAAAAGTGGCAGGATGCAAATGTGAGGCATTCTAGATCAAAGCCATAAAAATATGAAGATATTATTTTAAAAACATACAGTGAGTGACAGTAATGATTTCTAATCTAGTAAAGTGAAAAGTCTATAGGAATCTTGCTGTTTCAGTAGTTGAACACTGGGGTTTCAGAGTTCCAGATTACACCAAGCTTTCTTTTAGTTAGAGGTGTCTAGCACTGAAATAATGAAAATGAAACATTTTACATTATTTCTGTGTAATAAAGGAATTAAGAGATTGCTGTCTTTTTTACAATTTGCTTTTCTCAAAAAAGTAGTAAAAGTGTGGGAAAGGGGCCATATTGTCCCTACAAAACAGAGACTGAACTGGGCTTCCTTTATTACAATGAAATTTGCTGTCCTAAGAATTTGTCTCATTCCAAAAAATCATATTTGTGGGTATTTCCCTCTTTTTCCTGGTCAGATTTTTCTTAAATAACAAAATCTTGAGCATTATACTCAAAAATGGGTCCTACCTGGGAGTCAGTGAGGTGAAAGCAGTTAGGATCAAAGAGCAGAAGCTGAGCTGGGACCAGTTCAGGCCTTTTAATGCACCTAATGTTTGCTTTGAGAGTTGCTACAGTATGAGTATATTTTAAAACTTGTAGCATTAATATTGTACCCAAGTTGATAATATTTTGGAGAAAAGCTTCTCACACTTGTCTGACATGTTTGCTGTTAAAGCTCTGGTAGGGCTGTCCCTGGTGGCAGGGGCTGGCTCCCAGAGGTGCCCATGGTCAGTGTCAGTGCCCACTCTGCCATTCCTTGTGCTTCTCCTGCTCTCCAGGTGTCACTGTGTGAGCAAGGTGGAAACTGAACCTTTTCAAATGGGTCTTTCCCATGTCCAGCCCCTGCCAAAAAGGCATTTTCCCATTGAAAAAGATAGAGTTTCTCTCTGTTCATAATCTGGCTGTGCATCAGTGGCTCTGCTGTAAAAACAGTTAATGGAGAGGCTGATGTGAGAGTTAGGCCAGGTCCTAGCACTGCCTGTGTGTGAGGAATGAGTGGAAATATTCTCCTGAATGACAGGTTTCTGTCTGACCAGTTGGTGATCTTCAGGCTGGCTCCTCCTTCCTGCCTCCTTATTTAGGGCCCTTTGGAAGAATGAAGATCTGACCTGATATTATTGAGGACTTCCTGCAGGCTGCATGCCAAATTAAAGGGGGAAAAATAAAACAAAAAATTAGTTTAGAGAACATGTTTATTCAAAAGAGGCCATGCAGTTCTTGTTTTTGCTGAGAGCACAATAATGTGAGATACTGGGAGCCTAAGGTTTTAATAATACTATGCACCTAAGGTATTAAAGAGTCTGTAAAAGTGTGTCCAGCCCTATAAAATAATTTTCCTAGTGGAGCTGGTACCAAGATAAATGACAGCCTCAAGTGCTTGTCAGCTCTGTGGGCTCATTCCTCTGGAGTGCAGCTGGAACTGCCACACCAGGAGGTAGATTATTGCCAATAGTCTCTGCTGTGCATCTGCTTTTTTTGTTGTTGCTGCTTTTTCCCCCCTCCAAGTTGGGTCAGTGGCTGCCTTTTTTTGTCTCCTTCCTTCCTCGTTTCTCATTTGTGTGCCGTAGGGATACATACATACTGAATGAATTGAGGAAAAACAAGGAAGAAAATTGGTAATCCTGGCTAATATCCCCAGAGTTACCACCAACAGGTTAGATGACTTCTGTGTCAGGAGATTTTAGGGAGTTATTGTTAGCTGTTGCTCTTACATATCCTTTTTTTTTTAAAGCTGGATTAATAGTAAATATGAAGATTCACATTCAGTGTTTTTATTTTGGGGAGGGCTCAGTGATGCAGCTTCTTAAGAGCAGAAAATTAGTTTGGTTAGAGGGTAGAAAGCCTTTTGTTGCAAGCTTTCTGTGAGCAGGTCAGTTATACCACCCATAGGCTAAACCAAAAGCATTGTGCTCCTTGCTCAATAATTAAATGAGCTCCTCATTTCAGGGGCAGTGTCTAGCACAGGCTGAATCCAGCGAGCCCACCAGCTGTGTACTCGCTCACAGAAAGTTACTGCTATGATGTTGTACTGAATTTCTCCCAGTCATCCCAGTCTTATTAATGCCTCAGTGTGGCATAAAGCTTCATTCATTATTCATAATAATCCAGTCAGAGGGCACTCTGAGACCTGATAAATTCTCACCTAAATGACAACAGCTGACAGGGCCTAGGGTTTTATAGCCTTTCTCTTGCCATAGCAAGGTGCTGTGGGCAAAGGTCCAGAATGATCCTCTGCTAATGACCACTGTGATATATGAGCAGCTGCTGGTTTTCTGACACAAAGTCTACTCTGCTGAGCATCCAACCCACCAGCCGTGAGCAGCGGATAAATATCTGACAGGCAATATGCTTCAAGAACAGATCACGAAAGAAATCTGTCTCAGGTGGGAGAGAATAAAAGGGTTAATCCTGTGTTGGAGCACTGCAACATCAACAACAACAAAAATATCCTGGGGGCAAAAAAACCCTACAAAAACAACAAAAACCTAATGAGAAGTCTGTAAATTCTGGCTGTGCTGATGTGGAAATGAGAATATGATTCCTACTTCTGAAAACTCTTCCTTTTTGGCCCCCAGAGGGTTGAATAATCATGACTTTAGAAGCCTGTAAATTGCTTTATAAAAATCAATAATCATCTGCTGAAGGATATTAATTGCACTTTTTCACAAAGGGAAAAAGCTTCATAATATTTTATTGGTTTTTAATGGGCTCTTTGATACCACAGGAGGTAAGTGAAAAGCCTCTTTCTTTTGTTCAGGCACAGATCTAGCTTTTCAAAGGAACGTATGTACCTATTTGAGTTTTAACTTCTCCCTTGTGTAGCGGGTTCAAATTAAAAGCAGGTGGAGTCCTTTTATTTAGTCCTTCTGTTTTACTTTCAGTGGTGAATATTTCTCTATTATATCATCTTTTCTAAGCTATATTGATGAATGTATGACATCTCCTGTGTTTCGTTGCCATGCAAATTGAGAGGTTAACTCTGGAAGTTTGATCTTATTGACACATAGCAGAAAAAAATCAAGCTCCAAGTGCATCAAAAAGATCCAGGACTGACCTGGCCAAGTCTGATATCTTTTGCTTGTTAAAGTAAGTATAGTGAGTACTCATTTTTCACTCTGCCTCATCTTTGCTTTGGAATAATGAGCCTTTGAGACTGTTTAATGGTGCCATTATTGCATTTTCCACATGCACAGTGTTGCGTCTCTAGGCCATGAGGACAATTGGTTGTTCTGCATAAGAGCTTTGCTCAGTATGAATTTCTGTCCACTCCATTCAGGAGGCAAAAGCAGGCTCCTCTGGCCTGAAATCATAGAGAGATGGAAGTGAAAAGGTGGTCTTTGCATGGCTAAAGTTCAAAGCTGGAAATTTATAGTTTTTCAGTGGTGTGTTTTGACCCTGCTCTCTCCAGTATTTGTATCACAGTAACAGAGATCCACAAGGTCAGTGGGGATGTTTTTACCTTTTCCCTCCTTGTGGCACCTTCTTGTTAGTTAACAGAGACATGGACTTCACCTGGCTCCTAGACTGAACCAGAAGGTGGGGTACCACCAGGCAAAAGTCTGGTTAGAGGAGATGGGTCATGTCTGGCACTGATTCTTAAGCTCGTGTTATGTTGTGAGCTCAGAACTTCTGTGCGCTGTGGCTGTTGGGACACTCCAGGACTCAACCATTGACAGCTACTTTCATCACCCTAGTGCTGCAGCACTGTGACTTGCTTCAGGGACCAGACTTTGAGGGCCAAAGGCCGCAGAATTTTACCATCTGCTGGAATTATAGGAAAGCTTGATTTTCCTGTCTGAAGTAATTCTGGTAACCTTATTTGGCCTTGTTTGGAGAAAAGTTTCTCTAGTATTTCTATTAACAGTGACAGAGACCATTTACATATGAGGTGTGCCTGAACTATAAGAAACTTCAATATATTCCAGACAAGTCTAGGCTTTGTTATGGGCAAACATTCCTGGAATGTCCCATGGTTGTCAGAGCAACTTGCAGCTATAACCAAAACATTTATCACTCTTGCTGGGTTCTTCTGTTGGCCTCTGCAAACACTTCTTCCAGTAGAAATAAACAAAACATGACCTTTACTTGGAGTGACCCACAGCAGTGAGAATACTGACTTGTTGAAGGCAGCCTGACCTGCAATTTGTCAGGCCAAGCCACTGGATGTTGCACTTGTCCTCTGCTGTCTTCACTGATGTCTTCATTCCATCTCCTTGCTGCTGCTCCCCTGGATGAACACAGTTGGTCAATGGGTTCTTTGTTAGAGTGTTAGGAAGGTGATGAGAAAATGTTCTGATGGGTGTGGTTGACCAAGGAAGATTCTTCCTTGTTATTTTTTCTTGTTGAGGTAGAATAGAAAGGTATGTCATTAATCCTCATGGACTTGAAGGATTTCCTGTATGATTTTTTTTGACTGTGCAGTCAAATAATCTCTAATGTGGGATTGTCTCCCTCAAGAGTCCAACACTGAATGTCTCCTAAGCTGCTGACAACCCCGGGGGTTGTTCCAATCCCTGGGGATTTACTATCACAATTGTTCAAATGCTTTTCTTCCTGAGTGTGAAAATGGTGGTTTTCCTTGTGGTTTTGTGGCTTAGTTTGTTTTTCTTTTTTTTTCCCCAGTAGAATATGCATGTTCAATTTCATGGAGAAAATACTTTTGTTCAGTTGACTCAAAATTTCCCACTCCCATAAGCAAAGGCAGACAAAATAGGGTCTAAAAATATTCAAAAAACAAACTAAAAAGCATTGCAAAAATAAATGTATTAGAAAATAAAGCTGCATTAGTAAATTCATTAATTGTAGCCTATGCTTTTGAAAATCAAACTCTATATTTAAATGTGAACATTCACAGAATCATGGAATGATTTGGATTGGAAGGGATCTTAAAGATCATCTGGTTCCAGTTCCTCTGCCGTGGGGAGGGACACCTTCCACTAGACCAGGTTGCTCAAAGCCCCATCCAACCTGGCCTTGCTTCATTCAGTTTCCCATCATTAAAAGCTTCGTCCACAGATCCCAAGTTTTCCTATGAAGTAATTTAATAATGAAGGACAGCAAAAGAGGAGAGGAAACTACACCTATCAAAGATGTACTTGGAAGGAGAAGACAGCTCCATGCTTAGTGCTCCCTTCAGTGTGAAGATTTTGGTCCCATCCTGCTGGCATCATGTATACCATGGAGCAGCAAACAAAGGACTTGATTTCTCTTGTTCTCTGGCTTATGGTAGGAGTCCTGCAGAGATTTAATGGTAAATATTTAACAAGGGGAACTCCCCTTTTCTTTTATGGTCTCATATTTTGTAAACCGACTAACATAATAAGGACAAGCATAATAAGTAACAATTCCCTTTGGTTACAGCCCTCGGTTCCTCACAACTGGGAATTCTGATCCCCAGCCATTTGCGTTGCAGGGCTCTCCCAGTAAGCAGTTTGGTTTGCCTCAAGTGGAAAACAAACCATTCATTTGGCAGGAAGGAAATCTCACAACTAATCTCACAATTACAGGGACAAAAAGGGCTTTTAAAACAATCTATAGACAATGTTTTTAATTTTTGTCAGCACTAGAGCTCCTGTAATACGTATCAGCTATCTAACACTGTTCTGTAATGTGCCCATGGAATGAGCTCAGTTCCACAGTAATTTCCACCTTGACGTGTGGTAGCAAATCCAAGGCAATATTTTACCTCACAGCATTGTATCACTAGTAATTTTCAGTTAAATTAAAACATTTGAATGAGGTTGCCATACCATCAGAGAAATCAAATGTTCCTGGGGTGTCCCCAGGTATTCCTTTCCTTCTATGGACACTCCACGTAGATTTTTCTGTATGTGTTCTCTAGGAGCCTCTGTGTGGCCATGCCAAGCACACAGTGCCAGGAAAGGTATTGTTCTCATGGTGCCCACTCTCTTCGTCTTGCTAGTTAAGAGGCCAGAGAAATTCCTGGCACTCAAAGGGGGCCTACAGTTATTTAACTGAGCATCTGTGTAGGTTTTTTGTTTTCTGGGAAACCATTGCACAACCTCCATGCACAAGCTCTGCTGGAGCTGGGTGTTTTATGCACCTGACAAACAGGGTGTTGCTTCCAGCTCAGTGTGGTGTGCAAGTACCAGCCTGTACCCTTGGCCTGTGTGGATCCATGGCTCCTAGGGAATAATGAGTTTACACCAGGCTGAGCTGAGTCTGCAACACAGATGAACAAACTGGCCATACACAGGTTAAAACCTTGCTCACATATTGGTTATGATGTATTTACCAAATAGTGTATTCTCTACTGCGTGGAGGAAAATGCAGAACAAAAACTGAATTCCAACTGAAGCTTGATCAATCTGAGTGGGTGCTTCCCTGGCTCTTGGCCCTGACCAGAGGTGGGATTGTTTGAAATTGGCCTCTCTGGTGTCACAGAGTGTGCCAGAGCAATGTGGGCAGTCAGATACACCAGTGTCTCATGTTGGTGCTCTTGGGGCCAGTTGTCTTTTCTTGTTTCCTTTAGTACTTCTACTAGTGCTGTGAGTACCAAGCTCTGTTTTTTGTGCTGTGGGTGAATGGGGAATTTTCATTTTGAAGATTCTGGGAGATAAAAAGGCAAGTATTTTTTGACAGTTCTGTAGTTTGTCTCTAGGCACATTGGGTGCTGATTTTCATTCCAGTTACATCAAGGCAACTGTCTGAACTACAATCCAAACAGAAATTCCTCCAACAACAAACCACTAATATCACATGTAGTTCCAGTTGTTCACACTTTCTTGTGCTCTGTCTTTCCATGAGATCTCACGTCCCCAGCCCACTGCCTTGGGCTAATAGTTTGTAACAAAGCTCAATCTCTAAAATGTCCTATATAAATGGAGAAGGGAAGATCATAAAAGAGAAAGATGAAAACATTTACCACTCAAGCTCCCACACTCAGTGTCTCTCTTGAGTTTCCTGATTCATCAGCCAGTTAGGAGGGCATGCAGTCACCCATGTTGCCTGGCTGCTGCTGCTCTCTCCAATGCTACAGGGTACCATTCATCACAGACTGCTAGCTGAAGGATGCAGTGTCAATGCTGGCAATTGATCCAAGAAAACCTGCACATGTTATTGTACCTCACTAAGGGCCCTCTTCTTTTCTGCCTTTCTTTGTAACTGAAAAAATTAACCCGTGAGGTGTTTTTGTTCAGATTGGAACACGGAAAATAGTACCTGCAGGGGGAGGAAACATTGTGTGCTCAGCCCATCCTTATGTCCTAATCTTCATTTAAGGCTGTAAATTAAGGGGGGAAAAACAAAGAATATTTGTTGTCTTCTAACATATGTGATTTAGAAGAAGGGAGATCTGGAGGGATTATCAGCTTGCAAGGGTATGTATTCCTGTGATAAAACTGAATTGCCCAGAATACAAAAGAGGCACTTGAGATACAGCATTGATCTTTTGTACCACCACATCCATTCTTGTGTTACACCTTGGGGCAAATCCCAGGCAAATTCTGGGGAGGGACAGAGCTAGGGTGGGGTGGGAAATCTTGCTTTTCCTAGGTCAGTAATCCTAAATGTAGTTGTTGTTCACAATAACACACTGTACAGCACCCACTCATCCAGAGCTATGGGATATTCATGAAGTAAGGTACTATTAAACAGGGGCTCATGCTTTGACTCTGTGTTTGGAAATCTGGGAGTGAGAAAGGAAAGATTCACTGGTAATTCAGACTCCCTTGGAGGGGGGCAGGAAATGCAGAGGCAGCCAGTCTACAGGGCACCAATTTAAGTCATCCCAAGTCAACCATATCAATGCACACTTTGGTGTCCACTGGCTTAGGTATGTGCTTACCTCCAAGTAATTTGCTGAATCAGGACTGTCAGCAGTGTCCTGTCTCTGGTCCCATAAGGTGCAATACCAAGGCAGGAAGTCAGGCAATTTTGAGGGGTTTTCTTTATAGCAAGCATTACATTTTATAGTGGTTTTCATTGAAAAATCTCAGCAAGCTAAGCTACAGTGATTAATTAAATTTTACAGCTACCCTGTGCACTATGTAAACAGTGCATTATTATTTTTTGCTTTAATAAAGAGCAAATGCAGGATGCGGAAGGGAAAGGATTTAGAAGTGTATCCAATCAGCTGGGGTGGCTCCTTCTCTCATTTGTAATCTCCCCTCTGACGCCTGGTAGGATCAGTATTGCTTTTTTTGGTAACTAGAGTCAGATGGACAGTTTCATCCTCAGCATGCTGGAGATCAGAGGTAAACTCCTGGACAACAACCAGGACAGATATCAATCTAACCCAAAGGAGAGCAAAGTTCCCTTGTAAATGTAGTTAGGCTTTTTTAGTTCTTTTCTCCTTAAAATGAGCAGATTTTGGAGCTCATTGTAATCAGCATGACTATTTAGCCCCAAGGATACAAATCTGAGTAGCAGATGTTGGAGGAGCCTTTGTGCCTTGCTAGATGTGGGCTGTACCTCAGTAAAACCTCTCTCTGCTAGTTCACAAAAGAGCAGGGATAGCCCTTCCTGCCTGCCTGTTGTTGAGGCATGGAAGGTGTGGGAGAGAGCTCCCACATGAAGTGTGTTGGAGGAAGGGCAGGGATGGGGATTCCTTAAATTTTTAAAAAACCAAAGCAAACCAAATAAACAACAAAAAAACCCCGCCAAACCAAATCAAAATAAAACAAAACACCATCACCAAAACCAAACAAAAAAAAAAAGCAACAAAAGAGGGATGTTGAATGTTTCAGAAATAACATTAAGGTTTTCTCCATAACTGCAGAGGGATAGAATATAAGTAAATAAAGGTAGTATAGAAAGTAATCTTACCCCCTAAAGAGTTGCAGCTGGGTTAATTATTAAAGATTAGGAGCAGGCCTGATTTTAACAGGCCACAGCTGTAGCCAATAAGAAGAGTGTTATAAAAGAGTGGATTGGTTGGTTCAGGGGAACTGGAGTCAGTTGGCTACTGTGAGAAGAAGGAAGTCAGTGCTTAGAGGAGCTGCCTACGAGAAACATCAAGGAGGTACGAAACTCTAGCAATATGGAACTCTTGCACTATAATGGCAACACATAACCCTTTAGTAACAAGATAGGCATACAACAGAAAACTCTTCTATCTGAGGGAACAGTTCCTGTGCTTTGTGCTATTTTGAATGAATCATTAGGGAAACACCAAATATTCTAAGTGAGCATCGTGATTCTGGAATGGGTGGGTATCTAGTAGTGGGACTTGGAAAGAATCTGAGTGCAATAATTGAAGGCAAGCTTCACTAAGGTTTTTTAGATAGAAGGGCACAAAGGTCACTCAGAAAAAGGGAGGTTAGTCTCCCCCCTGACCAGACACGTGGCTGTTTCTGTACATAGATAATATCCTGTACCTTGCAGTAGACTCTGTGAAGTCCTTCCCTCCATGAGGAAAGAGTTAGGGCTTTGGTTTAATCATTGCAAGTGACAACTTCAGCTAGAGTGGCCAGTCTAGAGCACCTTCTTTACTTTCTATTTCCTAGCCAGTATCCCTGCCTGCAGACTCTGTATGAGATGATGAAAACAGAAGAAAGGCTGCCCCAACATGTGCTCTCAGCTGTGTTGGATTTTGGGTTGACTGCGGCCCTCAAGGAAGCAGATGCACAGGTGGGTGTCACCAACTCTCATCCAGTGACTTTCTCTGCTGCCTGGGAGCAAAGTGTCACCACTCATGCTGTTGGTGGGACACTCATCTTTGCACCGGGCATTTGCCTCTGTCAGCCAAAGAAAACCTCCCCTGGCAGAGCTGCCTGAAGTGTGTTGAGCTGGAAGCTGTTCTTGACATTATTTACATTCAGCTCATTGAATGAGCACACCTGTCACTGGGGGTGGTTTGTGTGCATCTCTGTATCCTGTGTTCATAGCCAGGCCAGCCTGGCCTCTCCAGGCCAGCTCCTTTTTTCCACTGTGCCTACACAGGGTGTTTTTTGCCCTGTTTGTTGGACTTTGAGGTACTTCCATAAAGCCCCATGAACTGTGCTGGAGAAGCACACAGAAAAATGCAAAGGATTTCATAAAGCATGGGGCGGGTAAGTCCTTTATGGCAGTTGAATGCAGCTTTGTCTATATGTGGAAAAGCTTTTTTTCTGAATCTTGGTCACTCATGGTTGCAGGTTAGCTGGGCAAATGGAAATGTGTCATTGTGGCACTGGTTCAGGTACAGAGCCCAGAGAAAGCTGCAACTTTCTTTCAAGCAGGACAGAGGGAAGGAGAATGGCTGTAAACAAGAGGCTGGGAGGGTGATGGCAGGGTAATGAGAGAGGTAACAAGGAGTAAAGATCTGGACTCAGATCCCAGTTTCCATGGGATGCAGGTGTGCACAAGGGCCTGTTTCTGATTGCTTTTTTCCACAATAGAAGCAAGGGGTTGATGGGATCATGGATACAGGGAGAAGCATCTCCCAGATGGCAAAGGACCAAATGATATTGGATGTGGGAGGATTTGGCAGCACTGTAGTGGAATTACAGGTCTCATTTGTCAGAGCTCTCTAGGTGAAGTGCTGGAATTCAGAGTGACTGTGGAAAAGCAGAGTCTGAAATGTGGCAGAGAGAATGCTGGAAAATGCAAAGCTCAGCCATCGGGTTTGATGAGCAAGACTGTTTTTTTGGGAGGGCAGGGAGTTTTTCAAGTAGGAAATTGCCACTGAGGTCATTCTGGCCATGCTTCAATACCTTGCTTAACTGAAATATTTATATAACCGAAATATTATTTTCCGTTTTATTTGGTTATGGTCTTAATCATTCACTGTCTTAATACAGTGTTTGAGGCTGAGTTTTACTGAGATGTGGCCCCAAGATGACTGGCACTTAGGTCCAAAAGAAGTAAGTAAGTCCTTTGCATTTTCAGTAGAAAATTTGTGAGACTTAATTATTTAAACCCGGAAAACATCAGAGAAATTAATATTAAATGTTGTTTATGAAGTGAAAGATGGTTCTCAAAGTGTTCTGTCCTGTTCACCTTCTGTACTAGTGCTGCTTTAGGGATGTGACTGCCCAGAAATCCCTCACTGGTTACAGGCACTGCAGGGCTGAACCTGGAGAGATGTGTTTGCCGTGACAAGGCTGTGTGACCTCTGTGATTTTTGGATCCAGGTTTCCTGGGCAGCTTTGGGAATGCCACGCCGAATCCTTTTTCTTGTTCTGAATTGGCTTTGGCTGCTCAGAGCCTGGTATGCAGTACCATCTGCCTGGCCTATTGAATGTGTGAGGGTGTATAGCTGCTCTGGGAAAAAGGGACATATGGAAAATGATATTTGGTGAATCCCAGGAAAGAAAAGTCACGGGAAACCACCTAATTACCAAGGCTTAATAGCCAGTGAATCGTCTGTAAGGAGCTTGGTCCTGTGGCATAAATGCGTGATTACGTTAACGCCCCACTGCTACTGGGATACTTTTGTGTTTACAGGCCTTTCTCCCTTATTGCTGGAGGCCTTCAAATCCCAGATAGTCAAAATCTCTATTCAGTGCTGCCTGCTGGGCATTTAACAAGGGTCCTTGTAACGGGACTCAGTACAAGTACAAACATGAATGAAGAGTGCAGGGGCCACCACAGCACCACAGGCTGCAAGGTAGCCAAATGGAGGCAGCCACAGAAAAGCAGGATAAAGTAGACAATGACCCTCGGCGCCTCAAGGCATTGCTTCAAAAGGTGTCAACACCAATTAAATTGTAAAGGCTCTGTCAGCTTCTGAAAAGTTATCTAGGCAGGGACAGAAAGTACAGAATCAAAGGGGCTGCAATGAGGTTTTGTGTGTCTGGCAGCAGAGCGGGCGTACACATGCTCCTGGCAGTGTGGGATCTGGCTGGGAGCCTCCCAAAGGCAGAGCCATGCTTGGGGTGGAAAAGAGGCAGGACAGCCAGTGTGGGGTCTCCTGTGCCACTGGTTTTTATCAACAGTGCAGGGAGTGTTTAATAACATGAACCAAGGTTGGTTAAAGAAAAAGCTGAACATTTCTCCCCCGTCTCAGTCAGGGGTTAATACATTTGAAAACTGGATGCAGTGTCTTCCCTGATAAATTTGCTTTCTGTGTGCTCCAAGCATTTTTAATTTGCTTGTAATAAATAGCAGCCCTCAAATTTATTTTATTCATTGCTATATAAATTTGTTCATTAGAAAAGGAAGTGGTGTTTTATCAGCTAATTTCTTTTTGTGGTTAGATATTTATAACTCCTAAATTCTCACACTGCCTTTCTCCTTTACTCATGGCACTGTGACAGAGTCCCATCCTGTTCTTTAAATCAAATGGTTGGAGGTGCAGGGTGGAGGTACACAGGCATTACTTGGTGCCTTATTGATGAGGCTGTTGCGATGCACTCGGATGTGTACCGTGATCTTTTCGGTGTGACAGCCGAGCTGTGGAGTCTGAGGCACAATGAAAGGGGTAAAAACTCAGTTTGGTGCTCATACATGGTAAGGGGGGAAGAAACGCCTGTCTTCTGTGTGTAGTGCCTAAATTTACACGCGAGAATGTGAAATGCTTCATTTATAAACTAGCTTAAATTGTTTCTACTAAAACAAAGCTTCTAACTATAATATTTATTCTTGTCCGTTGCTCATAACAAAACTGCAAAAAGCTGTTTGTGCTGTCTTTAAATCCCAATTTAAAATGTGAATTAAACCAAGGAATTCAAATTGTTTTTAGTCTTAGAGTTTGCTCATGAAGCATTGTTACTGCAATTCAAATGGCTGGGTGACGTTGATATTAACTCATCTTTGTAGGTTTACACAGCAAATCAAGGAGATGGTTCATATTTTTTGTACAGTGACTCCTAAATACGCTATTTTACCAAATCCCCCTTGGTATTGTAACAAATTGTTTAATGAAAAAAATGATTTGGGAGGAGGAATCTGAGTTGAAAGGTTTGGGAATACTGTTGAAATGAAAAGGTACAGAGATAAGGGCTCATTGCTGCATTATTTTAAAGCCTTTTCCAGAAAAGTATGAGAGTGGATGACAATAATATAAAAGCAACAATCAAATTTGCAGGAATACATTCATCTATCTACAGACAATTTTTTTGCAATTACTAGAAGTCTGGATGCTGTTTGGTTTTCATTATCTGGTTATTATCATGTCTTTGGAATGAATCATTTTTAAATGTTCCAATGCCTGAGAAATCAAAAGGGCACTTTCTGATGAAATTGAAGGATGCGTCAGAAATATTCTGAGGGTCTTTTTCTGGATAGCAGCTCAATTTAGCAAATAATATAATACTTTGAAACTTGAGGAGAAGTACTGTGGGGGTGGGTGGGAAGTCAGGCTGTATGTGGCAGTATTAGGCAAACAGCAGAGGAAGGATGCTGAGGATCCCCTTCTCTGGCCTTGCCAAGACCAGACTCTTCCTGGTGTGTGAGAGGAGAGCAGGTGTATTTTGTACCAGCTGTGAGGATGATTTCTCGAGTGTTTTGGGCAGCCAGCCATGCCCTGTGGCTGTCCCAGCTGTGCCAGTGGTGGCAGCAGCTGGCTGGCCCAGCTGAGCAGCAGAGTGGGCTTTGGCACAAACACCCAGCTGATCTCCAAAACTCATCTGAAACTGAGCAGCACCAATGAAGGAAGAGCCTGTCCCTTTTCCTGCTCTTATGGAAGCTGGCCTTGGCAGCAAATTTGTCTCTGGGCGTGGGGATTTCCAAGCTTTGCACAGGAGTCAGGACAAGCTTTTGGCTCTGGCACCAGAGTGCATCTGAGGCAGCCCCCCATGCTGTAAGCACCTGAAATGCACAGCAAGCAGGAGCTGTGAGTACAGCTGTGTGCAGGCAGCAAGGAGGCTGCCAGGGAAACTGGAGCATGCTTGGGCAGGTGCTGATTAGTATTTCTCCCCAAATGATGATCAAAGTGTGGCTGTGCTTTGTGTGGGGAATGAAGAGAGGGATGTGCCAGGGCTGCCATGTCTGCAGCCATCACAGGTGCTGCTGGCGAGTCCCTCCCCACAGGTGTAACTCACAGGGAAGGGGGATCGTCACCCCAGCTGCAGCTCAGTACCAACTTCATCCTGCCCATTTGTCAGCTCTTTCTAGGTAGCTGCCAGGGGGGAGTGGAGAAGTGGGATTATTTCCACACCCCCCCTTAAAATGGTGTATTAAAAATTGCTGTCCTGTGCAAATGGGGAGAATTCTCCCAGCACTGCTCTGCTGCTGGCTCAAAGGAAGCATGGCTGGGAGCTGGGCTGTGCTCCTGTCAGCCTCTGTATCCAGGAGACAGCATGGATCCTGTGCCTCACCTCCAAACTCCTCGTAAGCAACTTGTAGCAGGCTTCACCAGTTTACAGGAGCAAAGGATTAGTGAGCAGAAGGCCACTGGATTATGGCAGGAGAGTAAAAATTAGTAAGTAAAAATTTGCTGAGGTTTGGGGCAGAGTTCCTCAATCTAATGCTGGTTTGCTTTGTACTGATAAATTTTTGATGTGGAACAAAAGAGTTGAGAAGGAAGCTATCATTTCCATATAGTGTTTTGCCCTAAAAAGTAAAGGCATTGAAGAATGGTGAGAGGATCAACTGTGTTGGTAAATAACATGATGAGCATTGCAATTGTTGCCATTCTGTGGACATAAAGAAATTGTGCAGAGAGATAATGATTTTGCTGCAAAGACAAAATAGTGCTGCTTCTTTTAAGAATTGTCACGGTGTGGGCATTTCTTGTGATTTAGGAAAGCTCCTCTGTCTCTCCTGGCCAGGGAGGAGAAGCGGGACCGCGCCGTCCCTCGGCCGGCGGGGGAGGGACTCCTGAGCGTCCGAGGCTGCTCCCAGCTCCCTGCCTTTGTGCAGCCGCGCAGCACAGAGCAGGTTTTACATGGCTGAATGCATTGTAAACTCTGTCACTTCAGGGTATCGCCCACTTAAACAACATCCTCATCATTTTTCTTAGGAAATGATCTGAGACAAAATATTGAATTATTTAGAGTACCGCTGGGAGAGGGAATTGATTCCTTGCTGTATCAGAGAGAAATAGCTGCTCTTTTGAGGCTTGATCCAAAGCCTGGAGAAGTCAATGAGAATCTTTCCATTGATTTTAATAGGCTTTAGATCATGCTCTTATTCACTCATCAGCTATTTCTCTTTAGTTTGAACAAAACAATGCAGCCTTTCCTTGTAAGATACTTAGTTTGCCGTACCTAAAGGAAATTCTGTCCTGTTCTGCTGAATATAAAAATCACTTACAGCCTGCCAAAATAAGTAAGTAGCAAACAGCTTCTTAACGCTGCTAAAACTTAAATTTATCCCCTATGCATTTAGAATTTTTCTAACATGTGCACAGCTACTTGCATATGTACATTTTAAACTCAATATGCGATCTTGTGATAACAATTTCTTTCTTGCAATTAATTCCTCTTGTTTGGAATCAGAAGATGCATCCTACTTTTTCTCTTTCCAGGCTTTCAGATGTGTTTCAGCCTCTTTGCTACCAAAGGAAAAACTGGAATAGGCTTTCATTAGTTTCCACTTTCTGTCCTGTTCCTGGGAAAGTCAAAATGCAGCATCTCCGTTGGACAGCACTGAAATTTTCCATTTTGACACCAAGTCAGCCAAACTAGGCAGGGCTTCTGCAGCTGCCAGCAGCTTTTCCAGTAGCCTCTTTAAAACAGAGATGCAAAAGTTATTTTCTTGAATGTCTGGCTTACACCCTCTCTTTTCTTGTGCCATGCATATTTAACCAAAATTCCTAAGTGTGCTTTCACAAGGGAGCCCGAGAACAGATCCACAGTCCAATCTCAGTTTAGCATGTATATAAAATGACTCAAAAAATGGACCCAACACAAAATATAATAGGAAAATAAATAACAGTGAGTGCCACGCTCAACTTTGAGCTCTTAGGTCTGCTGGAGTCAGGAGCAGGGTGGATTCCTTGTTGGCCACAGGCAGTGTGCCTGCTTCTGAGTGCAGGCAGCAGAACACA
Organism: Geospiza fortis; assembly: GCF_000277835.1. Taxonomy (NCBI): domain Eukaryota; kingdom Metazoa; phylum Chordata; class Aves; order Passeriformes; family Thraupidae; genus Geospiza; species Geospiza fortis. The sequence goes on along the minus strand of NW_005054357.1, from coordinate 1,885,420 downwards.
CCTGAGAGCTCTTCTGAGGCTGATGGAAATCCAGCATAGGGTGCAATTAAGAGAAGGTGACAGCCCTGAGTTGAGGCTCAGCCTGCAGGGATGGCTGAGGGCTTTTGGCAGGGTGCAGCTTGGGCACCCCCAGGGCAAGCCTGAGCCTGGGGAGGGAGCCAGAAACCCCAGCCAGCCTGGGCTCCGCAGCAAGAAGCACAGCTTACAGAATTAACTTCTATTCTTCAGGAGAGCAATCTTTTCACTTTAATAATTTAATGTTTTCAGTAAGTTTTGCTTCTTATCTTGAAGGAAGTATTTTCAGCTATATAATTGTTCTCTCATCCAGAGGGACTCTAAACAGCAGAGTTTTAGAATGCCCAACAATATTATTCAGAAAATGGGTTGTATCAAATTGTAAACATTTCAAAGTGTAAAGAAATCATGAAAGCAAGATGAGGTTATCACAGCAGGGACGGAGACAGTGTGTTAAAGCACCACCTGTGAAAACTCCTGCTTTTGGGAGCTATCTCCACAGTCAAAGGCTGGTGAAGAATTACAGACCCTTTAAAGATAAAAAAATGAAAATATTGTTGATATTGCCCTATGATGCCTACCTATATGTAGATTAATGGGAAGACTGGACTGGGTTGAGGTTATTTTTGTTTTTAAGACGTGTGAAGTGATAGTTGAAAGAAGAGAAGCAGAGGGTGGTTTCAGAAAAATGCCAGCCAATTTTCACAACCAGAGGGTTTCTGTCAGGGAAGAGGAAAAATAATAGCTTATATAAAATTCTGTAGTTTTATAAATATTTAATAATACCAAAATATCCATCAGAATTGTTCACAGAATTGGTAACAGGAGCACATTTAAGTCTTGGTACAAGTGCTACTGAAGGTGATCTGATTGCTTGCACTGATTTTTCAGGGAGGGATGAGAGCAATGGAGATATTGCTAAAGATTTTGGGAAAGAAACCAAGATATTTCAGTTAGCAGTCCTTCCAGCTTGGCAGTCACAGGGCAAGGCATGGAGGCTGTAATGCTGAGAGATGTTGCTGAGAAATTCTAAGAGCCATTTTGGGGAGAATTTATCAGCTCCCTTTGTCAGTGAACTTCATCCCTCTGCTGAGAGCTAGCAGAGAGCCTGGTTTGTATTTCAACATTTCTGATACTGCAGAGAGTGGATTATAGCCTGTTAGTATGATATAAACATGTTGATAGCTTTATCAACAAGAAGGGAAAGAAATTAAATCTCTTTGGATAGGTTAATTAATCTTTGAAACCCTAAACTTGCCAGGATGTGATTATTCAGACAAGTGAATCAAGAAAGATATAAACTGTTAAATAGCAAAGTGATATTACAGAACGTTTCATGTTCAATGATTTTAATGAAAAAATCTGAACCAAACGCATTTATTTAAAAAAAATTCTTCAGCATTTCAGATGATGGTTAATTCTGTTACCTCTTTAAATCTGGAACTTACTGGCAGGAACCTTGGTCATTTTTGTAGTTGCTCAAATCTGCTTTCTATTTCAGTAGGTGATAGTTCAGCAGATAAAGAAAGAGTTTCTTTCCAAGAGCAGGAACAGGAGCAGTTGTGGCAAGAGAGAGTGGTGGGTTTATTTTCCTACTCCATTCCTGCATAAGCCATCTCTTTTCCCTTGCTGCTTCTCTTGCACTGCAGTAGAGAAAGCAGAACAGCTTTCAAAACAAGCTGACAAACCTGGTCTCCAAAGCAAGCTGCCTTTATTCTGAGACTTATTTTCTACTAATTAATTGTCTTTTATTAAGAATTTTCTGTCCATGCCAGCGACTAAAGTTTTCAGTACTTAAATGAACCGTTCTACATGGATACACAGGCAGACTGAATTTAGAGCAAAAAGAGCTTTATCATAAAACTGAATTTACTATTTCCTTGAAATATGAGAGTAAGAAGATTACCAGACCAAATTATATGGGGAAGGTTTAAAAAATTTGGAGACATGTGCCTGAGGGTGTGGATAACTAGTAGAGTCCAACTGAATTTCCTGGGAGTCACCAGGGCCGGCTGGGGCTGAGCCAGCCTGGTGCTACGGCTGTGCTGAGATCTCTCTGGATAAGAGCTCACAGGATGGGAAGCACTTGAGTCTCTGAACAGCACAAAGCCAGAGCTCTCATTTGTTTGCTTGTAAACTTTCTCCTTCAAAAAGAAAAAATTCAGAGCATTCAGTGGAGCTAAAAATCTGTCAGTGACTGATATTTTTGTAAGTATAGAAAGAAATGAAAGATAATATTAGACTCAGAGATGTCTCATCATTTTTTTCTTTCTTTCTTTCTTCGACTGTATTATAAACTTCAGCAAAACTGTGATTAGCCCTGGTTGTTTGCACATCTTGACAGCTATTGTTATGTACTTTGTTATCCATTTGTCAGCTTAAAACGTTAAATAAATGAGCTGAAAATGGGGTATTTATTTTACTATTCCCTATTATATATTTATACTCAATAAATTGGAAAGCTGTCTGGGGTTTTTTACTTGTGTTTTTAGGAAAGTGTTCCTCACAGGACTTGTAGAAATTAACTTTTTGGTTAACATTTCAATTTTAGATGGAAATGTTAACCAAACTAGGGAATCTGACAGAAATTTTGATAGGGGTGAAATTACCTTTAGTTCTTTCTTTCCTGTATAAGGTTAAATCTTACTCTCATTTAGATTAAAGATACAAATGCCTCCATACAAAAACAAACCATATTGATTTTGGGGGGGTTTGGAATTTTTGCCTATAGGAAAGAAATTAGATGGGGCAGGTTTAAAAATCCCTTGTTGAATAGATGCTTCTCAATTAACAGCTGTAATTTTGCCTCTGAACAACGGCTAGAACTCTGCATTATGATTGTTGATTATAAGAAAAATTTTTGCTCGATCATCTGTTTCCTTTTATTGTCTTATATGCAGTTATTTTCATTAGACTCTACAATTAATGAGTTTGCTGAGTTGAAATTCCTTGGTCTTGGGAAATATTTCATAATTACAAACACTTACGTATCCATCCTCCTATCTTTGGCATGTTCAGCTTAAAAATGTTCCTTATTATTTGTTGATGAATAATATTCAGATTTGGTTGGGCCAACACTGCTGACTTAGACCCACTGCCATTTTCAAAAATATGACTCTGAATTTTTTGCTGCTGGAGTCCATTTCTGGAAGGAGAACCTAGATCATTAGCTGACAGGAAATGGCATAGTTACATTGAAAACAATTTTCACTAATTGACTATCTGGCTGATTCAGTTTCCAGTCTTGGCTCCCACTTGGACCAGATGCAATATTATCTCAGTATAACTCATGGTTAAATTTTACAGAAACTATATCCCTATGAAATTTCTATCTGTGCAACAGACTTAGTATTTATCTATCTATCTTGTTAAAATCTAAAATAAATTGGGGCAATCCCATCCCACATTCAGAAAAGTGTCCTATTTTTGGTCTCCATGCCAACTCTCTGGAGAAGTGTCTACTATTTTGTACCATCATTATGAGTACAATCTCTTGTTACAGATAATAAACCTGCTCTCCTTTATATCGCCCTAGTCTATTCATTTAAAAATTGTTTCATTTTTACTACACTAATGTTATTCTCACCAGCTTGGCAACCCTGGGATAATAGCATAAATCAGTGAATTATTATTTTTGTTTAAGGCATTTCTAATTTTTAATTAAAAAGAAAAGTCAGACTCTTGCTGATCACCTACAGGATTGTGACTCTCCATGGTTACCTGTCACTCAAAGAGATCTAGCTCTGAGGAATGCTAATTAGCACTGTTAAAGCACTGGTAATTGAACTGTGGAGACAGCCTGCAGAAGGAGGCTGTTTGCATTCAGCACTGCTTTGCCATGTAAATGGACGAGCACAGTCATGAAGGTACGGTGGATAAAAGCAAAAAAAGCACTCAGGCTGTAATTTTTCATTTTGACTTCAAAGTTGTTTACCAAAGTGTTTCCTAGAAACGAGTGCCCGCACCAAAAAAGTGTCAGGCGTAGCAACTTCGCTGACAACCTACGCCTAAAAAGTGCACAATGCCCTTCATCTGCAGCTTCCCTTGGTGCCTGCAGCAGCTGCTTGGAGCACTGGAGCTCGAGATGCTCCCTGGGATGACCCACGCTGCTCCCACTCAGTGCTGCCATTCCAGGCCAAAGATTAAATATTAAAGAAGTACCAAATTGAAAACAAGCCACAGAAAAACCCTGAAGGAAATTAGTCTTCCCACTGAGGTTGATGACTTTCCCAGGTATTTCTTTGACTCCCAGTGCTGTGATATCCACATGTCCTGGAGTAAGGCACCTTCATGGGGTTTTCAGAGGCTTGCTGAGGTGAAGCAGAATGTCTCTTGGCACAGTAGAAGTGAAACTCAAGGGCAGGCTGACTGTCTGGCACCTTCAGATGGGCTTGATTTTTCTCTGGAGGTAAATACTCAGCATCTCCTGAATATCTAATGCTTTTCTTAAAAGCACCCCAGAAATGAGGTAGCCATGTCGTGCTGATCTTTGTCATCTCTTTGCTTGTGTGTTCCGTTTCTTTTTCTGTTGTGCAGCCTAATGTCTCAAACTTCTCCCCATGCCTTCAAAGACTTGTATGTTTCTTTAGCAAATATGAACAAACTCATTCAAAAGTATGAAGCTGTACAGTGTATCAGTTACATGAGTCATGCATTTAGATGCTTTGGGAATACTGATTTTAAAATGTGTCATTCTGCTAATAGAATCACAGAGTATCCTGTGTTGGAAGGGGTCTACAGGGATCATCAAAGTCCACCTCCTGGCCTTGAAGGAGGTAACCCAAGAATCACATCACATGCCTGGAAGTGTGGTCCACATGGATGAAATCCAATTTTTTCTGTTTGTCAGGTAAGGGTGTGCACATTATAATACCTGCAAGGTCATGAACTGGTCATTTGATTATGTGAAGTGAGTATTTGCAGCATATGGCAGTTATACTTTCATAAGCTGTGAATATTTCAGAGACATATTAACTTAAGGATACTTTTGAGTAAAAAAGCAAAGGTATGGTAAGGCAGGAAATTTCCAGGTGTTATTACCACTGATGACTTAAATTTGAAATCCTTTTTCTCTTGAGTGGAAGACCTCATCTATACTCAATCTCAGTGGTTCAAATCTCACTGAGCCCAGGATTTCACAGAGATATTTCAGTGAATCAGTCCAATGGAAAGCATGTAAATGCTACCTTTATGTATCCCCACCTTTGCTTTTATTTATCAAAAACTGTTCCTGTGTGAGATGTTCCTAGTGTTTTTCATTTTAGTAGCTTTGTGGAAAACAGTATGGATGCACATCTTCCATGTTATGAGGAAATAAAAAGGTTGATATTTTCATGTTCATGTGCTGGCACATTCACCATGTTTTTTTCTCACTGGCATTTCACAGGACACATCATCTCTTTTAGCTGCTAACTGTGGCCTGTGCCAGCTGGGTGGAAAGAGACACATATACCTTTTCACACGATTTACACTTTGCTATTCCAAGATACTAGGGAAAAATTCACATCCCAAGGTGTTCTCAGGAGTATAATGGCAAATCACTGGCTTTTAATCTGAATCATCTTGGGTTGTTGCCTTGGGAGCACTATCTTTTTTCACTTATTTGCAGGTTGCGTCTGAAGGGGGTACTGTCTTCCTCTTGTTTATGTCAAGCTGTTATGTGCTTAGAAGTTTCTCATGACTCTTTGTCTCTGAAACACTTCTTCCATGCCAGGCCCCCAGTGAAATGTGGGCAGGGTGCAGTGTGTGTTGAGGGCATTGTACAGGGTCCAGACCCCAGTGAGGGGCACAGCTGAGCTCTTGACTGGTCATTTTGCAGCATGGCATGGTTCTCCCAGTGGTGATGCCAAGCAGAGCATCCTCACTGTGGAACTCCCTACCAGGAATGCATCAGGGGGCCATGGAGCTTTGCTGCTTCTCACAATGACTGGGACCTGCTGGAGCCTCTGGCAGCTGTGCCCACATCCCTGTGTGCTGGCAGGCACCTGAAAATCAGAAGGAAGATAGCCCCTGTCTCCCACCTATCAGTTAAGCCAGCAAAGAAAATCAGTCTCAGAAAATAATGTTCTGACTTAGCTACCCCAAAGAAAGGCTTTTGCCTCATTTTGATGGTCCAGGCATCCAGCCCTCAAATACGTGACATTATCTATCCCCTAATTTTGAAAGCCTCCTAGTTAGAGCATAGGTTGGTGCCTATGAAGACCATATAGAGCCCTCACTAGGAACAGGCCTGACCAAGGAATGAGAGATGCTGTGTCAGGGTGTCCAGAGGCACATGGGCTCCCAAGGGCCAGTGCTTGGCTGGCAGGTGCTGCTGTCTCTGCAGCGCATCATGGTCTGGAACAGTGACACAGCACAGCTCTTGGGTTGTGGTGAGGTGTGGTGTTTGAGACTAGACCAACACTGACCTATCAGCAAATAGACTTCAAGGTCATTTCAATCAGATAGTGACCTACTGCATGTCCTAGTCATTCTAGCAGGGTGAGCTAATGTAGAAAGACTGATTTTTGGAGATCTGTGATGGCAAATGCCTCACTGCAAGTCACCACATCCACCTCTGCAGCACTGCAGGTAAAATGCTATGTTGAAACAAAGAACTTCTTCCTCCGTGGCTTGAAGGTAACAGTATTGTATCAAATGTGGTTTTGCTCTTCCTCATCCGTTTCCAGACAATTACTGGTTAGACTCACACAAAGGGCCTGAGTTTTGAGCTCAGATAGTTTCTAAGTTTGTAAACCATTTGCAACTGTCAGCATCAGGTGCATTGAGCAGAGGAGACATAATTCTGTGGGGAATGGGGGAATGTGGTAATGTGGAATGCTGGAGCAATAGATATCCTGTTTATTTTAATCAGTGTTAAGAAGAAAAACATTTGAAATAGGAAAATTAGACAGTGACTATTAAATTGGCATTTTGCCTCTACTGACTTGCCAGAAAAAATATTGGTTCTACAAACAAACCCAAAGGCAAAAAGAACAGGTAACTTACCTGCTGTCACTCAGCAGGTGAAAACCAGAGATGAGATACTTGTTGTCCTAAACCCATGCCCAGTCCATTAGCTCAAGCTTCCTGACATGTAGGCTGTTAGCAGAGACAGATAATGGGAGCAAGAAAAAATCTGATGATTCATTATTTGTATCTGCCTAATCTTTTCCAGGGCAGAAAAGACTTTTGCTCCTTAGAACTTGTCTGCAAAGGGATATTTGCTGTTATGATTCTGGCAGTGTAATAATTATATTCCGTTCAAAGCAATTTAGTCTGAACTGAAGGTAAGTACTTCAGTACTAAGTGTTGCAGCAATGTGACTGTAGCAGGTTAGTGCCCTGTTACAGGCAGGATAATTGCCTCAGTAAATCTCCCCTATGTTGACAGACCCTTAGACAAGCAGTGTGTTTCCCATAAGTGGCCACATCTCAGAGCACCGACTTGCCCCCAGTGCCAGTGACACTGACAGTTGATTTTTGAGCAGTGGTTTATGCAGACACCCCTAAAGCAGCACGTGACTGGATTTCACACCCATGGTGTAGTGTATGGTTGGGTGCCTTGCTTTGGGAATTGGGCAAAGCAAATGCATACAATGTGCTCCATAGGACAAACCAGTACAAAGGCACAGCTGTTTTGCACCAACAGTGATTTTCCAGTACTTTTTGCACTAGATGAAAGGTTGCAGTGTGTCCATTTGATTTGAATGCACAGAGGGTGCTGGAGGCTGGATCCTTTGCTCCTGTAAATAGGCATTGCTCCATTCTCCTTGGTGCCTTTGTGTAACACTGTCACCTGATAACCTTTGACTGAATTCTCTGGCAAAAATCTATAAAAGCCTTCTACTTTTGCAAGCGAACACTAAGTAACTGTACTAGTTCAAAAATAGCTTAATATGAACACTAAGAAACCTTTCTCTTGCTAATCACAAACAAACCTGAGTTTAGTTACATGTATATTTGTATTCTCCTATCAGTGGAGTTTTTGGAAACAGTGGTGTTTGAGATGAGCTGGGCTGGATGTCTGCGCAGGCACCCTTAGCTGCCCTTTGCAGCAGTGCTGCCCAGGGGCCTGTGTCACATCCTGCCAGGCTCCAGAGAGCTGTGTGCCTCAGTGCTGGGGTGGTTATTGCCCCATGTGCCAGCCTGATGGAACTTGTTTTCCTCTTCAAATGGAGTCTGCTCCAGCAGGGAGAAGGAAGATGCAATATTCAGAGCTGCTGTGTCCCTCGAACTATTGCTTTTTGGGGTGTTCATGTGATGGAACAAGTGGTCCCTTGTGGATGATTGCTGGAGGCTGCTGGGCAGCTGAAGTTTATGGTGATGTGCTGGGGGATGCAGCTGCTCACCATCAACTGCTGTGCTGTGCTGTGGCAGGGACACCAGCCCCAGCCCCCTGGGCTTCTGTCCCCCAGGAGCTGCCCTACAGCCTTGTTCCCTACCAAAGTCAGCAGGCAGAAATGTGTGACTTCAGCAGGTACTGGCCCATGCAAAGCCACTCAATGCTAGAATATTTGCATTTTGTTGCTCGGTGCCGTTAGAGCAGATCTCGCCCCATCACCTTTATTACTGAAAAATTTAGCCATTTGATTTGAATATCACATTTCCTCTTCTGATTGTTAAGCCATTCCTAAAATAGACTTGGAAACCAATTTGCAGTTTTGTCCCTGGAGCTCTTACACTGCTTGTGGGACAAAGGGCTTTGTGTCAAAGAGATATCTACCTCCAGCACCAGGCTCAAAGAAAAAATGATAATAAAACACTTTAAGGAATGCATTTCACAGTTTATCCTTGGTGTGAATTGTTTCTTACACTGTGAACTTTTTGGACTGTAGGGCTGAGAATTTTCCTTCAAGTCTGTCATAGTTTACAACCAATAAAGATCTCAGAGCAGACATGGCAAAGCTTCTGCTCTGAACTCCAGAGAACGTGGAAATGGAACTCTAATGAGTCCTTCTGTCCTGTGACAGCTTTCCCAGCAAAACAACAAACTGGCCATGCTCTGGTTGAGGACTGGAAACCCTGAGGGGATGCTAATATGGCATGTACTCACTTCCTGATTAACCATACCTGCTGAAAAAGCTTTTTTGTTCTTGGGATCTTATGAATTGCTCCAGTCTGAAGGATTATATTACAGAGCAGTTCATCAGTATGGCATTTCCTGGAACATATTTAAAGAAATATGGTGCAAGTGCATATATTGGCATAAAGTCTTCAACCTTCATGTAAATGAAATATTACCAAACCCAGAAAACAACCCCTACAAAGAAAAAAGCGCCAAACCATTAAGGGTCTCGGAGGTGTCTAAAACTAGGTGTGGACTAGGTCATAAAGTGTATTTTGTTAGTATGATACTTTCAGCTTGCTTCTGAAATCAGTTCAAATTGCTGTTATACAGCTTTGTGTTTCTGGGTTAATGCTGACATTAGCTCAGTGTTCCATTCGAGGACTTAGATGCTTCTTTGCAATGAAATGCAGAATTTTGGCAGGTTGTCCACAGCTCTGTGGTTGCACATTGTTAAGGTGTCCATGCCCCTCAGGCTGAGTTCAGTAGACTCTGGTACTAATCAGAGGGAGAGCTCCTATGGTTTTGTGAATATATTTCAACCCACTGGCTGTTCCACAGCCTGGTACCTTTGGAGGATTGCTGTATAACTAGCAGGTAGATATGATGCCTTCTGAGGCTGGTGGGATTTGTTTTCATCACCTTCTGTGGGTGTCTCTGCTGCCAGGTGACTTCTTTCCTCCTGTGCCTTGTGCAGCCCTGCATGAAGAGGTGCAGTAAAGCAAGGGCAGCTGCAGAGGGGAAGGAATGAGGGTTGGGAAGGGCTCTGGAGGGACTGTGTGTTTTGGAGCACAGAATGCAGACAGAGAACTTAAAAAGATTTTCAGACTTTAGATATAAATCAAAATACGTAAGTAAGCTCTTGAGAGAAGGTCCAGCAAGCAAAGAGCAGTTTGCAAAGAAACATCTGTGATAATTAATTTTAAATTGAGGGAACTGAAGAGCGTTGTGGGTTTGGTGTGGTTGCTTATCACCAGAGATAGTGGCTAAATTGCAATACAATCTGATTGATTCAGCCTTGTTTTCTTAATGTGAAATATTAATGAAAATTCACGCATACCATGTTTACATTTGTCAGATAAAATTCTCCCAGAATTACTTAGCTGCACTTCTAAGGGCTGAGCAGCAGTGCTTACAGTGAAAATACTGCTAAGGGCTCCAGACCAGTCACTGCAGCTCTCTAATATTATAGAAGCTGTCTAAACAACAAGCAGCTGCAGGTACAGGAAAACTGGCAGTATCAGCAGTTTGGAAAGCCATGGAGTGGTGCTAAAGGCATGTCCCTCTCTGCTGAGGTGTGGTGGTGGCAGCAGCGGGGTGCCAGCCTCACGATTCCCCCACGGGGAGCAGAAGCTGTGCGGAGGGACACATGCTCTGGAGGTCTTGAAAATGTGTTTCAGTCACTAGCCTAATTACAGCCTTTCTGGCTAAACGAAATCCCCAGTGATATCCTGCTAGTGACACAAATGATGTTAATTTTCCAAAGCCATGCCAGAAAGTTTCATTTTCTCCTTTTAAGCAGCTAGTTTTAAAAGGATTGTATCCAACTTGAAGCTGGGAGCAAATTGCGTAGAAAACCTGTTTTGGTGAGGAGAAAGTATAGGGGAAACAGTCCCTTATTGATAATGAATGAAGTAAATATGAATGAATGAAATAAATTATTTAATAATACTGCTGATCACTTTTTCCTTGCAACTGCATTGTGTAACCTCAGCTCCCTGTTTGTGTGAGCAGAGCAGCAGCTGCAGCTGGTGTATTTCAGGCTGACTCCCAAGCAGGTGGTGGCTTCTGTTTTGTAACTTTCTCTTCTGTTTTAAGCAGGCACAGGATGCTGTTTTAGTGATGATGTTGAGCATGGCCTACAGACTCTTTGGCACCAATTGAAGATAATTTTTTGTACTGGTGGGAGTTAGAGGCCTCATGTTTCAACCAAGACCCCACAATCCTTGATATCATGAAAACATAAGTGTCTTCCTTCTACAGGGCACAGCCCTGTGACCATGGAAAGCATCAGAGGAACCTCCTTGCAAGGTCAGAGGTTTGGCAATGGGACACTGGCAACAGGACTGTGCCAGTTGTCTGTGGCCTTTCCTGCCCCAATGTTTTGAAAGTAGGTAAATAATGAGGAGGAATAGGAGGATGGATTCATACCTGAAGCTCTTTGGAAATTGGGGCACAGAGGGACTGCCTACAAATACAGTTAGCTTTCTAATATTAAGTAATTACTATTGTCACTTCCATTTTACAGGTAAGAGATGGAAAAGCTACATAAAAATTCAAGCTTACAATTGCAATGTTCCTGACAGAGCTAAGAGCAGATCACAAGACCCCTGAGTGTTGTACCAAGCTGAGGGATGGTCCAAAGAGGCAGGGAGGTAGTGGCAGCACACCAGTAGAAGCGGCACACAGAGGTGCAAAGTGAGCAGTGCCCATCATCCCCATGCATTATTGAATTAAAAGGAACCAGGAGCTTCACAAACCTGCAGCCAGCCTGAACCATTGCTCCACAGAAGTAAATGTTTTTTATTCAATATAAGGAAGAAGTAAGTTACTGTAATTGTACCTTCAACTTGTTTACCAAGACTTCGAAATGTTGTTTTTCACTCTTGCACAGTCATTGTGCCATTCCCAGCACAAATCTGGCAAAGGCAATATCAAGGGTTAAGTTTTCCATCTGACTCAGACCAGGGGTTTTTTCTTCATGTCTGAAGCAAAGGTGTCTTCCCTCTGGTCTGGGGGGATATGGTAGCTATCAGGCTGCTGCAGACAGAGCAGACCTCTAGTTTTCCCCACAGTGCTTTCCCTGTCTGTGGAAAACTTAGCTTTTCCTGGGCACTAGGCCTGGAACTGTGGTTGTGTCTCTCAGATGACAATCCAAAATCTCTCATTACTGTCCTCCCAACTAGAATATCTGCCATGGGTCCATGTAAGCACAGAAAAGCATGAGGAGCATCTGGAGGAAAAGATGCTCACGTAGAGGGCTCTGCTGTGGTGGTTTGGACGCACTGTTGAAAGGGCAGGATCAGGATGCCTCCTGCCCTTTGGAAGAACAGAGTTATTACCAAGTGTGTAATCTCCTTTGATTTATAGCAAGCAATTATTTTCCTTTCTTTTTACCACTTGGAAGTGAACTACACTAGTACAGCAGAAGGGCAGGCAAGAGTTATACTGTTTACAGAAAGGAAAAAGTTAAAAAAGTTGAAATCAAAGCAATTCTACTGTTGTTTTCCAGTCCAGTTTTCAGACTGGAAACTGAAAAGTGACTGTGCAGCTGGACACGAGGTTGTATGGCCCATGACTTTTAGAAGAGACACAAGCGATTTTGCAGGTTTTCCATCAGAGAGTTGGTACAGATGGCAAGACTTCCACAGGGATTTGCTCCAGGTCTTCCCCTGTGCCTCTTGCAGGTGTCGTGGGGAAGCCTGGAATAGCTGAGCCTCGGGGATGATTTAATTCCTTGCTTCTGCCCTGTCATTTAATCTCCATTGTTCTGCCTTTTCCCTGTGAATATGGCTTCTGACAGTATGTTTGCTGCCTTCTCCATCAAGATCACTTGTGCCTTGCTCTGGGGACAAGTGACATAAAGCCCTTCTTGCTCAACAAGCGAGGCCCCTTGTGCTGCCATTACAGAGCTCTGACTGAATGCAAAACCCAAGCTGGTATTGCTCATACTTAATCAATTGTGTCACTGCCGAGGTATTGGTAATTCCTGAGTTGTGCCTGCTAGGCAGGCTGGGAAAATAGTAAGGAATGGTCAGGAAGAAAAATCACTTTGCAACAACCAGACGTGCAGAGTCTGAAGTGGCAAAAATTTATGGCATCTGCTCCTTGGGCCTGAGACAAGATGACTCCATGCAATGCAAGGTAAGCTCGTCTTTTTACTTTTGTGCTGCTTTCCTCTCTAAATTTCAAACATCAGAGTTTTCGCTTCAGTGCCATGGTTGAAACTGTTGATTGAATGCTCTCTTCTGTTGGGAAAATTTCTGATTTTTGCATGGTAGGGCTATTGCTTCTCAGAGCAAAACTTCTTTACTGAGCATTTTAATTATTGCTTATTGAGAACAGGATAAATGGAGCTTGAAATCCGTAGCACTAAAACTATCCACAGAGAGCCTAACTGTGCCTGTTACTGTGCTTAGATGATGTCAGCAGCATACCATTTACCTAACCCATAAATGTCACTGATGTGATTTGTGCTGCTGAAGAAGATTTGGGGAGAAATTCTAACACACAGCAAAAGAAAGAAACCTTTAAGGAACAGATGGACAGGCAGGATTTTCACACTCACTGTTCATATGTAAGAGCACAGAGAACCCCATATTTAAGACAGCAGATTTCTGCTGGGGGTGAGCACATCTTGCACATCCTTTGGCACCTGTGCCAAGGAACCACCTTCCTATGGCACGCCGTGCCCACAGCAAAGCCCTGTATGAGCCTGGTGGGCCTGAAGAGGTGCCAGGTGGGTGCCAGCTCCATGCCTGCCAAAAGAGTTATCCTGCCAGCAGGGGTGGGGATGGAATGGCTGGGCCAGGGGAAGGGCAGACACCCAGACACACCAAACTGCTCCTTTGAGCAGAGCCTGCTCCCTGTCTCTGCTGGAGCTGTGGGCTCATGCTGTGCTCCTTCAGGGATGTAGGGCACTGGTGAGGGACATGGGGAGGCTGCCTCTACCAGCCTTTGAATTCCAAGTAGAATTTTGCTGTTTGAGTGGAAGAAAAAAGTCTTGCAAACTCTTGTGCACTTGCCTGTTCTCAGCCTGTGGTTCCCTGGGTGGGCTCAGACCCCTGTGACTCTGAACCTGTGCTGCAGCAGCATCTGCAACTTTGCCTGCAACTTCTCCTCTGAGCTCCCTGTTGTGCTGCTCCTGGGTCCCCCTTCCAGCCCAGGGGAGGCCTTGTACTCCAGAGGTGCTGGTCAGAGCAAGGGGAGGTCAGAAGAAAAGCTGGGATATTTCTGATTTTTTTTTATTTTTTACAGTCTCACAGTCAGCCATGAGACAATGTAGGTCAGTGACCGGGCAAGGCTGGGGACATTATAGGTGTAGCTGCTCTTTGTGCATCAGGGTGTCACACAGCGTGTTCCACAGCCTGTTTTATTTTTGGAGGGGTGGCGTGAGGGGAAAGTTACACCCTCTGAATTTAATTCCTGATTTATGTGTGTCAAGTTGGGTGTATGTTTTTTTCCTTCTGTTTTCCCCCCTCCTTTTAGGGGATAAATTTATACTTCTTTCTGGTCTCCATCTTGTTTGATGAATTCATGGTGCCATCTGCTGATTAGAGATGGAATTAGCACTGAATTCTGGTCGGGGATAGCATTCTGCACTACAATTCAAAATAGAATTTAATTGTGATTAAACAACATTTTTACACGTGGAAAGCACACGATACATGGACTTTCTTTTTCTCACCAGAAATGCTCAGCACCTCTAAATGCCTTGATTGTTTTGGCATGTATTCCTGTCTCTGGAGGAGCTGGAATAAGATCCGTACCTCCAAAATGTCATTCCAAAAGCACAGTGGAGGCCGAAGGATTTCTCCTTGCCCCTGTGCTCAGAGCATTTTTATACTTCTGCCCCTGATCTCCCCCTCAGATTGCTTTCAAAAAATTTGAGCTTTTTTGAAAAAGGGAAGATTATGTTTTTTTCCCTTAAAAAAAACCCAAAACAGCAGTAACAAAACCCAGCAGATCAAAATGTATGCTTTGAATTTGTTTGTGAAGCAGACAAATTATTTCCCCTTTTATTTGAAATCAGCAATATTACACAATATGATCACATGGGCAAATCTGCAACTTATAAACCTTAAACAAACAAACCACCAGTGAGTAAGGAAAAATTGATCTTGTCTTTACATAGGTTATTTCTAAGTTTCAGATTTCCAAAAGCCCTAAACCTCTTGACTGAGAAACAAATAAATAATTTGCTGGTTCTGCTGATGGTACATGAACAGGGATGAGCTTTGCTCCTGCAGATCTCTTCTCTAGCTGTCTGGTGCTATTATTGTCTTTCCTGAGCTGACTGCTCCTTCTCTCCCAAGCTATCTATTTCTCCTGAAGCAGCTGGCTCTTCAGGAGTTTTATTCCTGTCCCCAGGCAAATGCACAGCATCACCAACCTAAGAGTCTGGCAGTCAACCTGGAAAACAGGGTATGGGGCTAGAGTTAGGGACACAGGACACCTCCATCCCCAGGTGGCTGTTGTCTTTTGACAGGCTCTCTATGAAGAGTGAGCAATAGAAAATGTGTGGAAATCAAGGGGAAACATGTTTAAAAAATATAAGCATTGAAAGCAGAAGAGCTGAGAGGCTTAATTGAGATACTTTTGGCTTTGCTTCTGAAGTATCTGGTTATTTTTTTGTTAGAAGAAAACACAAAATGTATTCAAAATGGCAAACATTTTCCTCATCCACTTTTAAGCACAGCCCCCTTTCTGTCCTTTTTCTGTAAGCACAGTGATTGCTCATAATAGCTTGCCCGTGTTCCTAAGGTTAATAGATAAAATAGATAAGAGATAATAGTGTTCCATGTAGCAGTGCTTTAGGGAATACTGTGAATATTGAGGTAATTGGGGAAGTCTGTAACGGGGAACGGGGGGGTCACTGAAGAGAAGTCAAGGTAAGATTAGAAAAGCTGAGCTGCAGATCTCGGGAATACTTGATAAAGGTCAGAACTAGAGGCCACTGGATCATTTTCTCTTGAAATACAGAGTCAAATGAAAAAAGGAGAGGGTAGGACTAGAGCAGCACCCATTATTTCTGACATCTAATTATTGTATACATATTGTTATTTTAATAGGATTAGCCAGCAGTAATGGTAAAGCAGAAGTCCCTTCCCTTTATATACCTGAGAGATTAGTCAGCCTACCAGCAGTGCAGTGGCATGCTTAGAGATGGGCATAAAAGATGATGGATTGGTCAAGAAATAACTTTGATGGTTTCCTTATCTCTTTGTACAATTAGATTCAACTTTGAACAAGCTGTTAATGGCAGGTGGTGGTCAGCTAGCTACAGGTTAAGAACAGGCTTGAATTATGCTATAAATGGACAGCCAGTATTTACATGAAGAATGTTTGGAATTTGGAGGGTCATTATTTTTAATCCAGGTCAGACCTGTTAAATTAAAATCTTTCAGTAAAAACAATGCAAATGAGATTTTTTTATAATGGGCCTTTTTAATTCCACCACAGGGATAAACACATGGAATATATTTTGCTTTCTAGTAAGTGTAAGAGGGACAAGTTGGAATTACCTGTGGCTTCTCAGTTTAAAACATTCCTCAGTTATTCGGTTGTATCAAACCCCATACAAACTCTGTTGTTTAATAGGAATAATTTGTGTTTGATGAGTCCTGGGTACCAGAGCCGTGGAGCAGGACTGCAGCGAGGGTGGGACTTGGAGCTGAGGTTAGAAGGGTGAATGGTTCCTGTCTGCAGGAGCTGGTAGCACAATGTGGCAAAAGATGAATGGGGAAGTCAGAAAACAAAGAAACTGAGATGCTGTTGGGTAGTAGCTTCAAAACACAATTTGTTTTAAGGTTGCCATGCTCTTTTTGTAGGATTACTAGGAGTATAGAGAAAGAAAATGAAGCAATGTGATGCGTGTCTATGATGAATTCCTGTTAGAGAAGAAGGCATGAAGATAATTATTTGGAAAAATAATTAGAGAATATTGGAAACTGGATGCATAACTTAAGTGGAAATTAAGGTGGTTATGGTGGGAATAAATTAGGGTACACATTAGACATAAAGAAAAGCAGATTGCACTTTGTGTGAGAAGAATGTTGGCCTGATGAAAGTGATAAGCCAGGAAAGTTTTGGAGGGCCTTATATTTTTGGGTTTTTTCACTCTTCACAGTGGTACTAGTAGCTGTGCCAAAGAGACTAACCAAAAAACCATTACTACAGCATGCCTGCACTCCCTTGATGAGATACATATGCTTAATCTGAGCAGAGATCCTGTGAAAGGCAGATGAAATCTGTGTACAGAATTATGAAGAGATGACTTCAAGTTTTCAGTTATGTCAGCAGTGTGATCTTTGTAAATAAGCCTTCTCTGCCTCGTTTTATTAGAACAAATGCACAAAAAATATAGGGTACCTCAATGGTTGGTGACAGCCCCCACTGTGCGTAGGAGCTGGATATTGTACATCTAGCAATTTCCTTAGGGCAGTAGCCTGAGGCTTTAAGTCAAGAACTGGACCTCCTAGAAACCCATGCTGTTGGAGTGTGCCTCCTCTCATTTATAGGTCTGTGTTAACATTGCTCTTTCAATTCCCAGCTCTTCCATAGAGACGCTGAAGTCTGAACACCAGGAGTAGCCTGTAAGGTCAGCAAATGCCTCTGTATGTGCCACTGCTGTTCTTTTCTCCACAAACATTTGTAAGCACTGCAGTGCCAGCTCCTGGGCTGACTCCTGCCCTTGGCTGCTGCTGGTGCTCTGCATGCTCCAGTCCTACACGAGCTGCTGAAGGGAAGCAGGGCACTGAAACACAAACTCAGACAGCTCATTAGGTTACATGCACCTTCACACTGATCTTCACCTTACATGGACCTGAATTTACAAGGCAAAGGAATAGTTAAAAGACTTGGAGTCAGTTGCAGAGGAGTGAGAAAACAAAGAGACTCATTAAACTTTATGTCTGCAAGTCAACTGTAAACTGCATAGTGCCATTTTTGTTAATGCTTTGAATTTTAATTGCATGCTCTTTTAGCTAGTACACATTTAATCTTACCTTTTCCACATGGAAACAGAGAATGAATCTCAAGTCTAATTTAAAAGCTACACAAGATTTTGAGGAGTGCTGGCATCCATGTTCGTATGTAGGATACAAGTTTTTTCTCCATTTCAAGGAGAAGAAAGATATTTTCACTCTGAAGTGCATCAGGGACTTGATTTTACTATCCACAAAGCAATTAATAGTATATTAGTATATATGACTGCATTCAGTGTTTGCTGACAAGTCCACATGCTTCTGTGTACAACATATTTTCTTCTGAATACAGCATCCTTCTTAACCACCAAAGAGTATAAATGTTGGTTTTAGTGCTTGAACAAGTCACATGTCAAACAAGTGAATCATTCCTAAACACCATGCTTTACTGTGGAATTGCTGATTTTGGTGCAGATCAAAGCTGTGACAAATTTTCATGTTTCACTGAACATGGATATATCCATTTGTTCTGTTCAAGCAGACTTGGTCCAGAGAGTATTGCAGTGTGTTTCAGAATGAGTTCTCTTCATTAAAGCTATTCACATTGAAAATAATAGAGCACAATTTTAAGGTTGAGCTGATTAAAAAACTTTTCATGGAAAGTTTTCTCAGAAAGTACCAATTTTCCTGAGAGGCACTCCCACTTTGAAATTCTCTTTAGTTCTCTGGTGTACCCTGCAGCCTGTGTCATTGACAGTGGGCTATTTTGGGCAGCAGAGAGCCTGCACACAGACCTGGCACAAACTGTGACCATGCACTCATCTTTCTTGTGCCTTGTTAGGCTGGTGACCCCCTCTATCACAAGGTGTTTTTCTTACTGAATCTAGTTTCAGGTAGGAGCAATGGAATCAGCAGACGTGCTGGGACTTTGTGCAACAGCACAGAAAGTGCCCGAGACAGATGCAGAGCTCACAGATTTTCATAAAACCGTGTTGATTGCTACACTGTTGGTATCATCTGACTTAAAGAGATTCCCAGCAGCTGACAGTCAAACCTTTGGTGGTTTTCTCACAATAGTTCTACATAAACAAAAGTTTGGAAGGAATAATTTACAGGTCTAAAATCCTTTATGGTGAATATTGGCTCTGTTAGGCAGTGATTAAATGGAAACTGTTTTTTTTCAAGCACTCAGGTTTGAATCTGACACAAAAAAGTAGAAAAGTAGTTTTTTGTTTATTTTTCCAAGGTAGGTAAATACTTATGTTCAGAAAGAGAAACTGAATAATGAATATTACTTTAGCTTCTTGAATACAAAGGATACATATGGGACATATATATTTGCTCATATATATAAATGTATCAGTCAAAATTGTAGAAGTTAGTAGGAATTGGAAATAGGTGTACTTATGGAAGTGGGTGAGGATTCTCCAGACTCTTTACCTTGGAGTAAATTATTATCTCAATGTCACTTTTGTGGGTGACTCCAAAGGATGTGGAAGAAAAATGGTTTAAAAACAGGAGAAAAGTGCTGAATGCTAATTTTCTTACTCCAGAGCTGAATGGAAAAGGCATTAGGGAAAATACTCTGAATGGATTTGGCAGCCTGTGCCATAAGAAACATTACCCACAGCACATGCAGACAGAGGAGTTAAGTGTTAAGAGGAAACAATACTTTGGTTTTTTCCTTGAAACTCATCTTAGTAGATATGTTGTTAAGAAGTGTAAATCTGTTATAAGACACAATTATTTCATTTATTAAATATTTTTTGCTGCTGCTAACAGCTGGGAAACCATGTGTAAGAGGTAAAAGATATCCTCCTGATGCTTGGGGAGCCAGGTGGTTGGAAAGTCTGTGTGTTCATGGGCTGGTAGAAACAGCAGTGTTGGTGTGAGGTGCAGGGCAGCCACCCTTGGAGAAGAGACGTGGATCAGAATTCATGACAGGAGCAATTCTGAGCACCCACATGCCCTGGCATTCTCTCCTTGCTGCTACATCTCACTTCTGCACTTGGAGCTGCCTCCACACTTCACCTTTATTCCATTTAAAACACAGGTATGAGTCATCCCACTGCCAGCAATGGGATTGCTCATTTCCCGTGAGTAAGTCTGCATGGAAACAACACTGACACAAAATGCTGGATTTATTTGCCAAAGACACACATGGTTAGATTACATTTGTGTTAGATATCTGTTTTTATCTACTCGTCTCTTTTCTACCATAAATCAGTGCCACAGGATTGTTAAATAAATATTTACATGAAATACATAGAGAAGGTTATACAAATTAGGTTATATTGACATTGATGATCTGTTTTATATGAATATTTATGCTCTTTGGTTTGTTACAGGTGAATTATAAATACTGTGTTTCTTAAAGCAAGGTTTATTTAATAGCAAGCTTTGAGGTAATTTTCCTGGCATATTTTGTGGAAAGCTTGTTTTTGGAGCACAGCTCTACTCAAAAATCTTGTATTTCCAAAAGTGATATGGAAATTTGGTAGCATATTGGAGTCTGATGTCCCTGGAAATCAATCAGATCTGGGGCCAGAGGAACTTCCAGGAATCACCCAGGGTCAGGTAGTTCAGTTGTAGCATATCTTTCATAAAAGGAATGAGAAATCTCAGTAAGTTAATAAGCTTGCAAGTCATCAGATTTTCCACATGCAGTCATGTAGTGCAAATGCAATAGGGTGTATTAATAGTACTCCAATGTAACATTTTCCAAGTGTTTTGTAGTAATACTGGTTGGGTCATGTACTTCTAACAAGCATTAATGTTCCTTGGGGAAGACTCAGAGTATAAGAGCCTTATAGTACCATAAAATGTGGAATAATCAAATCTGTGAAGGACAGGCCACAGTGAAGCTGACAGGAATACATGATGCTTGTGTATTGTGGAACAGACATTCCCTCTATTTCAATGAGGAGCTGGAGGAAATTATTTTGAAGAATATGCGTGGTATACATGAAGCAGAATGTAATTTTACATAATGCTCAAATTTCCTACTTAATCAACATGTGGCCATGGGGGCCTTTCAGAATAGAAAAGACCTGGAATTGCTGCTGTTACCCCAAAATCTTTGCCCCGTGTCCTTTGCTCCCCTTCTGTTTATTTTCAATAGCACCTGGCTCTGCACTGGGTTGTTGGACAGTCAGGGTCATGTTCTTTGCCCCAGAGTTTGGAAAAGGCGATGATGAGGTACCACATGGGTACCATTCCCATGAGTTAGTCTTTTGGTGAGATCATCCTAGAGTGTGAGCCTGACTTGTGGCTGAGGCTGAAGAAGAATTGTGTCTCAACAACATCTGATTAGTCTGTATGCTGTTATTTTGAGAAAAAACTAAATCCTTAGTTGAAAGATGCACCCAGTTAAGAGAAGTTCCAGGTGAACATAATGTATTTCCGTTGATGGACCACAGGGGTAGGGTTGATTCTTCCTTTTGTAAGAACTGTTACTGTTCACATGTCTTTAATTGATGGCAGTATTACCTGCCTGTCAGTATAGCTAACAGCCAGTGCTGCTGCAAATGATGGAAGGTATAGCTTAATAGCCTAACAAGGTCTTTAAATTTCAGCCCCAGACTCAGTCTGATGTCTGACCCTGCCCAAATTTGTACCCAAAGTTTGACCCTGTCCCCTGCTGCAGGGATGCCCAATATATCCTTACACATAGACATCTTTCCTGCTTTGTCTGCAGTTAAGAATGCTTCTGGGCAAGGCTGTGTGTGAAAGTATGGATCTGCAGGTTCACATCTCCCATGACTGTATGTCATGGCAGTCTGTTGTCACCTGCCCTGTGGTGGTTCCTGAGCTCTGAAACAGCAGAGCATCCTGTCCCAACTTAGAGGGAAACATTGCTCACAGCCCTGGAGCTACAAAATCTTAAGTCAGGGACTGAAATATTTTGTTCTGTTAAAACTTCACACACACACACTTATACCCTACATATGATGATTTACAAGAACAACTTATGTTTTACAGATTGCATGAACTTCCAAGTATATTTTAATATGGAAAAATTTCAGTTAATATCATAATCCATGTAATGGATTAACATCTGGTTCTGATTTCCCAAACCTCGGCTTCCAAACTCTTCAGAAATTAATGGGAAAGTCAGTAGACAACTTCAGCACAGAGTGTAGTATTAACTCTTCATGTCTGTTTCATTTTACTTTATTTAGACTTGAAAGATATTCTGTCTTACTGGCATGAGTTCAGAGATCTGCCCTCATCACCCATGAATAGGAACCACATCACTACATCCTCATATATTATAACTCAAAGGAGAATTTTGAGGGAGAACAGCCAGAGAAATTCAGCCCAATCCATGTCATGAGTTGTATAAAACAGTTCTTGTACTTTCCACTGGTATGACCCGTTGTTGTTATTTATGACCTAGTTGTTAATTGAGATACTTGAATCAGCAGATTTAGAATTTATTGATTAATACAGGTCTTCATTTCCAGACAGAACGAGCCTTTTTAACCCCTGTCCTGTAAGCCAGTGAAGAATTGGACCAATCTAGGAAACGCAGGTTTGTTGTTTCAGTCCTAATATGTCACACTGTGGGAGTTTTGCAGTTGATTTCAGTGGTGATTATAAAACAAAAGAGGGAGGTTTATGTAAGTGCTATCTGTGTGTGGCTTTCTGTGTCTTAAAATCTGTTTTTGTTGTGACATGTAGGATAGTGCCATTTTATTTGGCAACTGCATTGGTGCGTCCTAGGTAATACAGTGTCAGGGCACTGTGAGGACTGTGGGGGCTCCTGGGGGTCTGGGAATATCCCCAGGAGATGAAAGGGCATTTGTAATCATCCCTGAGAGGTGACTGCTAATTCAGAGTAACCATTTTTACCTTTCTATTATGCATTAAAAAAAAAAAGAAAGAAATTATTTGTCCTTTTTTTCCTTTTGCATGGAAAAATTATTTGCCATTATCATGAGTATGTAACGGTCACATACAAGGTATTTTGTGCCCTTAAAAACTCAGCATGTGCTTTCTTGGCACCCCAATATTCCCTTACTGCAGCTGGTAATTTACGCTCTTCATTGAATATAATCTTGCCAAATTATATGAAGTCTAGTTTGACCCTTACCTCTGTACATCTAAAAGTGATGGTATGACCAATCTTTTTTTATGGCCAGAAGTAGGACTGAATGTAGAGGAGAGTAAATGCTCTCAGATTTGTATCTCGAGATCAAAGACCTAATCTTATCAAATTAATCATAATCATGTTCAAAAAAGTTTCATAACCTAAGTGTGTACCTCAGGTATGCAGGTGATAACAAGAATACAGGCAGGTCATGGCTGTGACTGCAGGAAAGAGGATATTTAAATAAGAGATGTGTCCCTGGCCATTAGGATCAGAAGGGTACAGACAGCCTTGAAGGCTTTGCAAGAGGAGCACTTGGTGAGAGAAGACAGATTTTGGCAAGAATGAGGGAGAGAGGGATTGTCATCAAAAGAAGCAAAGTAACAAGGAAGACAAACCTTTATTTCATGTAACTTGGGTTGCTGCTCTCACCATAGTGGGGTGGGGGTATTTTATCCCATGCAGCTGCCAATGGGAGCCCCATTGCTTCAGTTCTGCAGCTGAACCTGCAACATTTCTGTATGTTTAGAAGTGATAGCTGGAGGCAAGGGTGCTGACGTAGCCCAGAGGGAACGGAGCAGTCTGAGCATTGCAGTGAGACCCTGTGAGGTGTTAGTGTCCACCTTGGGGACTCTTTCGGCTCACAGATCTGTGTTTCACAGCTGAGCACTGCACTGGGGCTGTAGGTATGTGCCCCGGGGCTGTGAGACAGCTCTGAATGTCCCCAGCTGTGCAGGAAGGTGCCTGCATTGGGTCCTGCACATGGGCTGGCACTGGAGTGCCTTCATCCTCTCAGTAAATCAAAACCTATCACACAGTGATTCAAAGCCCTCCTAAATAAATGAGCCATTCAGCTGGTATCGATAGGATTTCTGGTTTCTTTCCCATTCCTCAGCATCCTTGGGTCCCCAGAGAATATAATCAAGCACAGGAGACTGTAACAATCAGGGCTTGGAGATTATGTGGTATCCAGGCACAGCCTTGAGGACTCGTGTTTGCTGACATTAGGTTGACTACAGCTTTACGGTCATTTTACACATGACAGCACGTCAACTGTGTAAACCTTGCTGGAACAGGAGATTGCCTATGACTAGCTGCTGTGAAATGGAAATGATTTGTCTGTCTCTGTGTGGACTGAAAATCATGGCTACTGTTTGCTAGTCATTGCCATTTCTCAAGCTTCTAATTTGGTGTAATTTTGTAGTGGAGACAAGGCATTAAAGGAGTTCACAGTGCAGGTGTGTGTCAGACCCCCACTTCATCAGTGCCTCCCATCAGCCTCCCATCAGACTGAATGGGCTTCACCTTGAGAGCACAGATCATATTGTATTTTCACAACTTCAGTAGAATTTATTCCAAGGGAAATCTGTGCTCCTGCACAGAGAAGTATTACCCAGGGTCACTTAGGGTAACAGAAATGAGGTGTAGCTGATGTGATTTCTGGTGGACAACCTGTGGATTCAGGATTTAGCATAACTGGTGTAGAGTTTGAGCCCTTGGGTTCCTATGCTTTCAGGGTAACTGTATGGAATTAATATATGTGCTAGCCTGCCCCTTGCACCATAGCAATTTTGTAAATAATGATTATGCCTGTTCTCATTTTTCAGACTTAACAAAGCTATATAAAGTTTGTGGTGTAGTTAAATTTTAGTATAATAATTTAAGTATGGATTTAAGCAGAGTTTTGTACAAGTTAACTACATTTTGCTTTAAGCTAGCATAGAAAAATTGAAAATGCTTTGACCTATTATTTTTGACCAAAATCAAATGTTCCTGTATGGTCCATAACCTGACCACTCCATGTGTCACAAAAAACCAGAAATGTTCCATTTTTGTTTCTTGTGATATTCTATTTCATGTGACTTGAAGTGCAGTAAAGATTAGGATAAACAGACTTTATGCAACATAATATCCAAGTACAGAACATTTCATAAGACAAAAGGAACAAAGACTCCCACTGAAAACCTGCTGGTGTCAAATAATCATTTATTTTGCTGTTGTTGACTTGTCCCTGCCTAAATGACAGGGGCTTAGCCACAGGAAACAATATTCCAACAAATGCTTGTGAAACCCTGTATAATTCCTGTCACATCAAAAGCCTGTGTGAAATTGTGTGCTTTTGGCTTCAGTGCTCTTTTTTTCTCACACATACAGAAACAATACATGAGGAAGTATTTATGCTTATCAAGAAAGAAGGCTACTTTGCTTTGCAAACACAGCACATCAATGAATCTTAAACTGCAGGTCTGAAGTTTGGGTGAATTTCAGGGCTGATGTCAAATATTGTGCTCAAGAGCTTTTTCACCATGCTCTCCATGTTCCTGTGGTAGCTGCTTGTGAGGTTTCGGATGGCTTCTGTTGTTTGCTCTTCTATTTTGGCAGAGAGGTTACCTTGGGAGCCCATTACCTGAAAAGCAGAAGACCTCTGAGCAAAATGAGAGGTTATATATAACCATGTTTATTGTACTTTTCTTCATCATGTAGCACAAGCATAACACAAACACATCATAGTGCTTCTGAACAGTGAGGGTTTGATCTGGGTTCAACTGCAGGCATAAAAACAGGATTAAAGGCAACTTTCATGTGCTCATTAGCAATGGGAATCTCCCTATGTAATGAAAGTTTCCCAGCTTGCTGTGGGAAAAACATTGTGCATGTTTTGTCTTTTATATGGCTCATTTTAATTTGTTTTCTATTTTAATGACTAGGCAACTAAGTTCTATCACTGTGTGCCTTCGTTTGGCCTCACTGAGAGTGCCTGTGAGTGCAGCTAAGGACCAAACATGGAAAAGCCTTCCTGAAAATGCATAATTACAGTTTCAGAGTACTTGAAAGTACTCTTCAGCAGTTAGTGATGTATAACCCTCAACAGGCCTCAGACAAGGTCTTAATGTTACATTTTCTTATCTGGCGAAATACCAGACAGCTTCTGGCACAGTTAATATCAGGACATTCGCTTAGAATTTAATTGACTCTGGACTCACTGAACATTTTAGCAAGGTTATGTTATAAACAGATGCACACGTTCCAAATCTGTGACTGCTCCCTCCTCCCCCACTGCCCCAACATCCCTTGAATTCTTCCCTTATGGAAAAGTCCTTCAGATACCAGCAGAGAAACTGATTTCCAGCTAAAGAATTCCATGTGGAGAGAAGAAGACATTTCTGCATGCTGGCAGAGTAAGAAAGGAATAAGTAACATATTGTTCTTGTTTCTGCCACGGTTCTCTGGGGTGGACTAGCAGGTGGAGCTAACCTGTGGTATATTAGTGGGGTACCTAGAGCACAACCAGAAACAAGGGAGGGGTCATTAACTCTGTTTTCCATGTGGTTTCAGCCCAACTTAGCCCTTAAAAGAAAGAAAAGGATCTTTTGCACAGGCCACCTTCCCTGTTCTGTCTATCAGTACCTGGCAACGTAGTAAGACATTTGTCCATAATCCACACGTAAACCATTTTTCAGTTTGGAACAAATGTAGGTTGTAGACATAATAATAAGTATTGGGAAAGGATTATAGTTTTCTATAATAACTATTTTTAGCTGACATTTTATTATAACTTTTAGACATGTTGCAAGGGTTGTGTGTGGGAAAGGTTGTACAGCCTAGACCAGATTTATGGAACTGAATTTTTCCACTGGGGAAAGTAACTTTCTAGAGATCCCAGATGGTTGCATGTTATCCAGCCACTAAATACTTTTGAAAAGTCTCAAGAAAAGTATTATAATTTTAAGAAGAACCTCTGCAGACCCACTTTCTCGGCTCACGCTAATGTTGTCATTTGAGATAGTAAACTTTTACACTTCTATGTGTTTTTCCTCTCTTCTTCAGCTTCTGAATTTGGGGACATTTTTCTCTCAGAATGCAGGCAATGCTCTGCTTAGTTTATGATTTTTGCTGACCTTGAAAGTTTTTCCCTTTTTTTTCCCATACATGTTTTATGCTAGTGTCATTTCAAAGCTGCTAAAATATTACATTGGCTCAGAAGCCACAAGAAAATTCAGAACTAGGCTGCACATCTCTAGAGTTAGGTGACCTCAATGAGTGAAAAAGCAAAACTGTTTGATATCCAGGCAAAAAACTTTGCATGTTTTGAAAAAGATCTTGCGTATTGTCATTCTATCCTCAATATTTATTTTTCTGTTGTTGTTCTTAATTATGGATGGATATAAAGCCTCTCATAGTATGAGAAAATTTGCTTCTGTTTGGATACAAGTGACACAAAGTACGAGGAAGAATGGCATTAGAGGAGACTGTGACGGAGAATTAAAAATCCTTGTGTCCAAATACCCAAGAAAGTAAACTGAACCGGGCATCAGAGCTGCCCCTGCACTGGAGCTCCTGACTGCCTCCAGACACAGGTTAATAATGATGGCATTTGCCTGGGTAGGTGAATGTGTGACATAATGGGGTCAGGGAACGTGGAGGAGGACTGCAAGGATCTTGTACAACATGCTGTCATTTGAGGAGCAATGTGTGCTCTGTCCTGCTCGTGTGAAACCTTCCATCGACAGTGGTCTTTCCCTGCAGCTTTAATTTGGTTGTGGTGAAAAAGTGGAGTTCACAAAAAAGCAACATCTTTATTCTTCTGCTATCAAGACCTAGAACAAGAACTCTGGCTTGACTGAAAAGGTGAACAAATGTTAGAGGTATTTATACTTTATTTTGGTGTCAGTAAACAACAGAAACTGTACACCTAAGACATTTCTACCTGGCTTGCCTGTGTGACACTGTGTCTGGGGGTTGGCAGGGTATGATACCAACACTTTGTTTGTATAGATGTTCCTAAGGGTTGTGATCCCTGCTGGAAAATGTTTTATGTGAAGTGTGACTGAAATAACAGGTTGGTAAAATAGATTTTGTTTGATCTCTTTGGCTTTTTTTTTCTTTTTGTGTCCGCTTTTGCACAAAACCTTCCTTATCTTTGCACGTTACAACCTGGGGGAAAAAACAAACCCAAGAATGTAGGAGGAAGGTCACCTGGTGAAAAGAGAATGGTTTGTGAATTTCATGGAAATACTAGAGAAAAATGCAAGATGCCATAAATGTATAAAATGGCTTTATTCAGATAGGAAAATATCAAGTCGGACCACTTTTACTATAGAAACAGTGAAAAACTCCAAAGTTTTGGTGACTTCAGTTGACAAGGGATGCGGTCTTAAATGTAATGAAAAGAGACAGCTGAAGTGGAACAGAAATGGAAAGAAACATTTTAAACTTTTGTTTTTACTGACACAGCCACGTTACTGAATCCTCCAGTTTCAGGACAGGAACTAGGTCTGTCTGAGGTTATAGAAAAAGGACCCAAAATTATTTTTCCTTAAGGGACATACATCTTCAAAGCATAAACATGAATCAAATATGGAATCTGGACCATTTTAGTGGTGAATGTCCACAATTTCTTCTACAAATGCATTCAAAGCCTGTGAAAAAGTCCAAATGAAGCATATAGACACTGTAGATGACACCCTTGTGTTTGATCAGTATGACCCCACTGGTTTGCAGGAGTCTCCAGGCAATACTCTTGGAAGAAATTTGGTTTACCATTGAACAGTTTGGTAAGACAAAAGAATACACACAGGTTTCTTACTTACGTTTGTTTCCTTGTTTCTAAATTCCTTCTCCCTCTGTAGTCTGTAGTGGTCTATCTCAGCTGTGGCTTCTTCCTTAGCCTGCTTCAGCCTTTTACCCTTTCCTAGAGGGGCAAGAAAGAGGCATTTATTTCATACCTTCCCCGTATCCCCAACGATGAATCTCTCCAAACCAGAGATATTTTAGCTGCCATAGTAGAACACTGACTTAGCTGAAAGTCTTGTCCATTGGATTTATTTGCACAAGAATGGTCAAAAGAGACAAAGTGATTTATTTAGAATACTTTTTGACTGCTAGCCAGTCATGCAAGTACCCTTCTTCTGAGACTAACTTCTTGTGCAGAAGCACACATCAAGTGAAGAGCTTCTTGGTTTGCTGACAACAGAAGTCCTTCTGCAAGTAGACATCTTCCTGCAACACAAATGCATTTTTTTCTAATCACAGCTTGGTGTTTAAATAAATATCTATCTTTTCTTCATCAGCAATAGTAGCAGCCAGATAACAGATTTTAGTTGTCACGGATGGGAAAAGACGTTATTCTGTAAGATTTCCTGTATTGATTGGTTGCCAGAATCCCTTCATCCCACACCAACTGGATTCTGCTTAGAGCTGGCAGATATCCAAAACAATGCAAGATGTCTTAACCACTACCAAACTGAGTTGCAACTTTCAAGCTTTGTCCTTTCTTCCTCTACCCTCTTCTACTAACCTTTGTAAATGCAGAGGTGGGTGACTAAGAGAAGGAGGTCAATTCTTTGCCAGCGCACAGAAACCATGAAAGAGATTAAATTTTTTTTTCTTTTCATTTTAAACAAGGTGGTGATCTGTAAGGTGACATTTCAGGGTGTAGTGAAAACTAAAGTCTTCCTTCTCACCGGGCTTGCTTGCATACCTAATTTTGTTTGCTGTGAATAGTTTGTTTTAGGTAAAACACTATGGGCTTGTCAAATCAAGAGCATGTAAGTCATTGCAGGACTGGACATAAGGTCCTTCCTGGATCTAGTAGGGTTGTCATGTAAAGAACAAGAGTAAATGGTTTGATGGAAATGTGATGTTTAAGGTTCTACATGAAGGAGCTGGCAAGCTTGTCATAAAACTCCTCTGGGCTTCTCTGTCATTTTTAAAGTCAGTAAAGTTGCATGGAGCTCCTCAGGATTCTGCTACACTACCTTGTGAGGAAACAGTAATTTTCTAAGTGTACACCTCTTGCATGGAATGTTGGTATGCTATACTTGATACCTGGGCTGGTGCTGATTTTTGGGGTCTCTTTCTGCTGTACAGCTAGAATTTTAGGAGCAGGGGGAATAAGGTTGCTCCCTTAACCGGAGAAATATCTTCAGTGGCTGAAAAACTGCTTAGTTGCTTAAATTAGGATATCACTAGAATGTGAGAGTGGTGGCCTAGGCAGTTGAAAGAGCCATCTTGATCTCTTGTGGCACACTGATTTATTTAGTTTTGGCAACAACCTATTTAACACCACTGAGCAATAAGTACCACCCCCCCCACCTTTTTTTTTGTTTTAAGCTCTTAATTCAAGCACAGAAGACAAAAGATACCTTTCCTCCTTTCCTGAAATCCTAGGAAACATTCTCTGTCTAGACTAGGAAGATGAACATAAATATTTCTCATTTTCTTTCTCCAGGCTGTTACACTGGTTTGGTTACATGTGAGCTGGGCTTCTCAAGCCTTATCAGGTGTGTCATATAGCAACTTGCTCCCACTGAGCATGGCATAATGAGGAAGCTGAAGCTTGGGAGGAAGACTGTTTTAATACATCTGAGATTCAGCGAAAGCCTGGGTAAAATACCTGATTCACCAGGAAATTACTTCTCCAGCTAATTGCTCCTTTCAAAATAATTATCTGCAGATGGGTGAGTAGAAGCAGAGAGATGCACAACATGGGAGTTACCTTTTAAGTCTTGATTCCTGGACTGTTGGCTTATTGTGGAACCTTGGGGGTGGCATGTACACAGGCTTTCTACAGGAAAGAGCAGCCTGCTGAGGAGCCAGATAGCTTTATTGACTCCCAGTCCATCAGTGCAGGGCTCTCATGTGGGGGAAATTATATTTCTCAGAGTCCTTCTCCCATTGAGCCACTGTACTTATGTATAAAGAGGTTGTTTTCAACCTAGTGGGTACTTTTCCACCATTTGTATTTCTTTGAAAAAGGCTGATTTACCCCAGCTTCTGCCACTCACTGTATGAAGTGTTGGGACCAGGATGAGTGAACAGACAGATCTGTGTAAGAGCCTGACATAAGTCTGGACTACAAAATTTGGAACCAGGTTCAAGTCTGTATTTTGAAGTTTCCCTTATTCTCCTCTACAAATTTGGAGCTGATCAGCCTTTTGTAGAGTTTCCACTCTGTAGGAGTTGAGCTGGGGGGTGATTCTCTGGAGCTGGCAGTCAGGGGGACTACGATGAAGCTTTGCCAATTTCACCAGCTGAGGAACTGGATATCTATAGCAAATTAAATTATTTCAGAATCAGTGGGATTTTAATTTCAAATTCCATCTGGGGGGCCATCTGTAGTAAATATGTTGCATATTTGGCCACCAGATAGATAAATATATCCATTTAAAATGCAGAAAATGGAGAGAGATTAAAACGAGTTCAGTTGCCTCTGACAATGTAGACAGTGAACCAAAGAGTATATATATACATACGTGTCAGCTCTTGACAGTGCTCTGGAGTAGGCACAATACATAGGGTGTCACTGGAGGGTGGCAGCCATTTCATTTTCCATGATGCCTTTAGGATTGGCACAGCAGGAACCTGCTGCTTCCTATTTAATTAAGTGGAAAAGCTGTGAGTAAATTACTGCTAGTCCAACAACGTTGTGGACAGAATCGGCAACTGCCAACATATGCGATGGTGCATATGCTGCACCTGATTAAGTTAAGCAGAAACTAGAGCTTAACCTGCTGTTCCACTAGGGACAAACCAAAATTAATTAATCAGTCTGTTGTTAACCACTTGTCTGCTACTGTAGCTGTGCAGTACAGGACTCCCTTTTCAAAGCCTTACTGATCTGCCAGGCTGGCTTTCTGCAGAGCACAGCCAAGCTGACATCAACCCTTACACACTGAAGGGTGGTGGAGCACTGAAATTCAGCCAAAATCATGGAAAAAGAGGGCAAGAAGTGCTGGAGGATGGGCAAACCAGCCTGGCACTATGACATTTCCTCAGGATCACAGAGGTGAGGTACAGAAAGCCCCAAATTTGAAGAGATTTTTGCCACAAAGGTCATGCTGTGGGGGCCAGGATTGCTGCTCTGTCCCTCCTTCCATCCTTGAAGATGGGGAGCAGCAAAGCAGCTGTGCTGTGCCTGGTTGCCTTGTCCACAGCCTATAAAATTTTAGGCATGGTATTAAATTGGCCAAATTTTAAAAAACTTGCTGTGACCAGTCAGCACTGTATTGGATTTTCTTGCCTAACATGGCAAGGTGTAATTAGCATAGAGAAAGGCTGTATTCTTCTTTCTAGGTATTTGTGTGATGTTCATTAAACACTTTGCTCTGGTTAGATCCACAAGAACTGGTGTCTTCTAGGTTGTTGGAGTTTTTTAGATCTTGTAAGAAAGACAGTAGGAGGCAAAAATGTTGCATTCTAATTTGTTCAAACACTAAGTTATCTTACTTTCCAAAAACTTCAATGCTAAAATTGGAGTTTTGTTTTCAAACATATCATCTAGGCTCCTAGCTGAATTTCTGCATAGAAATCAAGTCATTTGAAGAAGCTGCCAAAAATTAACCATATTTTCTTAAAATAGAACCATTTCAGTTGTCTTTGCTAAATTGTCTGGAAAATGGGATTTGGAGATGTGCATTGTGAGAAAACGATTTTGTACTTTTAATAAAATAGAATAGAGGCAGCTGAGCATTATGTATAGCTTTCTCAGTAGATAAAATATGTCTTGGATATTGTCCAAGAGAGTGCCATGGATATAATTCTGTTTACAATATCTTATTTTGATTAACATTTGGTTTTAATTTGATTTTCTATAATCTTTCATCTGAGTTTTCTTTTTATTAGGCATGAGAAATTCAAGGGAATATATAAATATCTATAGGAGAACGAGTTTTGCTAAGCCCAGTGTTCATGACACATTTGTTTCCCTTGTTTTACCCAAAAGGATTTTCAGGAATTGATGTCTTGGCACTGACAATGCTCAGTTATTTCTGGGATCCAAATTGTGCTTAAAGTAAAAATGATACATAAAGCAGAACCATGTTCAAATGGTCAAAGGATTGCAGACTGGTTTGGCTTGTGTTTAATCAATCTAATAATTTCAGCCTTGCATGTGTTCATTGAATTAATTATTTAAAATATTAATAATTTTTCATGTATAAATGTTATCAGCTAATGATATCATGCCAGGAAAAAGGGTATTGAGCAAGGAGTAAGAAAAAGCATGTGTAGAGGAGCTTTAGCATTATATTTTTGTTTTGTTTTGTGTGTATCAATATAATTTTATTTGCTAATCTTTTCAGTTACTTCAAGTGGCTTTTGCATTACTAACAACTGCACATATGTCAGCAAAACCTAGGCCCATTAACTGTTTATATACAATATTATGTGTGTTCACACTACATTTGGATTGGGTATGTGAGTATCAACAGTAAACACGGAAGGCTTTGCATCAGGGTAGTTTTGCTAGTCCCATTTCCTTGCGAGTGCCTGTTCCTGGTGTGTCCCAGGCAGAAGCTGCCAGCTGCTGTCCCAGTGCCAGCACAGCAGCCAGACCCATGGTGCAGTGCTGTTGTGCAATGCCTGCTTGGGGTGACAGAGGAGGTCACAGGGCTGGGAGGGCTCAGTGCTTCCCCTGGCAGCCCAGAGCTGCAGAGCAGGCCCTGAGCAGCAGCTGCTGGTCCCAGCTGGAGCCAGGTGGATCTGAGCTGCCCACTCTGGGGTGAGGCAGCACCTCCCTCCTTGTTCCACCCAGCTGTGTGTGCACAGGTCAGCCAACTGCACTGCACAGATCTGTTGCATTTCATGTGCTGCCTTTCAGCTTAGCTTTTATGCTCAAACTCTGCAATCCTTTGTTTTGATCTAAATGCAGAATCAATGTGGGGAAGAGACTGCTGAAGTAACCCCAACTTAGAATAGCCAAACTTGCCTCTAAAAGAATTCCTTCTGCCCTTGTCCCACAGTATTTACCTTATGCTGGCATAGTTATCTAAGGTGGTGTAGTGACAGTGCTATGAAAAATACTTAAATTAGGAACAACACGGGCATTTTAATTTTGCTTTTTAGCTTCTCTGAAAACTACTTGTACTGTTGAATGTCATGGTTGTCTAGGTAGAATTATACTGGTAGATTACCTACAATGCTTGGTTTAGAACAAAATCCAGGGTGGATTTATTTAAACTGTTTGCCCTTGATGTGCTAATTTTGGAAATTCTTGAGGTTTTTCATGGAATCACACTGAAGTGCTGAGGCTGGAAGGAGTCTATAGGATACACTCCCTGATGGAAGCAAGGGTAGCTTGACTGGGACCATATCCAGTGGGTTTTGAATGTCTCTGAGAATGGAGGTTCCCCAGCTCTGGGCAGCCTGTTGCTCCCTCACAGTCACTGGGTTGTTTTCTTATGTTTAAATTTGTGTATTCAAATGTTAATTTTGCTTAATAATTTTTATAAATGCAAAAAATTGTGATCTTAAAAGTAATAGAAAAGAAAGCCATAGTGATTATATATTTTTACTCTGAATAATTTTACTGATAGCAAAATTCTTAATAGCTGTTTTTCTGTAGCTGGTTAATAACTCCTACTGGTGTGTTAGTGTTGAGGTAAACACTGGTAGTGGTTTAATTCAAGTTTCTGACTCAGAGGGGTCTGAAGATACTTTATCTGTAAGAAATCCTGTTCTTATCACAAGCACTCCAAGTGAGGCTGAGGTGGTGACAAGGGAGTGTGTCTTTTGCAGAGCAGAGTAAAAGCATCCATAACTGTCTGGATTCTGCAAGACATTCATCTTTGGTCATCAATTTTATGTTATAATTACTCTTTTCATTTTTGGAGTTCCTTAATTTATGAAGCTCCCTTTTTAACTGACTGTTATAGAAAAAGCTAAAGTGACTCTTCTGGTTTTAAAAACAAACACAAATGAAATTAAAGCAACAAAAAAAACCCGCCAAACCCAAAAGTAATCCACTTCAAGCTAAGGCCTGATTCTGCAGTCTGTGTTCAGGCCAAACTCCTTCTCTTCCCACTGAGGCTGTGCCTTTCCAGGTAGTGTGCTCTCTTCCTTTGAGGGGCAGTGTGTTTCCTTTGCCCTCCATGAGAAGGGAAAAACCATCCCTCCCAGAGCTCCTAGTTTGGCTGTGTAAGAGGTCAAAACACTACTTAACTGTCCCTTGCCTTCAGGTTTCTGCCTGAGAGTACTGTTTTATGAAGGTGGGAGGATTTGCTTTAATCTCTACTGTGTCTGCAAGGCGCAGTCTGTGCCTGGGTACTTAGGGAGGGGACTTGCCTTTCTATTTATTTTTGTGTGCTGCTGTACTAATTGATACATCACACTAAAGATTAATGAGCATGCAACAATGCTGATTCATATGGAGAAGGGATATGGAAACTACACAAATTTATTCTGTTTAGCTTCCATTCCTCCCTGGAAAACAATATTCCTTTAATTGTACTCTTGCTCCACATGACATCATTGTCATCCATTTTCTTTGCATGCTGCTGCTGGTTTCTGAAGCAAGATCACGCCAAAAAACAGTATTAATGTTTCAGTGCTAGTGCAGGTCAATGACTCATGTGGTTGTACCTGCACTCAGGAGAATAACTGCTTGTACCATGTAATAAAACTTCTGTGAATGCTCTATTACAGTACTGAGAGTGCTCATGGTTTTACTGTGACTTTGATTACTATCAGGGTGCTGAAGTCTCCCCTTAGTTTTCATAAAATTTTTGAAGCCCAGCTTCAATTAGGAGACAAGTTACTGGATTTTGCAAGTAAAGAGGAAGACTAAAAAATCTTAGCAAAACCTATTAAGAAAAGTAAGAGTTTGGAGTCTAGTACTTCAGAGCTGGCAGCCTAAGGCATGTAAGATTTTAATTTAAATAGCAAGGCAGTAATGGCATTAACAACATTGAGATAAAGGAAGAACAAATGCAGCTGACAGGATGAATATAACAAAGAAAACATTTTTTAATGTAATAAGGCACATGTGCACGTAGACACAAGCACAGGGGATTTTAAGCAAACTCTGAATGTTCAGCTTTGAGTAAGTGCCTGGCTGCAGTCAAGGCACAGCACTAGTGCATGTATTCAGATGAAATAATCTTTTTCTGTGAGCTACTGTAATTCTGAAGGGCTTGCACTTGAGAAGTACAGTAAAACCAGGCCAACTACTTACTTTTTTTGGCTTCCTCCAGTTTGTCCTTGGCACGTTTTTCTGCCTGCAAAAGCTGCTGGATTCCCTGAGACTGGCTGGTCATGCTGCTTGCTGGGGCTGGTGAACTTCTGTGGAGACTGGAGCTCAGAGGGAGTTTTATACAGCTGCCAGGCTCTTCCTTGTGTTTTTTGTTCTGTGTGTTATTGCAACAAGCTTCCAGATTGCACCAACCCAGCTGGCTGTGCCTGGATTGCTGCTGGGCACACAGGCCTGGGAGGGCAGTCAGAAAAACACAGCAGTGAGGCTGAAGGGAATGTCCTCCTCAGGGTCACAGAGAACTTGAAGACTCTGATTAACACATTGGGGCAAAAAAAAAGAGCACTTCAGATAGTTTGTATTTTAATGGGGATTCTTTTTTTTCTTTTTTAGGCTCTTATTTCTGAAGAAGAATACAGTTAATCTTGTCTAGGAACTGAGGG
This sequence comes from Geospiza fortis, assembly GCF_000277835.1. Taxonomy (NCBI): domain Eukaryota; kingdom Metazoa; phylum Chordata; class Aves; order Passeriformes; family Thraupidae; genus Geospiza; species Geospiza fortis. The sequence goes on along the minus strand of NW_005054357.1, from coordinate 1,849,213 downwards.
AAAAAATATTTTCTTGGCATTTCCTCTAAATAAAACTTCCCCTCAAAGTGAAGAATCAAGCTCAGTTAACAATTAATTTTGGTTGAACACCAAGAACTGCTTGTAGGCTTCTGTTTAATGTTACTTCTTAACACTACTTATTAGGGTGTTCACTTAAAAAAATACAAGAGGAATGAATTCATTGGGGACTAAAGTTTAAAAAGCATTTAGTGATTGAGCTATGCTCTGCCTTGTAATCTACCATGATGGAGGTGAGTGGGGACAAGATGGACTGAGAAACTCTGGGATTAGCTCTAAGATCCAGACTGTTGCAAGGTATGAATGCTGGGCTAGGTTTTACTTTCAAGTCACAACAGTCAAATGAATGCCTGTGCGTGGCTGTAAATGCACATCCCATTCCCTACAGGAGGAGTGGTTTGTGAGCTACTGCAGGAATAAGCAGCATGTTCATCTTCTGAATCCTCATTAAAAAACCCAAAAAATCCCCCCTGTTACATGTACTTCAGCCATTGCATAGGAGAGGGACATGTCATGTTGCATAATTAACATAGACTTATTTTTTGTGCAAAAATACCTCACAGCATGAGTAAAGTATATTTATTACAGGTTCTTGATAGAGCTCTACCAGGACTGGAGATCACCAAAACTTTTTCATGCTGCAATTTTGTACACATAGTTATATATTTATACATGTGATATGATTTCTGCACATATTATACATAAAATACTTTTATATAAAAATAATTTGGTACTCTGTTAATGGCTCTTATTCTAGGGCCTTTTGTTTTCTGGGGCTTCCCAGGACAGCTGTGTCATGCTGCTACTTTGCTGTGCTGGGCTGTTACTTGATCCTGATGAGGAAATGTGTACTACATGAAGTAGTCTATGAAGTAGGCTATGAAGTCTTTTTTTTCCCTGCCAAATAGCTGTAGGTTTGAAAGAAAATGGAAGGAGAACCCTCTGGTCCTATTATTGTCTTTGGCAGTGCCCTGAACGACTGCAGCACTGAGACCTGGAAAAGGAATTTGTTTTGTTTTCTGTTCTGTTGTTTCTGTGCTACTGCAAAGTCAAAAGTCAATTTCACTCAAGCTCCGCCTTTCTTACAATGTACCAAACACTGAGTTGATTTCTCAAACACTGACTTTATTTCTTCATCCAGAAGCTGTGTGAGATGCCTGCTCATCTCCAGCACTGAAACCAGAGGTTCACTCTAACTGCAGGACAGCAGACATGGCACTGTTTTTAGAATATTTTAATGCATAGCCTTGAAGTTTATTTTTTTCAGACACAAAAGAAGTGATGATCAATTCTGCAGAAAATGTGGAAACTGTAGGGTTAGGAAGCCATTTGCCGCTGCGATTCAGCTACAAGTGATATTACTGGCAGAGAAAAGCAGAAGTGGAAAATGAAAGTAAAAAATGAAGAGATCTGGTTTACTTGGGGCAGGAAACTTGAGCTCACAACTTTAAAGCAGAAGTTACTTAAAAATTAAATAGGAAGTGGAAATGTCAGGCTTGTCTCAGACATCAAAAGTAAATCCCTTTCCAGGCAAAGGGTCTCGTCAAGCAAATCTCACTTGGGATTTACTGTGAGAAATGTTGCAAAACTACTGGCAAATTAAACTGCTACAGTTTCTGGACTTGGCTGAAAGCATTATGGGTGAGACCCTTTGAATTTTCAGAGCAGTTCTCAATAATTATAGTATTTGGGCATCACTAATGATCTGAATTTTGACATTTACAATCTATTAATTAATATTTCACAGAAAATTATATGGTGAATTTTTAAGGAAAAAAGATACAATCTTCAAGAGACTATAAAGTTCTTCCATTGTAAAAAAATTAATATATTCCTTAGGCAGATCATTTGAGCTGCACATGTCACAGTTCACACTTTTAATATTTTTCTGAATTTAAAAAAGGTCTCAGTTTATAATTTTCCTTGTGGCTGGTTTCCATACAGTGGGGTGGCATGCCATGCTGGCCCTCATGGTATCAGGCAGGTACTGGCACACATCTGCAGGGGAGAAGATGATAATTTATTTTGGCTGGTGCTCATACACATTTTGTTAGACTCCACACGAAGTACTGCCACTTGGAGCTAATTTGAAAGCTTGTCTGATGATGTTGACGATGACCTCAGACTATGCTGACATGGCACCTCTATGTATCCCACCTCATGGATAATTCATTAAAATAAAGTAGGTTAAGCCATGGACTGGCCAAACAGGCTCCTACTTCATCACACAAACCAGTAAGAAACTTCTCTGTGTTATAGTTGCTGGCTTTCTTTCCAAGTCAGCTCCAGACTCATTTAATTAGAAAAGAGAAGCTGATGTGGTGACTGGTGATGGGGGCAGGAGAGGTGTTACCAAAGTGAGAGAGGGCAGAGAAAGGAGTTTTGGCTTTTTTTGAAGTATCTTTTTTCTTCGTAGCATTTTGTCTATCTATCTTGGCCTCCAGAATTTCCTGAGCCTTTTCTGGTTATCCCAACAGACAGAAAGGGAAAAATGGGCTTAGTTCTGGCATTCTTACTCCTTCAAAGCAAAGCTGTAGAACAAGAGCTCTTGAAGAGTGTTACAAGGGATGAGAGACCCTGCTGAGCTCTCCCTGCTGACCCACAGCTTGAACAGCAGAAATACTCTAAATCAGGCATTTAGAGTTTAGATGTAGGCTGTGCAGCTGCTATTTTATCTCTGCAGTGGGAAGGCCAGGGCCAGTGGCTGAATTCACCCCAGGTAATTCAGATTATTTGGAAAAAATCTGCTTGCTGTAACACAGATTGAGCCTTATCTAGCACGAGTTTACCACCTTCTCAATCCACCTACTATTGAGCAGCAAAGGTAGTGCTGTGGCATCCTTTTATTGTGGTTTAAGTGTGCACAGACTCTCCTGTATGTAGGAGGGCAGCAGGCAGAGTTTCCACTGAAACGTGTTGAACTTGAAGGTCTCCCATGCACTGTCTCTGTGGCTGTACTTCCCAAGGCAAACACTTTTGAAATCTCAATTTTTATAATTAGGAACCGAATTCTTTCCAAATGAGCCGCTATGACTGCTAAGTAGCACACTCTGCTCAGGCTGCAGATGTTGATTCACTGATAAAGCCTTCAGATCAGCAGAGTGTCAGGCAGCGCAGCTGCCTTGGATGCTTTTATGGGTCTGAGTGCCTTTTGTTTCAGTGCTCTAGAAAGGCCTAAGTGAGGAAAAGCAGGGTGCACACCTGCATGGCTTCTGCAGCACGGTGGGGACTCTTCCTCCTGAAAATGGAGCACCTTCTGATGCAGTAGGATCTGTCATGCTGAGAAAGATAGATGGGCTCCTGTTAGCATCAATAGCAAAAGGTCTTTGTACACAAATTGGTGGGTATGCAGTGAAAACCATCACACATATCTGAAAATCCTGGCCTTTTCTCTCTGAATTCAAAACCCCTATTTGCTTACATTAGAAGAAAAAGTTATGAACTTTGTACTGAAGTTTTAATTATGTCTGCAAGCTATGATTCTTGCTGCAGCCATTTTCTGACACTGACAGTTTCACTCTGATGACATCACCACAGCTGACTTCAGCAGCCTGAATTTCACCCATCAGCCTGAAAAATATGGGAACAAAAAGGTATGTAAAGATGAATAAATATTAAAATATTGCTAGAGGCAGCTTGCTGCCACGCTCTCTGGGTGAGCTTATTGACTGCTGGCCAAGTCTGCAACACAGCCCCAGCTTCAGCTGGTGTAGCACTCTGATGACCCTATTTTGAACACATACTTTAGACCAGCTCATATTTTTTCCTAAATTTGGCCTGTCTTAATGGAAGTAATTTTTTTTTTTGCAGCTATAGGAGGTTTCACATTCAGAGATAGCCAGTGTGAGCTGTATATTTAATTAATTTTCCTAAAAATCTCTTCAATATTCAGGAGAAAAGAATAAAGAAAGTGTCCTTTTTAATAACTCTCACTACCCATGTGAAAATTTAGGTAGAGCAAATATTAATTTTAAAAAAGTGCCAAAGAAACTGCAGCAATAAAAAAGCCATAGTTTCTGTGTCTGTAACTTCCAGGTTAATTTATAATTTCACTGTCATTATGGTTGTGGTTATTTCCTATTCTCAGTTTATGGTGTGATCACCTCAGCCAGCAAATCCCCAGCCAGCAGATCACATACTCCCCCACAGTGGCATGGAGGAGAGAATCACAAGAGCAACGGTGAGAAAATGTGTGCGTCACAGTATAAAAGCAGTTTTAAAATGAGGGGGAAAGGGTAGGAGGACACAAACTGACCAAAAAAGAAGTCACTTCTGACCTCCCACAAGCAGAGCAGTGCCTAGTCAGCCTCCAAAGAGGGAGTACTGAGGCGGGGCCAAACCCCAGTCCTGTGGCTGAGCTGGCAGTATGTGACACGCAGCACCCCTTTGGTCAGCCCGTGCTGCTGTCCTGGCTGTGCCTGCTCCCAGCCTCCTGCCAGCCCCGTGGGGCACAGAGCTGAGGAGCAGAGAAAGCCTTGACGCCCTGCAAGCCCTGTTGAGCAACACCTCCAACACTGGTGTGCTATCAGCACCATTTGAGTTGCAGGCTGGCAAGGTGCAGGTTGTGATGCAGCAATTAACTCCATCACTGCCAGCCCCAGCACACGGCTTCATTTCAAGGAGTTGTTTTTTTTTTTTTTTCTTTCCCCAGTGCAACTATTTGCTGTCTTCTTTCCAGTCTTCTGCACTATGACAGTGCCTCCTCCCTTATTACATCCTCTCTATGATTCTTCACATTGCTGCCTTTCCCAAAAGAAGTTTGTAACGTCATCAGTGTATTTGTGCACCCAGGCAGGCAGGGAGGGGAAGTGGGGAGCCATGTAAGTATATTTTAAACTGTGTAGGCTAACAACAACTCATATCCTTTCACAGCTCAACATTCACTTGAAGAAAACTGAGTGTACTATATCAGAAAAGTTCAGCTCTGTCTCAATTTAGACTTGACAAGATCAAGAAAGATACAACAAAGAAAATAGTTCAACTTTGCAGCCAGAGGAGCTGAACCTGTGGTCCTCTGCATTGTATCTAAGTGCTGCTGCTTTGTGTATAGCTTAAGGTGGTTTAATCAGTTTTCTAACTTGTAACAATACCTTAATTTTCTACTCAGTCTTTTCATTGTATTTCATTCCAGCTCTGAGCAACACCAGCTTAAACTAAAAGTGAGAAAAAGGAGTAAGAATTTCCTTTCTTGTAGTGAAAGTATTAATACCTCAATAGGAAGAAGAAAAGCTTTATTTGGAAAGGTAAGAGTTAGAAAAGATGGGGTGGAAGAATGAGAAATAATGGCAACCTTTCCCTTAAGACTACAGTAGAAGTTGCTTCAGCTAAGGTAGTCTTTAAATTTTCTTGATGTTATTCTGATACAATTCTGAAGGTGAATTGGGTGTTTTTCTCCTTACTTTGTACAATCAATTTTTAATTAGTGCTCCTAAACACTTACGTGTACATGTATTTGTGTTAGTACACGCGTGTATAGAGATTTAAAAACCTCTGCTCTGCCACTTTCCAGTGACCTCTAGGATTTTTGGTGTAATTAAAAAAAATAAAAATAGAACTTATCCTCCCTTTTTAAAAGAAATCAGAACATTAACTAATTTTAGCCTATCCACCACTTTACATCACGTCTCTGGTATTTCTGTTCCTTGTTTCTCTTGCTTGTCATGTGGCTGTGAGAGTAGTGAGTCTTGTCTCAGGCAGTTCCTCATTTTAGAGGGGGAAGAATTTTTATTGTCAAGCCTTCGTGCAGTGCAAACACTTTTTTTTTCCTTCATTTTTTTGCCATTCTCTTGGTAGCTCGTAGGGACTTGTGTTTTCCTCTGCAGAAGGTAATTCTGCAGGGGGGGATCTCTGTATGATTTAACGTAGAGCCTCTTACAGGCTTGAAAAAAGGTCAGAATTCACGATTAGTTCTGCTTTTCTTTCAAACACTTCACTTGCCAGTACCGGCAGAGCTTATGAAGCTAGGCACCACTACGGCGGGTTAAAAATGTCCGGAACCTGGCTGCCCACAAGGCTGCATGCGGGGCCATGGCTGCGCCTCCCGCCTCGCCTTCCCCTGCCCCGGGCCACCCTCCCGCACCGCTC
>NW_005054357.1:1806265-1842909 GCF_000277835.1 Geospiza fortis | reverse complement strand
GAGCAGCCCTGCAGGAAGGGGCAGCCTCGGCTCCGAACTGTGCTTCAGCCCGGGCTTGTTAGAAATTCTCCTTGGGGTGAGATGGGAAATAACAGCAGTGGTGATCCAAAGATAGGTCAGAGGTGGTGGGTGTCATTGTCCTGGAAGTGGAATAGACTGAAAAGGTGCATTTCTGACAATAATTATGCTTACAACGGTGAACCGTGGAGCCTGGGCCACCATGGGAGAGCTCCCTGTGGGTTTCCCTCACAGCTCCTGTGCGGGGAGTTGGCTCTGTATTTCTGTGGTTACGGCACAAAAGTTCTAAGGGTCAAACTTTGTCTGGGAGAACAAAGAGGAACAAAAGATTTTTCAGAAGAACATTTTGGAAGATCCTTGTCTATCCCAGGGAGTATTTTCTGGCTCTGCAGAAAGGCACAGGATTTTTGCTATCACAACAGCATTTAAAGGGGAGCCTCACTGCTGTCTGTGCTATTTTGAAGTCATGTCAACAATGAGCTGAATGACTTAAAAAATAAATATTTTCAATATGAAATGGAACTTCATTTGTATACAGTTAATGTTAATTAGAAAAGTTTGCTCTAGTAAATATGTGGTCTGATAGGAGCTGCTGGAATCAAAAATAAAGGCAAATTATTATCAATTTGGCAATTCTGAGCAGCTGCCTATTTCATCTTTGAAATAAATGCCTGGATTTTTTTTTTTTAGAAAAAAACTGAATTAGGCTACCATGAAAGCACAGAAGTATTCTCTCTATTTCTGTCTGAGGATATTGTGAATATTTGCACTGCTCTTTTTTGACACTATGGGTAATGGCAGAAGCAGCATGGATTAAACCTTTCTCACAGAGCATGGCATAGGCTGTAATAGAAGTCTCTCAAAAGAAAAAATCATTGCTTTGAAAAACCTCAAAAGATACATTAAAAAAAGAGGCTTTATGCTTATGGGTATGGTAACCCTTGATAAAAGGCTACACAGTCTTGGCTCTCAAAACACTCTTGAAATTAAATTAAATCCATTGAAAGTCTTTAGTAAAGGCCTAAGAAGTAATAGCTTTTATTCTGTCAGTGCACCCTACTGGATCTTTCCCTTCCAAGCCACCTGAGATCCTCCTCTTAACAGCAGAGATGATTGTAGATATGTGTCCTAGAATCCACAACATTACAGCAGTTCATCTGTCCATTTCACTTCTCCCCCTTTTTGAGGTAGGGGTAAGCACTGTATGCAAAGTACTGAGAGTCTCAGAAATTACTCTTTTTCTGCCTCTTTCTGGCCACTTGACTCCTCTTCACCTTCAGAACAAAACCAGCTCTGCTTTTATGAAATAAGCTGTGACAGTACACAGCCATTCCTGCATTTTGCCCATGCCAGCAGCTCCCTCTCAGTGCTGCTGCCTGGGGTCTCATGCTGAGTCTGCTCCCAGCTGCAGGTGTAGCACTGCAGCCCTTTTGCTGGCTCCTACAGCCATGTTTTTAATGAATCCCACATGGGAAGAAGAGGGACAGACATGGCGATGAAAAGATAAGGCTTTCACCTTGCAAGCTTCAGGGGCTCACCTGCATATGTCAAATAAATGTTGTGCTACAGTGTCAAGTGGGGATGTTGTGCAAACTGACTGTAATAGCAACAGGTTGATATATTTTTCATCATGTGCGTATTATGTCCCATATACTCCAGGAAAAAACCCCAACAGGAATGTGTGCTGTTACCCTGGGGACTGCTCTGAAGCATTACTGGTAAAGCACTATCATTTCCTTGAAATTTCCAAGTATGAATTACCCCCTCTTATTGTAATATCTTTGATATCAGTGTTTTCTTCTGAGTCTCTCACATTTCTGTTTTTGCAGCTCTGCAGTATGTGAAACACCTGTTGTTATAAGTATTGATGATACTGAAGAAATAACAAGGCTCTGCAGCATAGAAACCTGTGTCAATAGGTATGTGAATTAAAGGGTAGGAGGGGAGCTGACGGTAAGGAGTTCAGAAACCTGACTCTTTACAGTAACCTTGACTTCCTCTATATAAAATATTGCTGTTTTGAAGTTTGCAGGTTAAATATATAAAGGGATGACTTGGCTGTGGGAACTTTCCCCTTCTTCAGACAGTATCTGATAAGGTTGCTACTGACAAAGGTTTGTGTGAAAATATGCTTATGCCTGTGGTTAGGTGTGTGTTATCCTGTTATTTGGCTTTCAAATCTTCATAGCAGTTTTGCAGCCTACCTTGTCAAAGAACCTGTTTGTTTTAGAAAACTGACCTAAATAATAATTTTGCAAGGAAAACCCCTAGAGTTCTCTGCAGGAACATGTTTTGAACACATTGACTCCTACTTGAGAATGAAAGTGGTTTAGTTCCACACCTACCAGCAGTTTGCTTGACCCCTGAGGCAGCAGCAAAGAGGCATCCTCAGCCGCCAGGGTCAAGAGCCATGAGTGGCATGGCATGACTGGGCCTCTGCTGCAGTCTGTGCACAGCCTTGTCTGTGCCTTGGCCTAGAGAGGATACAGAGGTGACCCAGTCCTTTCCTGCACCCCATGATGTGTCTCAGGTTGTCTAACAGCTGCAGGTAGCAGTGGGGAAAAAGTGGTGAAGTTTCATTTCTAAGGTTTGTTCAAGGCATATAAAGAGGAAAAGCTCCTGCATACATCTAGGCTGTAGCTGCTAGAGTTAGTGTACTCTAGCTTGCACTAATATCCATGTGGAGAAATGGAGAGGCCTTAGAGGCTCTACTTCTTCCTCTGTAGTCACCCAGAGCTCAGTTAAATGTTTTCAGGCTCATGGTTTTCAGTCATGTTACTGAATCACAGGCTCTGCGCAGCAACCATACAGCAGAAGGCTTTACAAGTCCAGCAGAGGAAAGTCTAAGTACTGGGGAATGGCTTGAAGATTTCATTGCATTTACTGCAGTGATTCCAGACTCTGAAAGTTCAGTTTTAGTAGTAGGTGAGGTGGCAGTAGGCTCTATGTTTGGAGGAAACCCTCATATTAAAAAGAATGTTTCACTGCAGAAGTGTTTCAGACTCCCATATAAATAAGAAATAGAATCACCCCAGAGTGGCATAAATGGAAGCCTTTGCTTTGCTTTTAAAATTTCAGAATTTGCCATTTAGGTGTCTACAAGAACCAATGTCACTTCAGAGTCCTAGAATTTCAGAGCTGTCTTATTCATTATGCTGAGAATAATCAGGAGATGCTTGTGTCTGTAATCTTCCTGGTCAAATATGTAGTTTTTACATCTACAGAGCCTTAATTCTTTCACAGCTTTTTATGCTGGGCATACAAAAATTAAGGCTTTTCCTTCAGACAAAGATATGCTGAGCAATCTGAACCTCATTTTAGTCTGATATCCCAGCTTAATTTTCAATTTACTGAGGTTCAGAAAGTTGCTGAGTGGAGATACATTCTGTGTGAATGTGTAGAGAAAAAGATTTGTATGTTTTTTCCCCTTGAAATGTACAACATGATTTTAAAGAGTCTCAAGCATTCAGCCAGAGTGATTGATTTATTGGGAACTGATTGATGGTCACTATTTGAATTATTTAAGGTAGTTTCAAAAATATAATTTTTTATTTAAATATAGATTCCCTGTTAAAGGAGGTGAATGGAAATGAATTTAGATATTGTGTAGCCTTATCTAACTTCTTGGGTGTTCTTACCACACGGACAAGCATTGCCAGATTAAAATATATTATTGTGTGTAGGCTGAATGATTCTGCAGTGTTTAGTGGGAAGAGATTTCTTTGATGAAGTCTAGAGAGCTCCCATACAAAAACACCAGACACTCATTCTGCCATGTTTTGCAGTGTGGAATCTTTTTTCAGTTGATACTGGGCAGTTATGGATCAGGGAAGAATTTCATGGGACGTGTGGTGGTTGGGGTGTGCATGTGCTCATGCATCATGTCCAGAGCAATGTTGATGAAAAGCTCTACCAGTCCTACTCTGTTGCAAAAATAATTTTCAATCTCTAGCCCTCTCTCTGAAACATCTTCAGGATGATTCCAGAGATAAGGAGAAACATAAAGGTGGTATTCAGGGGGCAAAAGTTGTTCATAAACTAGAAGGGAAAAAAATATTTTTAAAATAAATTAAAAACCCCAACAAAATAAATGCATGGATCACTTTGCACTACCCAGCTAGACCTGCGGCTTACGTCTGTCTTCTGACTGTTCTACCCCTCTCTTCCTGAAATATCATTTTAGTAGGTTCACAAAGCTGATTTAAAGCATAAGACACCATGGAGTCCTATCTCAGGGAAACCTTAGCTGATGATAGCAAGGAGTGTGTTGGTTTCAATGTATTCTAACTAAAACTAAGAAGGATGGGAAGGCTTTTCATCTGGATAGCTCTGTGTGGAATGGTGCATGAATATACAAGCATATATATGTGTCTAAATAGACACAGGTATAATCATATAAATGTCAGAAAAAGCTGCTCAAATATGTGGTAATAGGTCTTTAGTGTTTATTTGGTGCATTTTAAATACAATTTTTCTTTCATATGGACTGTATTTTCAAGCTCCTTTTCTTTCTGTCTTTCACCTCACTGGACTATTCAATTTCTTTCTACCTAAGACCAGCAGGAAGTCTGTAAAATTGCTTTTTTTTCAGTAAGAACTATAGGATTTGTTCTATAGTTTTAGTGTTGATGAAAGAAACAATGGATTTCTTTGAAAAAAAAACCCAAGGAAAATCAGGACCATTTTGTTCAATACTACACCACTGTTTTCAGTAATTGCCTTGTACAGTTTGCAAGTCTTTCCACTTTATGTAAATACATTAACTTCTGAAAATCCCTTATAGCTGGGAGGTGGGGCCTTTTGAAGGAGGTGTTCTTTTGAAGGTACAAGGGTCTCTTAAACACACATTTTCTTTCTTCAAAGTAAATCTTGTAGACTCCCTGTCACAAATCCTTCTTGTTAGGAATTCTGCTTGAAGAACTGTTTGAATTTCAATATCAAGTATTTCAAACAAATACATCTAATGCCTCAATACATTTTTCTTAGGGTCAGTCAGTGGCCCTAAATAAGAAAGAACCTCTGATAATTTGAATTCTATTCCCAGAAACCCTTTGAAGAGAAGAATAAAATAAATCTGAGCTTTTTTTATAGTTACTCCTGAAAACCAGGAAAGGAGAAGTAACTGTAAACTTCCAATTTTTGAAGCTGCTTTCTCTGCTTCTTTATTTTGTGCTCCCATTCCCTGTATTTTTGTAAGATGAGTGAGAGTTGAAAAACTGTAACAGAAAAGAATGCAATAATTTAAAGGTAGGTTTTGGTCTTGACTCCTAAACAGAAGGATTAATTAAGTGTAAGCATATGTGTTATTATCAGTTTAAGCTGTCAACTGAATAACAGTTATATTTGAGTTTTCTGTGGTGAAATCCTGTTCTAGAAAATTTTAATGATTGCAGGACAAGTGGTCTGTTTACACATGGCTGAAAAAGGGAGTCCATAAGACTGTAAAGCATTTACCTCTGAATTTTTATTGAAACTAAGAATGGATTTTTAAATATGAATTTGAAAAATTGGGAATGTTCTGATGCAAAGATTGTGTAGGCTACAAATCAAGAAAGAGAAAAGGTACTTGTAAAATTTGGATTTGGAGAAAAAGAATATCATACTCTCAAGAAACGTGCATAATAAAAGCTAGAATTGTGCTCAGTGTCTCTGCATCTGTGGATGTGAGGAAGTACATAGCTCATCTTGGTTTTAAAGCCTTTAGCTATGAGACAATTAAGGAAGAACATAGATTTCTTAAAAGATTGTCTGGTTTTTGTTACAAGATACACAGCTCAAGGACACCTTGTTAAGAAAACCAGAAGTGTGCTTTCTTCTTTAAGTCCAGCCTCATTTTTACAGTCAGGGTCTCCAGGAAATAAAATCATAAATCTGGAATGTTATAAAATACTTTCCCATAATTCAAGGTCAGGTTATAAATCTAAGTTGCTGTGTCTCTTGCTAGATATGTATTTGCTCTGGTTCTTAGAGCTAAAAGCTTCCAAAAAGAGACCCTTTAAATGCTATTGACATTAATTTTAGCAGCAAATTTGAACATGACCCTTGCTGAGCTGGGCAGTATGAGCTGCTTAAAACAAGTATATGCTGAAAGGTTTTTGTGCAGCATGGAACACAAAACATTTAAAGGATCTTCTTTGCCTGATAACGCTTCCATTGAAAAATGGCAACTAGTCTGCAACTTCATCCATCCTTACATGCTCGTGTACATGTTCCTGTATGTACCTAGAGATATACTGAGAATCCTGTGGATCATTGCCCTTTTGAACACTTCTTGGGACTTCACAAATGCCTGTAGAGCTGAGGGGAAAGCACAGCAGCCTGACATCTAGGTGGAGCTGGAGGTAGTAAGAGCACATTGCATTGTACTGGTGTCTGTGCTTTCTCTGCTGAGATTTTTACCAGCATCCTGCTTGCATATGCAGAGCTCTCAGTGACCACCAGTTCTTGCTCCATGATCTGCTTTTCTCCTCTGCTCTCCTCTTCCCTCTCCTCTCCTTCCCTCCCACTCACAATTGCATTGCTTGACCAGAACACGAGTGTGCTGCACAGAGCTGGCTGCCAAAGGGTGCCTTTCCCTGAGCACTGCTATGTTCAGCGACAGCTGGGGAGAAAAGAAAGCCTCTGTCAGTGCTTGTCCCCAGCTTAGGAGAAGGACAACACAAATCTCTGCACTAGCAGTGTCTGTCATCATATGATGAAAGTGTTCAAATTATTCCACATAATCCTGCAGAAACAGCCATAAAGTGACAGCTATATCTTTTTAAACATAGAAAACTCGACCTCACACTTCAGCAGGTAAGGGGAGGAAGAAATACTGGTAACTGTGTATACCACAGGTAGATTAAAATCTGTGATTGAAGTACAAGCCAAGATACACTGAAACAAAATGCGTCCCATTAAAGGTGCTGCCCAAAAGTGTTTTTGGGAGAGCTGTGTATTGGATCATTTTGCTCCATACAAAAGTCCTGTCATGTCAAAAGGGAGGTATTGACAAGCTGAAAGAGCAGCCAGGGGCCAGGAAGAGCGAGAGGTGTGCTCTCAGCACTTGGACTAGACAGAATTTCAAATGTCTGCACACTTCTGCAACATCTCCCCTGCCCCAGAGCAGGGTTTGTAGGTCCTGCAGCACCTGGGATTCAGTGTCAGGTATGCATTAGTTCAGTGCAAGCTTCAAATCACCCAATGATTGTGACAAGAGCTAAGAAAGCAGCTTATCAGTTGAGGAAAACCTAGGGCATCTGACTCTAAAGGTTTTGCCAAATCTGTAATATAGTCTTTAGATGAGAATATACATGGTATTTATCTGTCTCTGTACTTTTCTGCTTTCAGTAAGAAAGCGCTGGCACCTGTGGCAGGCAGATTGGTAAAAAGGAGCTTGGTACCTCTGATGTACAGAATGAAAGCTGAGATATCAGATAGGTTGTCCCCAAAGGATCAATCCTTTAATCCAAACAATCCAAAGGTAAGAAGCCATGGACTCACCTCAAGTGTTTCAGTGTGTTAAATTGAGGTTGGGGGTTGAGGGCCAGGATATAACACTGCTGTTTTCAGCTTCCAGAGTATTCCTTACTTCAGGGACCCACAGTGGGCCGCATCAAAATGCCTTAGCTGATCTCCAGAAAGTCCATCTGCAAAGAGAGCTACCAGAGACAACATAAATGAAATTGTGGCTTCACTGATGTAGCTGGAATTTCACTTAGATGGATAAAGTTATATTCAGTTCCTCAGTTATGACTTTTGCAGCTCTGCACCATTTCTGAGCCTTGGTAATTATCATATAGGAGCCACAAAGTGAAACCAGCTTGGAAAGCTGAGAGCAGCAGCGATTTATGGGCCAAGCTGAGGCAAGAGCAAGAAGCAGCAGTCAGAAATTTTTATTGTTTTTCAGTTATAGCTTTATTTGGTCTAATAGTCTTAATCTGGCAATCTTGAAAAACTCTGCTGGTGACCTTTCACAACAGTAAAGTTATTAAATATATCTAATGTTGAAGTTAAACAAAACTTGCTTCAGCAACATACATTTTTTACAAATACAGCATAAGAAGTACTGTCAGTAGTTTAAGTGGGTATCTGCTGGTATTCAAGATAAGTAATCTATTTGACAGGACTTTGGGGTTTTGTTTTTCCTTTTGAGCTCTTACTTGTTCAATAAATGGTTGTAGATGGTTTGGATTATTGGTAGATAATTTATAAAACTGGTTTCACATAATTTAACTATTCTAGATCATGAAAACCAAACTATTTTGCCCCTTAATTAGTCTGAATGTTAATGAAAGCATAGAACTATTTAAAATGGGTAAATAAGAATAGATGCATGATCTTCAGAGAGATCCCATGGTTATATGGTTATACAAAGAATATGTACATTCTCAGCTGCTCAACTTTCTAACATGAGCTAGGACATGTATACAACCCAGGCTTTCTCAAAACAAATTTTTCTACTTCCTGTTACCTCTTGGAGTAGAACAGAGGCCATTGTGGAAGCAGCAGAGGAAAGCTCTTCCCACCTTGTTTTTGAACTTCTCTTTTCTCACCCTGCTCGTGTTCCTCATGCAGAAATATGCACAGAGCTTGTTTTCCTCTGGACTGGTATTTTGGTGCCCAAAAATTGTGGCAGTATGTGAAAGGTGTTTCCAGCTAGAATAGAGTGTATGTAGGTCTGACCTTACAGATTCATGATTCAAGAGGGTGAACTGAAAAATAATGAGACAGTTCAGGATTTTTTTCAGACTGATGTAGGAAATTTGGAGAAAGGAATGTTCTGAGAGCAAGGAATAGCACCAAGGATTCTTTGATCAGGGACAGTGGGTGGCAGGCAGGTCATGTTTTGTTTGCTATCATCTGTCTTTAATTTGTTCCTGTTTGCAGTAGAAGGAAAGGAAAATGAACAGGTTATTTGCTTTTCCTACACAAATTTATTTGTGAATCTGTATTTTTCCATGGTCTCCTCCACCTAAAATGACAGTGTGCTGATGGAGTGGGTAAAGTCTCTCAGAAAATTCACTCCTCCAGAAAGTGTCTCTATTGATCGGAGTGGAGCAACTTTTTGAACCTCAGTAAACTGAAAATTAAGCTGGCCTATGAAACTAAAATGAGGTTCAGATTGCTCAGCATAGCTTTGTCTCAAGGAAAAGCCTTACATTTTGTTTACCAGGTTGTAGGTTTGACAGACTGACTTTGTTCTGGGAACTGGCATTTTATTTTTGGTTTGCATCAAAATCAATTTTAAATGATGGCTCTGTATTTTTAACACAGAATCTCATAAACTCTGAAGAGGATTTTCTTATGAGAAGAAGACAAAAACAGACAGAGACTCTTGCTAAACAATTGTTGCATGAAGTTTCATCTTCTGTGATATTTCCTAACGTACTAAGTGTAGGAAGTAACACTTGCTGTAAGGCAGAAAGAGGATGTGCAAATATTTTATGCTGATCTGGGGAGTGAGAGCACATTACCACATTAGTATATCAGCCTGAGCTTGGAATGGGAAAAATGAGCTATTCTTGCTAATAATTTATATTGCCAGCATTTTATCACTTTTTAGAATAAAACTTAAGAAACAATAGTGATACTAAGGTTTTTTGCCTTTTTTTCTTTATAGAGACTGGATTTTTGGCAGTGTATACACGAGCACATATTATAAAACAGTTGTGAAATTGTGGAGTTTCTTAGGGTCCTGTTTTATGAGAAACATGGAAGGGTTTTTTTTCTTGAAACAAATGAATCTGATACTGTTTTGCTTCTCTTGTGATTCAGTGGTTTACATGCTCTGAGAATTCCAGGTGTTTGGGGAATACCACAGCATGGGATTACCAACCTCCCCTCCTCCCCTTCCACCATCCTTTTTTGGTCATTTTTGGCTCTTCCATTGCACTGTATGCACAGATTGTATGTGTTTATAAGGCCTCACCAATATGTTTCTTCTTGGGCTTTGTGACCCAGGTAAAAGAGCCAATTTGTGCTAATTGTCTTTGAGTGCTTATTATGAAATGTCCTATAGTGAAATAGAAATTATCTATAAAACCCAAATACCAAAAAAAAAATTTATTTCAATGCTTGACTTCCCAATGCTGTCTTTTCTCTTACCTGTTGTAAATCACTCAAATATTTGCTTGACTCTGCCAAAATTTATTGTGCACAAGTCTACTGTTTACATGGTTGTTATTTTAAAGGTAAATATCCAATATTTTTGCACCTCTGTTAGCTGACTCTAGTTAAGCCCATTAACAGGAAGTGATAAAGAAATATTTTCAATTACATGAATGACTTCTGCATTACTCTTTTACTTTAAAGTTTAGAATTTATTGTTTTCTCTAAATATTCTGTTTTTTTTAGTGTGAGAATAAACCAAGACATCCAGTGCATCTTTATACAGACTTTTGTTTTTTCCAGATTATCAGCACTATGAACTTGCGACATTTTAGAATGGCTTATAGTGTGTGTGAAACAAATAAACTGAATGGCTTAGAGACATGGAAACTGAGGGAGGGAGATACAGACCCTGATGTACAAGGTAAATAAATCAGTGGGATCAGTTTGGGTTCCTAACTGTTTCAAATTCAAAGATGACTATTGTGAGTTTAGATTATAGAAATCTTCCAGACTCTTGTAGATTTATAGCAGTAGTTTCTTGACAAGCCAGTGAGGAAGAAGTAATGCCTGCCACATGCTTCTTGGAGACATCTCTCTAAGCCTTTTGGACAGCCCCAGAGAGAAAATTCATGTCCCAATGTGAAGAAGGGCAGGAGATGGGCTATCAGAAGATGACCGACAGCATCACTGTAAGCAGACCAGCCTTCTAGGTAAAGATTTGTGGTTTATGCTTATGAATACCCTGCTCAAAGGCATTTTGTGCTTCTATACAGTAATGACTACAATCAGCTGTGGGACTTCATGTCCATCCAAAACAATCATAGCTGGGATGTTAGAAAAACATTTGCCGTAATCCTGTGTTTTATTGGAAAAATGCACACGAATACTCTTGGCTATAAGCACTGTCATCTGACAGACAGATAAACACCAGGACAGCTTGTAGAGCACAGCTAATAGGGTGTGACAGTCAATCTGGCACCCCAGGTGAGGAGCAGTCTGGGTGGAAGCACGATACAGTGGTAGAAGCAAAGAAAACAGAAGTTAAAATCACAGAAGATTCCTGCTTGGGAAGAACAGAAAAGGGGACAGAGAACTCCTAGAAAGCGAGCTGGTCTGCTCATTTACAGCAGAGACTAGAGAACAATTAGCTCAGAAATAGCGTATTGTAGGAAGATAGTCTGAAACATGGGTTCAGTAGCCTACCCTGACTCTGGTCCTGGCTTGCTTCAGCTAAAGTTGAGCATTAAAAAAAGATGAAAAAAAAGACCGCCCTGTGCATCACCTTCAGAATAAACAGACTGGTCTTTATATTTGGTGCAGGGCACAGAGGAAGCAATGTTCAAGAGATAAGGGAATACCCGGTGATCTGCAATGAAACCAGAATGTAAAGACTTTGAGAAAGACTGTTTGTAAGCATTTTCTTCTTTTTCTGTGTGAGCTCTTTTGTGTTGGCGGGTGCTACTATTGCTTTACTTGTGTTCTGTCAGGCCTTCTGCAGACATGGCCCAACTGTGACTTTATGGTGCAGGTAAGACAGCATTTACTGCAGAGTGTTATGTAATTAAGAATAATTCTGCATATAGTTTGGGAAAATTAACCAGCAGGTATAGATTAGCTAGTACTAGGCCATCAGCTGAAGGGATGGTGCATTTTGTGAAGGTGGTAGGGGAGACCCTGCACAGAGGGAGCTTGTTTAGTACCTCCAGCTGGGGTGGTATTCCTGAATTTCAGCCTGATTGTTCAGAGGACAATGCTCTGCCTAGAATTCAGCTCACTGCCCTTTAAAATTGTGGTTCTTCATTTGTTGAGACAGTCATATGAGTGCCTATAGAACCCAGAAGTTGGTACTAGGAAATGAAACTGTGGGGGGAAAGCAGAATCAGACTAAGAGGAGGAAAAAATATGCCACTGTTGAAGAGCTCCTCAGAATGAGACTTCAAGAAGTGGTCCAGGGGAAGCAAATATTCAATTAATTGTCATACCTTCTTTTCATTTTCCCTTTCAAGGTGAATCATGGAAGGATACAAAGAAAAGATGCTGTGGGTTAAAATGTTTATTTGATGTTTTGTAATATCAAATGATCTCATTCACTGGGCAATAGTTGAACACCTTATACAAAGCTAAATCCTGAGCTGTTCTCGGCATCCAGCACTCATTCAGAACCAGGAGGCAGAGCAGATGTTCAGCACAAATCTAACAAATCCCAGGACTTATGGGTATGCTGACACTGTTTAAGGGTAGCAAGTTCTAAGTGGGCATGTTAAAAGGAGCTATTCAAGAACGTTCATTTCACAATAACTGAGCCCACTGTTATCCTGCACTGATTTTATGTGTAAGCAAGAAGTAGGTGCATGGCATTTCCAAGAGCTTCTTGTAGGCTCATTGCTCATTTTGGGCCAGATTGTGCAGAGTGCCTCAGGGATACCAGAATACGTTCTCTGTCCTGAGCAGGTACAGCACAGATCATGCAGGCAACATATGAAGTGAAGATGTCAAATCATCCTTGCCTGAGGGTTGATAGCAGCAGAGCAGTATGCTTGCACAAAGAGCTTTATTGTTTACTCTTGACCTTAAAATAATTTGATCCAATATGACACATTAAGTAGAAATGTTTTCTTTCTTCAGGAAATAGTTCTTGGCAATTGAAAACAAGCCTGAAAAAAGTATGTAAAAAATAGATTCCTTAACAAATGTTCAGTGAAACATTAAGACTGTTATAAGATATGTTCTCTAGCATGAACAATGTTTTCACAGTAAGACTGTCAAATTAATTTTACTGGATAAAATGCATAATGCAGGTAGCCCCCTTGATTTAAACAGAGTTGCCCTTGGGATAAATATATCCTCTGTCCCTTAGTGTTTGCAAAAGCACGTGACTTCAGTTTCTGTGAACTGCTAAATTTTGATATGCAGTGTGCTGAGCATCACTGTAACTGAGCTGAGTCATATGAGATGACTTCAGTGCAAGGGAAATTATGCAAAAAGAAATCTGCATTACTTTAAATACAAATGATGTATAGAGTATATAGAGAATTTATTTTTTTATTTAGTTACATGCATTGTAATTTATTCTTTCAAGGCCTCTGAACAAAAGGAAAACACAGGTGAGTTCTTGAGAATGCATTGATTGAGAAAACTAATTCATACTACATTTTGTAAACACATTAACACAAAACAGCATTAGATTTAGGTACCAATGAAGAACACCATTGCCTGAATTAATCCTCCCCCTCCATGCCATTATACCCTCCAAAAACCAAATAAATCTCAGTTAAAATTCTTGGTGATGGATGCCAAAGTGAAACCATAATGACTTTAATAATCTGGACTTGGAAGTTGTGTTGTGTGAAGAATGTGAATGCTGCAGTGTTATCTGGCTAAACTCTTAGGGAAATGAACACAGGGTGAAACTGAGCAGCATGAAAACATCTGAAGAGAGAACAGAATGAGGTTTCACTGGCATCTTTCAGTCCTGCTTCCTGTGTTTAATGTGTGGCATTGAACACAGTGAGCACCAATGGTCATTTGTGGGTGGCACAGGCCCTGTAGGTGTCAGAATGCAGGGGAAGTGTGGCTGCTGGTATCTGGTGGCAGATGCAGGGTGGGCCAATCTTTGGGGGCAACCTGTGACAATCCAGCCTGAGACACAGATTTATTTGGCTTGTGGCTGTATCAAGGTGCTGTTTATACTCTGGTTACTGCTACTGTTGCCTTGCCTTAATCTTTCCAGTCTATTTCCTCCTGGCTCAGTAATACCAGGCAGAGATAGGAAATGGTTTGGGGAACACTCTTGGAGTAGAAAAAGGGAATCTCAGAGTAATATCTCATGGTTGAAGAGTTCATGCTCTCCCTTCCTTTAGGGTAAATAGTGGTGAGCTTTATGGATGTTCTCTACTTTGCTCTGCGCGTCACTGGAATAGGAAGCAGCTCCTTGGCTTCTCCCCAGAAATAGTAAGGTATTTTTTAGCTGCATTAGCATATGGTGGAGTTGTTCTGGGGCAGAAGTGTCATGCATGTGTGCTTGCTCCATCCCTCTCTCTGTCACACCCTGCAGTCTGACGCCTCTGGGCCACACCACTAACAAAAACACCTCCTGGTAGAAAGCAAGTTTGCAGGGACTGTGGAGGCTATGAGAGACCTTGGTGTCTCTCAGCTAGCTCTAGGACTCTTTGGGATACGGGCAGAGCTTTTGCACTGTCTAACATCAGTCACTGAGAACCTACAGCAGTTTTGTCTGATGTGTTATGAGAGGCTATGCACATAGATGAGTGTGTGGAGTGTTTTGAGGATCACAGGTCCTGGCTCCGGTGCTGTGGTCTTATTAGCAGTGAGAGAACTGGACTTTCCCTCCCAGGTTACCCAGGGGGATGAGTACAAAAGAGAAAGACTTCCAAAGAAATGGGTAACTTAAGTAGCTGTGCGTTTTTAATGTTGTTTTAGAAACCCTTATTAGTACAAATGGATGGTTCTGACTGATTCTTTCCAGGACAGGGAAAGTATACTGCACTAGTTACATGCTGACATAATCATGTTGGCCAATTAAAAATTCAGCCTCTGTCCTGAGAAAGGATTTATTTTAACAATCCATTGTTTAATGTGCAAGTGGAGTAAATTAATTCTCCTCTTCTCTCAAAGGGAAAGTTTTGGGTTTAACCTTGGGAAAGAAGACTGCAGTTTATGTCTGGAAAAAGACTTCACGAGTTCTAACAGAATCATAAAATGTTAGAGGTTGGAAGGGCCCTTGAAGACCATCCAGTCTCAACCCTCCTTTAGTGGGCAGAGAGATCTCCCACTAGACCAGTCTGCCCAAGGCCTTATCCAACCTGGCCTTGAACACTGCCAGTGTTTGGACATCCACAACCTCCCTGGACAACCTGTTCCAGTAACCACCCTCACATTAAAGAATTTCTTCCTAATATCTAGCCTAAATTTCCCTTCTTTCAACTTGTAGCTGTTACTCTTTGTCCTGTCACTGCAATTCTTGATGAAGAGTCCTTTGGCTTCCCTCTAAAGCCCCTTCAGACGAAGTCTTCCCACAACTTTCTCCAGGCTGAGCAGCCCCAACTTTCCCAGCCTGTTTTCATAGGGAAGGTGCTCCAATCCTCTCATCAGCTTTGTGACCCTCCTCTGGACTTGCTCCAACAGTTCTGTGTCCTTCTTATGTAAATTTGTGACTTTGGTCATTAATTTTAACAGCTGATGGTTTATGGTTAGCAGTATACCTAGAACAGTGGGATCACTGGAGGGTGTGATGTTCTCACTAAATAATAGATAGGGTATGGTGCAATATTTCAGTGCTGTGGAAGTTCTGTAAATATCACACAGCCAGAAAAGATCCACTCTGCAGGAATTTGTCTTGGGGTCGCAACTAGAGGAGTTGAGTGGAGATTGTATGAAAATACTGGGGAAGGTCAGGTGGGAATGGAGCCTGGTTCTCTTTGAGAATGTTTATGAGAGATTCTTCACAGGCTGTCAGGCACACTGCTCATCAGATGGCACATGTCAGCCATGCTGGTGTCCTGCTTTTGTCTAGGATAAAAGGGACTAAGATGTCAGGGCTGCAGGCAGTGTATGGCTATAGTCCAAATTTAATTTGTGACAACTCCAGGATGATGAGGTTATTTTATATCAAAATTAGAGTCTCTGGAGTGTCAGAGCAATATCATTGGATTAGTTTTGTTCTGAACACATTTACTATATAATTATTATTACAGCCACTTTGTATGGAGACATACTGCTTAATGAAAGCTAGGATTTTGTTCTGTGTTGTAAGACTTGACTCAAAATTGTAGAAAATATATTTAATCTGCTGAGGAGTTTGATTCAGTCATGTCATTTGTGAATTATTAAGTGAATTTTTACAACTTTTTCCTGTGTGTTGTTAGGAAACCTCTGAAGGACTTATGAATAGGCAGCACAAAGGTATTCTCTTCCCTTCTTTATCTGTCTTATGACAGGGTTCTGCTGATTCTTTTAGAACCTTGGAGATCTTCAATAAGAGAAGCAATCAAACATTTCTTCCCCTCGTAATCTACTATATAAGGGACATTTGTTACCAAGTTGTTGAGAACTGCCTCAGTGCACGCAGTGAGGGAAAATGTCTTTGCTGTACCTTGTATTAAGTCCATGAAGGTGACAACAATCCTCCTGCACCATCATGGTAAAGAATTGTATTGAGTTCTCCAATTCTAAACATTGCAGAAAATAGAATTGGACTGCCTCTATCCATTTGTTGGGTATGACTGTCATACCCAGAAGAACATCCTTGTAGAAAGATTCAGAAATATATCCCACCAAATCACAAAATAGTTAGGGTTGGAATGGACCTCTGGAGATCATCTAGTTCAACCCCATGTTTAAATGGTTTTCATTTAATTATCAGTTACTTCATCTGAGGATGCATTTTTATGAAGGCCTTGTTGTCAGAACAAGTGTTTTGGTGACTCATGGTTAGGGTTTCTCTTTCTCTCAACAGAAATCTGAAGAAACATATATGGGGATCTGTGAATGAGTGCAGGAAAGTGCACATGAAGGGAAAAAAAATGACTTTGCTAAATCCAGTCCTATGAAAAGTGAAGTCTTGTGTAGCTCCTAAGTACAAGGGGAGAAATAGCTGAAAATAATCTACTTTAGTTGAATTAAGGAAGCTAAGTATTACTGCAGGAACCTAAGAAAAACCCCTTTGACTTCCTGGAAACTGAAAGAAGTTTTTTTGAAGAAGTAATTGTCTCTGACATCACGACAGTGCATTGCGAGTTTGCGAGTGGTTAGTTAGGGTAACAGAGGAAGCAACTCCTTCACAGATAAGCAGGCAGTGCAATGTATGTGCCTAGTTAGTCTCCTTCTGGGTTCAAGTTTTGTGAAGAAATTATTTTGCAGACAGATAACATTTATTTTGCTTTCCAGAGAGAGACACATGCTGTTTCATAAGGATACGCCTGATTTCCAGAAATAACCATGTTTTTGTGGCTTAAACTCTTAGCATTTGGTGTTGCATTTCTGGGACGGGATGCTTTTCTCAAAGGTAGGTTGCAACTGATCTTTCTTTTTCTCATTTTGATCCCTCAATATCCTCTGTAGATGTAAAACCAGTGGAAAGCTTTGCAAAGTGCAGAAATACCATCTTGGTTCAGAAATTAGAATACAATTGTATGCAGTGGTGTAAGAACCTAGGTCAGGAAGACTGGTGCATCATGTATGAAGCTAAAATGTCTCCCACGTGGTCCCATGTGAGAGTCAGACGGACCATTTAAAAAATACAACTACATTTGTAGCTGAATTTGAGAAAGAATACATTTAGGTCTCTTATATAAACCTGTTCCATGTAGTTTTCATGTTCAGCTTCATCTCGTGATGTAGTACTGGTTTTCTGCATTTAAATCCTTCAAGAAAAAAGTCTTCCCATCAATGTTAGCCGCTCCCTGATCACAGAATCTGCTTACAGTTCCTCAAGTTTTGATTTTTTTACTGCAGTAGGGTTAGTAACAAGTTCTAAAAGTTGTAAATTAATCTCTACTATTGATAAATTACTCATTTTCTAAAACATTATTTATTTACTTTGTAAAAATTGCTCCTTAAATAGTCTTTGGAATATTTAATTACGTTAGTGCTAGTGAATTTGTTGCTTGACTTTTTAAGAGGAAGATCGAGCTCAAGAGGATGATCTTGCAAAACATGTTAGATGTTACAGATAAAGAGAGTAGCAAGAAAAGCAATTAGTCTTGAGGTAATACTTAATGTAAAGAAAATATTTTTTTTCCTGTTCAAGAAAATATTTTCTTCAGAAGAAAATGCAACATTTTATGTATATGTATCTTCCATCAGTTTAGCTAGTAATGCAATTTGGGATAGTTGATGGCAGACACAAAGTGGCTTGAAATATTTTTTCTGAAATGGCAGCCAGTTATATGCCGGGCTGAAATCTCTTTTCATTTACATTTAATTTATTCATACTTCTACCCTCATGTCACTATAGTAACTCCAGGTTTATACTGATGTAAGCAACAAAATTATCTGCCTTTCGCTGATAACCAGCTAAGAAGAGCATTTGAAGCCTGAGCATTAGCTCTCTTGTCCCTCCCAGTCTCTGAACAGAGACAGCACTGCATAAATCTGGTTGATAGCTGCTGGAGATTATGAGAAAACAAGTGAATGCTGCACTGTAGAGGAAGAGAACAAAATCTCTTGCTTTTCCTATAGTTTTTTTTTAAATCTGCTGTCCTACTTTCCATTTTCTAAGTCCTTCTGAGACTTCCCACTGCTACCTTTTCTCCAGAAAAGGAAGGTTACTGTCTGCTCTCCCAGCCACCTCCACAGTCAGTCAACATGTTAGCTGACAGAGAGGGCTGGAAGACAGATAAATGGGTAGTAGCATTTTATTTCAAGTAATAGTTATTTTTCTCTGTTCACACACAGTAGTCTAACTTGAGCCAGTTCATCTCCACATTTTCTAAACTGAAGAGCCTCAAGGAAATATTTTAACTCCTCTCTACTACGCTATAGTATCAAGTACACAACATCATAGACCTTGTTTTTATGCAGTAGTTTGACACAGAGATTGCATCTGCTCTCAGGGTGCAGAACCATTATACTTCATATTTGCAGCGCAGATTGCTCTGCCTTGTGGCCAAGGGACACTGGGCAGTCTCCTGGGGAGGGGTTTGTTAATGGAGGAGCAGCATTCTGAAAGGGTGGTGTAGGCTTTGGTTTTATGGCAATCACTTTTCAGGCACTTGATTGTAAGTGTTTGATGGGCATTTGGACTTCGTTTGTTATTACTAAAATTATTTTCCAGCAGCCTATTGTACCTAGTGATTTTGAAAACTTAGCAGGAGAAATTTTAAGGTTGTCTTACTTCCTCCACAAGCTCAGACATCCTATAGAACATCACTTATTTCCTGTAATCACCAAGCCATATTTAAGAGCATCAAACTACATTGAACCAAACAAAATAGAAGTTAGAGTCTGCACAAAGGCCTTTTCACTGTGTAAATCCCTCAAATAAAGAGCATGTATCCAACTAATTTTTCTGATAAGAAAGAGATATGTAGTGGTAGTCAAACACCCTAAAAAACCGACCAATACCCCAAAGCCCTTCCCCCAAAACCCCTAAGCCAGGACAAAAAAATCAGAAAAACACCTTTGCTTCCCTTTAGAAAGAAGAAATGCTTGCAGAACAAGCACTGTTTCCATTAGATCATTTTCCCCCCTCCTCCACAAAAGTTTTAGCAATTTGACAGCTTTCAAAAGCTTTCACCCGGTTTTGACCCACTTCCTTTATTTCAGGAAACTAAATAATTGCTTTGGGTGTGACTTTTTTTTTTTCCCAGGTTAAAAGTATTAAGCTTCTGTACTGGTTTTGTCTGGGATAGTGTTACTTTTGGACACAGTAGCTAGTATGGGTTTGTGCTGAAAACCGTGTTCATAATAGAGGTAGATAACCACCACCTGACTTCTCATCCTTTAGTGTAATACACAGATACCACTGCAAAGTGTTCATAAGATGTCCATCACACGTCCATTGAGTCCATTTAGTCCCTGACTTTGGGCTCTGTGTTGTGGTGACGCTCAGGACAGGAGAAAGTGGTTTGTTTTGTGGTTATTGGGCACCAAAGCCAGCTCAGTTTGGGTTCCTGATGCACTTGCTCTGTTCCTTGTGAGGCTTTTCCTCCATAGGTTTGGATAGTTCTTGTTATAGTAATTCCCGTAACATGCAATTCAAATAATGAGTTACAACAATTTCAAGGTATTTCTACAGTCTCTTACCCACTCCCTATTGGGTTTACCATTGCAATGAACTCTTCCCCTTGCTGTTATTCCAGCTTGGATTTACCCACAGTCTGCAGTCCCTTAGGGTTGTATGTACTCCATGTGGGGTCTTGTCTATGAGGCAGTCTCTTCAGGGACACACCTGCTGGTGTATGGGGTTATCCACAGCCACAGGGGCTCTGAGGGGCAGCTGTTCCAGCACAGTCCTGTCCATGGGCCTCAGTGCCTTTGGAGATAGACCTGCCCCAGCAGGGCCTCACCCACAGCCACTGTCCCCTCAGAAAGCAAACCTGCCCGGCCTGGCCTTGCTCCTGGCTGCAGTCCCTGCAGGCTGTTCCTGCTCTGCTGTGGGTTTGTTCATGGCCACACCCTTGGAGATGCTCCAGCAGAGCCCCATGAACAGCCGCTGGTGCTTCAAGGTGTCCCTGCTGCAGCACGGAGCTGCCCTTGGGCCCTGAGGCCTTCAGGGGTGCCCCTGCTGTGGCACTGACACAGCCACAGCTACAGGCACTTCCAGATGTACCTGCTTTGGCATGGAATTATTCATGGCCAGAGAAGCTTCAGGATATCCTGCTCCCACGTGGGCTCACCCACAGGTCACAGTCCCTTTGACTCGAGGTCACTCTGGAGTTCCAGCATGTCCAGTACAGCAGCGCAGAAACAGCAATGATGCCCTGGCCATGTGCCAGTCCCTGTGCATCACCATGGCTGTCCTCAAAATGTCCCCAAGCACAGCAGTGAGGGGATCAGCAGCACAACAGAGGGAAAGCAAAAAACAACCACAGATGAGCACTGCATTAATGTACTGTAAGGCATCAAGCCCAGGAGCAGCCAAAGAGCAATAACAGCTAGAAATTCCATCTAACACATTCCAATCAAAGCTGCTATCTTGAACCTTCTGAGCCCCATGTTGGGCATCAAAATGAACTGTTGTGGTTTAACCCCAGCTGGTAACTCAGCCCTACACAGCTGCATGCTCACTGCCTCCCAATGGGATTGGGTGGAAGAGTAAAATTGAGAAAAATCATGGGTTGAGATAAAGACAGTTTAATAGGTAAAGAAGAACCAAAGGTAAGGAATTAATTCACTGTTTCTTCTGGCCAGGCAGGTGTTCAGCCATCCCCAGGAAAGCAAGGCATCATCTCATGTAATGGTTACTTGGGAACAAAAATGCCATCACTCTGAATGTCCCCACTTCTTCCTTCCTTCAGCTCCCAAAACTGAGCATGATACCATATGTAATATCTCTTTGGGCAGTTGGGTCACCTGTCCCAGCTGTGTCCTCTCCCAGCTTGTTGTGCACCCACAATCTCCTCCCTCAGTAAGCACTGCTCAGCAGTAACAAAAACATCTCTGGATTATTAACCCTGTTTCTCATCACAAATCCAAACATTGCCCCAAGATAGGTAATGTGAAGAAAATTAACTCTACCCCAGTCAAAACCAGTACACACCTGAAATTCTGGTCATGTAGTCCCCATGCTCAAGAGCTGTGCAAATTTCCAGCTGGGAGTGTTGCATTTTCTTTTCAGATAGCTTATCCTATGGCTCTGACTTTCCATGAAAATCTTTTTCACAGGTCAGTCTATACCCTTGGAAAGAGTCTGGCCAACTGAATTTTTTAAGCAGTGGGATTAAGTAATATTGGTTCATTTTATGTCTGGGATAAAGTATAAGGGGAATTGCTCTGGCAGGAGAATGTATATTAAGGCAGAAGAAAGTGAAGAGCATCACCACTGATGCTGTCTTCTTAGAGATGCCCCACTGCAGGTTCTGTTTGGGACTGTTCTTTTTTGTTGTAGTGGCGCACTTGAGGGTTTCAGAAATGCATACCCCAGAGTCCTGCACTCAGGGACCTCTTAACCATTTACAACAAATGGCCTGCTTTACACGCTGTGCACCACCCCAGTGCTTTATTCCCAGTGAATGGAGGCAGGGAGTGGTGTGCATGCAGGTCGCTGGCAGCTCTGCTCGCTCCCTGGGCTGGCCAGACACAACTGCTGAACTGGAAGCAGTTCAGTTTCATTATGGTGTCGTACCTAAGCTACAGGCAGGACACAAGCTGGTTGGATCTCAGCAGAACTCGGGCTGAACAGCTTGGTTTCTGGACTGAAATTCGATACAGATTTGGACTAAATATGTGATTTTTTTTTTTTACTCATTAACCTAGACCTGTTCAAACATAACAAGCAGATGGCTGTGTTGTGGATGTGCTGTAGGTGTATCTGTTGATGCAGACAGCACAAGAGACATTGATTCTGGACTAGTGAGTCTTTCTTACATAGTAGGGAAAAGACCTGTAATTTTTAAAAAGGCTAGTCATTTTTATTCACTCACATCAGTATATTGATATACTAAGAATATTTTACCAGTGTAGACATAAAGCAAAAAAACCTGTCATGCAGAGACCAGTTCTAAAGAGAGTCCAGCTGTTGGTGGCTAGGTAATTGGAACCGCTTCCTTTACTTTCAATTTGGTGAACTTATATTTGTCTATTAAGGTTCTGAAAAACAAATCAACAGCAAGCATGTTAGAAATACTGCATATATAATGAAAAAAGGCAGAAGAAATGTGGGGAGGAAACAGGATGAAGTGACTTTCCAAATGTGCTGTCAGGAGTCAAGCTCTGTTTTTCTGACTCCCATGACCTATGTTCAGAACTGCCTGCTAGTCCAGTAGCATGTGTATGCATTAAACAAGCAGCAGTCTCCACGCTGATGATGGGAATACATTGTATATATTCTGTTTTCCTTTGCTGTGCAGCTGCATTGTGGTATTTACTGTATCCTGCTGAGAGTAGGAGAACAGCAAGCCATGGAAATGTTTGTTCTCTGTTTACATTCTCTGTCTACTTTAACAGTTAATATTCATAAGCATAAATCTGGTCCACCAGGAAGGCAGAAGAAATTCACCCACGCTGAAGTCTGCTGACAGGGCTCGACTTTCTGTACTCAGTCAACTACCTGGTGTAGTTAGCTCAAGTATCTCTGAAGTGTCTGCATGTCAGAGAAGGGCAGACTTATTCATTCTGCCTTCTTTGGGAGGCTGTTCCTCCTCTGCTACCAGTCCCAGGGTGAGAACCAAAGTGGGGAGAGCACAGCACGGGGGTGGCTGCAGAGATGGAACCCAAAACAGCAGAGGAGTGAGAAGTGCTGCAGGAAGGTGTGAAGTGCTGGACCAGGCTTGCTACCAAGAGTTCAGCTCAGTGGCTGCGAGTTCCTCTGAGCCCCAGCAGAGGCTGTGTGTTACAGGAGTGCATGGCTTAGGCAGGGCTGGCCCGGGTGTTTGTGCCTGCTCAGAGCAGATGGGCTCCCCGAGCTGGCTGCTGGCACTGACTGCCACTCTGCCTGTGAGACAGCGATTGTCCCCGAGCTCTGCTGCTTCCTGCATCCTCCTGAGATACCCATCGCTCACACTGATTTATCTCAAGTCCTATACTACAGAAATCAAGCAGGCTTTTTCTTTCAGACAAACTTATGAAGGGCATCCAGTATATTTTGGAGGAAGTAGTTGCCTCACAAAGCTCAGTTTAGGCCCTGAAGCACTTCTGTGCAAAAAAAAAAAAAAAAAAGGTGAGAAGTTTTAAGGCGGGGCAAAACTCTGACTTCCTCCTGTAAATATAAAGATTAAAATAACAGATACAGTTACAAAAGTTGTTTATTTCCTTGCAACTTGACTGTTCTTTTAGCCTGCATGTCCTGTTGTATTTCCAGGCTATCCATGCACTTGCAAACAGGTCTTTTTCACTGGTGTTTCAGTAACTGTTACAGCATTTTATCTATTTCTAGGCTTTTTTCCCTTTCAAGTAAAGCAGTTTGGGGCCTTCAATGCCAGGATTTTAGAAACTAGCTGTGAGCACTTCAGTGCTAGCTTATATTATCCATAGTGTTGTATAGCTAACAGGATCCACTTCTTTTCTTTTATACCACTACTTTGCAGTACTGTTCTTGCAGTTATTCCCTCTGTGTCAGTGCCTTCTCGGCTGGCCTGCTTGCTTAGGTTTCTATTCTTTAGTTTCAAAGACTTCTCTCACAATCTGTCTGTTCTTCATTCATAATCCCACTGCCTTGCAAAGAGCTCTAGAGGTACCTTTTTTAGGGCATGAATGACTTTTTTGTTGTTTGAGAAATGTGGACGCCACGGAGGAATATTTTTAATTGCCTTTTGAAATAGATTCTTTTCCTGACAGTAAGAGAAATAATCAAAATAGCTGTCTAATAGAAAAATGAAGCCATACAATGAAGCTCTTTGTAAAATATATAAGGAAATAGTAGTTCGTTAACTGGAGCATATGTCCTGTATGAGTTCAAAGATTTTTACACTCAGAGAAGTGTATAATACAGAACCTCAGCTGAGATGTTAGAAAAATATAGGGCTAGCATTGCCTTTCCAGGTAATCTTATACACTGCAAAACTGAATTGAATATTTAAGATAATATTAAGCCCTGAACTGTTTCTAGAGGCTTGTAAGTTAAGGGGAAAAATAGGGTAAGATAAACAACAAAGAGGAGTCAGGCTTCTAGAATAAGATCTAAGAGACAGAAGTCAGCTGCAGTCTAGGCTGTCTCAGAAACTCCTGGTGTGAAGTGTCGCTTTCATTTCTCCAGACTTCAGTTTCATCATCTGTCAAATTGAAGATAGTAACACTTACCTTGCCAAAAATGTAGAGTCCTGATTCCTTAAATATTTACAGGTATGCCTGTGTCTTGCAACATGTAAACTACCACCAATTCATGTGATGAAACTGGCTGTGCATTAGAGTATTTTGGGTAGAGTATCTGAGCGAAGAAAGCAAAAGTATGGGGCAAATGACTTGTACATAAATTTATACCTTTTTCTCAGTCCTAAGGCACAGGTATTGTCAGTGGAGAGCTGATAGTTTTGTGCTGAGTAAGAGCAACCCATATTGTGCTTAACCTTAGTAAATCTGAAATTCTGTGAAATATGATCACATCAACTGTAGTCTCTATTTTACCCATTATTGGGTGAAACATCTGAGGCTGGTCAATGAGTTCTTGAGACACCAGGACAGGATCATCAGCCTTTTACTTCCTGTGTCTGTGGATGAGCTGAGGTGTGCTAAACAGGCCACAGCTGCAAAAGGATTCATGTTGTAGAGAACCCTCCACACCTAAGGGTAAATACAATAGGAAGCCTGTCTAGTAAATTAGGTGTTTTAGGAGTCTCAGTGGTAGCAGTTATAAACCTGCACAACTGTTCTAGAGAAGTGCAGGCCAAGTTGACTTTGTCAGCATATAATGTAAAATCGTACACTCACACAACCAAAGGAAAGATGACCAGTGCTGCTACTGCAGCAGTTTGATTAACCTCTTAACATAGACCTTTGATGTCCAAAAGAATGCAAAATCACCTGTGTATACATCTTAGAGAAATCTTCCAGTTTTAATGAGTTTTGGATAGAGTATCTGGAGGATTTCTTTATTCATGTCATACTTTCTTGGAAGACTTTAAATGATGAAACATACATTTTTTAAATTATGTGGAATTTTTTTTACTTGGTCCTTGATGGCAGTAAGAGATTATTGCCCTAGATCTCTTGTATGCAGTACACAAGGTCCCTCCTCCCAAAATGCAGTCTGTGAATATGCATGCCTGTGCAATGTGTGTGAGTGGAAGGGTAATATTTGGGATATCTCAGACCGCTTAACAAGTACAGAAAAAAGCTTGGTTTGCAGCTTCATTAATGCTGCTATGCTCAGCTGTGCTACCTCAACAGAAGTGAAAGATCTTTCTACATCCTGCACACACCTGCAGTCTGGTGTCTTAGTCTGAGGTAAGAAATGTGGTTAAAGTTTGAGGGAAAGATGTGAAAGAGCAGAAAGAAATAGGCGTTAGCAGACATTAGTAGCATTTCTGATTTTCCTGTCTGTCTGCTAATGAAATGACAGAAAGAAATGTTTCTGAGAGACATCCAATATTCCTGCTCTTAGAAAAAATGTATGAATAATAACAGTTTAACCCAGTGTCAGCTTCCTCTCTACAGGTTAGAAGGTTTACAGTGGAATGGTGCTGAATACAAGGGAGGCGGCTCAAGGAAGTGAATGTGAATTCTGTAAAGAGTTATATAACCTTGACAGTAACGGATTAAGGCTTTGTAATACTCAGATATGAAACTTTCATAAAATCCTGTGTTGTCTGGATGCCAAATTTAGCATTTTTTACTTTTCTGCAGACTGGTTGGTTTGGCCAAGAGGATTTTGAAGTGATAAAATAGTTAAGTTTTATTATGTAGTAAGATATTATTTATAGAAGCATACAGTTCTGGAACTCACCTACAGATGCCTTTTGAATCCACACATGATGCATTAAATTAATTATAAATCACAGAACAGTTCAGGAGAAAAATGCCAAGATATGTGCATCAATTATTCCAAAAGTTGATAAAAAAGCAACAGCTGCATTTGTCTTCCTCCTGTAATTAATGCTGGGTTCAATGGCCTGCTAAGATGCAGTTTTGCACTGCCCTGAATAAACAGGCGAGTGTTTGATGCAGTAGCTGGTTGAAGTTTTTGTGTTAATATTGGAAAGAAAATAATTCACAATGTGGATGTCATCCAAGTGTGTTGTCATTGCAGGAGGGTGCCTTAAATGGCAAGGGAAGGACTGCTTGCAAACCATGGCTTCTAAAAACCACACTTTTCACCAAGCAAGGAAGACATTTTCATAACAAAATGCATGTCAGAAATGCCATTTTCAGCTGCTCTCACTGCAGCTGATGCTCTCTGCTTCTCTTCACAATAGAATTGCTGCTCACCTGAGTCTCACCTCAGTGTTGACGTCAGTGGAAAGTCTGAAAAGGCTTTTCAGTGTCTTACAGAATTTATTTTATCTTTCGGGTTTTGCTGGTTTGGAGTTTGGTTTTTTTTGTTTGCTTTTTTTTTTTTTTTCCCTCTCCTTTAAACCTACTGGGGGTCTTTGAACTCCAAGTCTCTGAGAAAGCTGTTTGGAAGAGATATCCCTGGCTTTGACTATGCTCCAAAACACTTGGGATCTGTTTTTACATAGAATAAAATGATCAGATTTTCAGAGGACCTCCATGGGTTGGTCACTGAGACAATGGGAAAAATTGTGGTGTTCAGCTGCAAGTTAATATTTTCTAAAAGTTTTTCTGAATACTTGGAAAAGAAAGAAAGAGCTACTTGGGAAGTCAGGAAGGAGCTGCTCCTCTGTGTGGTTGTGACTGTCTTACTGCTCTGTTTATAGGAGGGCTATTTTCCATAGCTGTGGTCTTGCTGGGCCAGGTGCTGGACAAATGTAGGATGAAGTATGGTCTTGTCCTTGAAGGATTTCTGATCTGATTCTGGATAGCGTGGATATTTCTTAAAAGGGAATGCTATAGAGGTGAAAGACTGATAATGGAAAAAGTGATAGCAGCATATGTGGCCAGCCAGAGAACTTGCATAATCCCCTGTGCTATTTATTTCCTTTTCTGAGAAAGGGACATACAACACCTCATTCAAAGCAACATGCAATAAATTATTCCCAGGATTCAAGATAAACTGTCTTATGCAGGCCCATGTATTGCACATATCATCACATTGTGCTCTTAAAACCTTTATACATAGTAACAACTGGTGTAAGTATTCCTGGGATAACGCTTAATGATAAAACTACTGTGGGTAAAAAGGTAGCTCTTCTCTTGCTGTGTGGAAGCAATAAAAAATCAGGTCACATACAAAGGCACTATATTTATTTGCAATGATTATTTTCTCCAGCTGTTGAATTCTTTCATTAACATATTGCATTCTCCCACCAGTGAGTGAAATACAGTAAACAAACAACAGAGTGTGTGGATGATGTGTTACAAACACAGGCACACATTCACTGTGTGGTATGGGAGAGCATGTAATCCCACCCTCCT
This sequence comes from Geospiza fortis, assembly GCF_000277835.1. Taxonomy (NCBI): domain Eukaryota; kingdom Metazoa; phylum Chordata; class Aves; order Passeriformes; family Thraupidae; genus Geospiza; species Geospiza fortis. Next base: position 1,815,150 of record NW_005054357.1, on the reverse strand, counting down.
GATTCTCAGTTCTTGTAGCTGTTGCTCTGCCTGCAGGAGATAAGCTAACATGAACAGCATCTGGATGTGGAAAAGAGGTTCCACATTCTGTTCCATTCAGTTCAAAAAAATTTCAGGTTGCATTCAGCACTTTCATATCTAAGTGCTCATAAATAGTAATAACAATAATAAATTATTTTGACTTGTAATTGACCTAACTGATTTATTTAGACTGTAAAGAAAAGAATCATGTTTCCTGATTATCAGAGGGTGAATTCTGGAGATGCAAGATCTGGAGATTCAAGCTCTGCAATTAATTAAAATATGACCTGGATCTGTAATACAGTACAGAATATCTTTTTACACATGTCTGCTGAACACTACAGAGGGTTGGAGGGGTTTGGTTTGTTTTTTGTTTGTTTGGTTTTTGTGGAATTGGTTGTTTTTAATTGCACTGTAAGATTTCAGGGTCATAAGGACTTTCAGGTTCTAGATGGCTGCAAGTTTGAGTGAAAAGGTTTTGTTATAAAATGTTATGCATTTGGAATGGCTCTGTTTGCAAATGCAGTTGATCATAAGATACAGCTGTAAACAGAGCCTTGAATGGAGTTGTATTGTGTAATATGTGTGTAATAACTGTTTATAAATATAATCTTTAAGTAAAATCTGATCTTTGTCTGTTATGACAGCCTTTCCTCGAGATAATGAGTAACTGTAGGGGGAAGGAAGCAGGTACAGTAACCCTACACACATTTTTAAAAATTGCTTTAGATCTCTAAGGTAGTGTTTGAAGAGCACTGCAATGATAGAGTGATAAAGCTGACATATGGCTGATACCAGATCTTTGCAGTGGTGGTGGATGCAATCAGTATCTTCACTGAAAGAAGTTCTTCAGAACTTCAGAAAGAGGTTTTTCCTTTACTGGATTCTCTTTTCTGTGAAGAGAATGAAAACCTGTTCAGTGTTTTATATCTATGTTGCTCAATGTACAGTTCAGGCCGTATTTACAGAATTGCTACTGGAAACTTTCTACAACTAGAAATACTTGTTTCTTTTTATGTTTTTTGAAGCTGCTGCTGCTGATCTTCTCTAGCTAAGTGCAACATACATATAGATTTTCATACCTGTGATGATAAAATGGCCCAAAGAGAAGATCAGTCTAATAATCAGAAAAATTAACTGAAGTTAGGGGTGCTTTAAGGAGATGAGTGCTTGTCTCAGATTAATTTTCAGTTTTGAAAGGTCACCACTTCTGTCAGTCAGACCGGTATAATTAGGAACCTGTTAAATACGGACCAATTATTAATGATTGCTGCATGTAAAATTTAGTGTGAGTACATTATGTAACATCATACAAGAATTCTGTGATGAGAGCTGGAATATTCATTCTGTTACCTAAGCCACCATTTCCCTTCTTAGCTGTGAGATCTCTGTGTTGTCATGGCTCTTTGCCTCCCTCACTCCATGGCTCAAGCACAGAATCAGCTCTGCAGGTGAAAGGCATCTTCACCACCTGCTCTGGAGCCGTGTTCTAAGCTGGACAAAAGAGCAGTCTGTGATCATGGTATGAAACCTCTCTGTGGGTGTTCAGCAGTGTTAGGAAAGGAAAAGGACTGGGGCAAATGGATATTTGCCAGCTCTTGAGTAATTGCCTTTGCTCCCTGACAGTGACTTTCGAACAGCTTATGTGTGTTTTATTTTATTATAAAAAGCAGCCCTGATGCTGGTAAACATTATTTGTTAAAGGAAATGCAAAAGAAAAGGGCCTTGGGACACCTGTTCATCATAGCAAATTGTCACCTCATAGAGCTGATACAAAATATTTCTACTTCATAAATGGACTTCACTGCACCTTTCTAAATATCTTCCTGTTCCACAGAGCTCAAAACACTTTAGCAAGTAAAAGCTTTTTACTTTATAAAAAGTCATTGTTTTCTTTCTCAGTAAATCAGGGAGTTTCTCATGAAAGAAGTAAATTGGTACTGCAGACACAATCACATTTTGGCATTAGTCTAAAGAGGATGAGAACCTACTGGCTTATCTCCAGCATTTCTTCAGTGATAGCATTTTTTTTGCCCTTTTCTCTTTTTTGTCTTTCTTCTTTCTCAAAACTAGTGCTCAGTGTCCCATACTCATAGCTGTCAGAACTAGTGCAGAAGTCTAGTTAGCCCTTCCTGACTGATTCCTGCTCAGCCCTTTGTCCCCTGCCCCCAGCTCCAAAGCCAGGGCAGAGCTGATTGGAGTGCCACAGTGGAAGAAGCTGTGGAATCTGCTACCATTGTAATTCTGAGCACGCTTGGAAGCAGTCATGGAAAGAGTGCACTTCATTATTTTAGTGATTGTGTCTGATCTGTTTTGAGGGAAAAGCACTCTTGAACTGATTCATCAGGATAGGTAGCATCTTTGTCTCTAGATGAGTATAGAAAGTTACCTGACCTTTGATGGATATTTTGATAAAAGCAGACATACAGGCCTAGGCACAGTTTCCAAGAAGTGTAGGCAGAACATTCTCATTCTTCCAGTCTAAGAAAGAGTATAGGCAATTCTTATAGGTGTAGGGGGAGGAATTCTTCTCAGAGAAAGGATTATAGTGCCTTTTCAGAAGATCTTACATGGATGAGCTCTCATGTTTGTGAGAGTTTTGCCTAAGACAACATAGCATGTCTTTAAAATCAGTGTTAATAATGTTTCAGTGTCTTACTTACTTAAATCTGTGCCATTAAGAAAGCAGAGTTATTCATTAGTTTAAATTTGGTCAAATTCCTTGGGATTCCTTATAGAGAATTTAAACTACATCATTTATCATGCCAGAGACACAAGGCTTGATCTCTTGGGCCCGGCTCCCCCACAGACACCATTCAGGATTCATAAGCCATGAAAAGTATATATTTGCAGAAATCAGATCACGTATTTGTTTCAGTAAGTGCTGGCAAACATTATTTATTAAAGGAAATGCAAAATAAAAGAACCTTGGGACACCTGTTCATCATAGCAAATTGTCACCTCATAAAGATGATATAAAATATTTCTTTTTCATAAGTGGAATTCAGTGTGCCTTTCTAAATATCTTACTGTTCCACAGAGCTCAGAACATTTTATCAAGTAAAAGTTATTATTTCTGTGGTAAATAGAATCATTCTGACAGCTGACTTTCAAAAGGTCACTTGAAAAGCTGCTGAGCAAAAAAGAAATGCTCTGGACCTTTTGCTGAGTAAGAAGCCAAAAAAAAGGATCAGAAGTGAAGACAATAAAAGGAGCATGTTTTAATCCAGACATTGAAGTTGATTGTTTGTGACTGTAATTTCATAAAGGAAGTCACATACTTTGCAGCAAACTGAAGCAAAAAGCTGTATTGAACAACCCAAACTGAGAGTATAACACTGATTAATGCATGAAATGAACCATTAATTTAATGAACCCTGTTGGTCAATCAGCAGCATGGTAGGAGGCCTGTACATCACCTCAGCCAGTTGTAGAAATCCTGGGTCAACCTTCTGCATGAAGTACTTGTCATCCAAGTAAGGGTGGACACAAGAACTTAATGTGAAATTCAGCAAAGACTACTGCAGGAGGACTTGAGGGCATTAATCCTTCTTCCAGAAAATTTCTGTCTAATTCCAGTCAGAGGTATCAAATTGAGCACAAATAAAAGGGTTGCTTGGGCAGTTGGGTCAGATCAGACGGTGGCATTTTTTAATGAACATGAGCAAGAGTAAATCAAGACAGAGAAATAACGGTGATGTCTCAGTAATTTTATAGCAGGGCTCAGTATGTTTAGCAGCTCCATTTATTTTCTGATCTGGAATTATTGTGGCATTGCAGGAGGAAAATGCAAATGAGAATTAACATGATCAGGATGATGGTAGGTCTTAGTGAGGCAGATTGTTATAGAAGTTACCATGTACCTTTCTTGTGAAATAAGACCAACCCCCAAATCAAAACAGCTATGCTGGTGATGCAGAGTCCTGATCCAGGACTTAAGTCAGAGTGACACATTGCTTTGAGTCCTCTTTCAATCTAAGGGACTGTAAGAGCCTTTTCACTGGAGGTGGAAGGTGTTGCAGAGTGTGTGTTGTTGCAGTGTTGGTGCAGTCATAGAGGAAGATGAAAAGTCTCACTACAGGAAATGTGATCATTAGGGAAATGATCTGTCACAAAATTCATTGTGATGCCACATTTCAGAACAAAAAGTGCTTCAAAGCTTTTGGCTCAAAAACAAGCTCAAACCCAAATCCCTATGACTTCTTGTCATATAGAGACAGGAGATTTCACTCATAATAATCCTGGGAATGGCTGACAGTGTGTGATGCTGAGTTTTTGAAATGTTAGATGTTTCTTGACCACTAGATGCTTTTTAATGCAGTTGCTGGAGGAGAAACCAGTTTGATTGCAAATACATGCTACCTTGGTCTCTCTACTCATTATCTTTATGATACATTTGCTTTTCATATTCCTGCTGTTGTTTTAATATAAAAAATTCTTTCTGAAATTCAGCTTTTTGATGATTCTTTGCTAAAAAGAATTAGATTTAATATTGTTTTATTGTCCAGTGCTTGCAGTCTTACTGGTGAGCCTTTCTAATATTGTTTTTGATGGATTTATTAATATAATGATCAAGTTGGCAAGCACCAGCCCAGCTTGTGCCTTCTTCACAGATGAAGCCTTGTTATGAGGAAAACAGAGGAAGTAAAAAAGATTGCTTAGTTTCTGAATTTGGATAGGAGTTGTCTGCCTGCTGCAGAAATAAAAATGAAGTTTAAACACCACAGTGGGCAGATTTCCCACATCTGGGAGGTTCAAAGGATTCTGTGGAGATGCAGGGGTTGTTCGTCTTCTGCAAAACAAATTCTGACCACTTCCCTGCTTAAAAAGGTTAGAGGCATTTCAAGGACACACCCAGGTCCATTGCACTACCTTTGTGCTGTCAGCAGATTAATAATTAAACAGAATGAATTTTCTGTATTTCTTTCCACTGGCATTTATGATCTGTTAGGGCAACTTTGTTGAAATCAACTGATTTTTGCTGTTTTCTAGTATTTGTATTTTTGTTATGCAGATAATTTTTTTCTTTAATAATAAGGGATTTTTAAATGTTGCTGAGAGAAACTGTATTAATAAGGATCTTTTCAAAAAGCTTAATAATGCAAACTATGAAATAAAAAAAACCCATAAAAACAATAATGTAGGAGAGGAGTATGGTGTGACATCCTTGCCTGGCTCTCAGCCCTTTGGCTGTCCAGGACACACATGGCTGCTTCCATCTCTTCTGCAGGTTTAGGTTTCTTTCATGTAGTGTGGCAGATGGAGGTGCTTCCGCTTTGGTGTCAGGTGCTTGATCTGGACCTGCAATCTTGGAAACACTGTTGGGATTGTTGGTGTAGTGATATTCATCCATTTCTACTGATGCATAAAGGATGGAACTTGAGGCCATTTGGATGCCTTTCATCATGCTCTTAGGCAGTGTGCAATTTTTCCAGTGATTGATTTGCTCTTGCTGTAGTAAGTCACCACTTTTTACCTAAAAAAAACCTTATGACTTTGTTTAATGTCATATTTTAATTGATGCCTTTTCACAGAGGATATATTCTACTTTAAAAAAGCACAGGTAACAATCTGCAGATGCAGTGATTTGTTTTAATGGTCAGAAAAATCCTCCATTCCCAGTGCTTGGGAGTGCACATTAATTGAGTTTGCATTCTTCTTTATGAGGACAAGGCACACATTTGTAGAATCTCACTGCAAACACCATTAAGTTAGACTGGAAATTGGGCATACGAAGAAACAGAGTTAAATCACTCAGTTGAATCAAGCTCCCAGCATACCTAACCAAAGGACTGCTTGGACAGTTAAAGGCAGTGGCAGAGATATACCATGAAGAGCTTCTGTATTATAAGTAGTATTTGAAGTTAGTATTGTAAAAATATATGCACACTTAGAAAGTGAGAAATGTGGGTATGTTACATAAATGCAATGTATTGAAAGTATATATGATATCTTCTGGGTGTAATTTAAACAATAAAAGTTACATCTCCTTTGAAATCCCCAGTGCTATTTCTGCAGAATATGAGCTCTAGTCTTCTCTGGGACAAGAGTTTAAAAGTTAGCTGTAGGAGAAAGCATTTTAGAACGTATGGAAAGAAAGTATACAAATATAAACTGAAATCCTAGAACCTGTCAGGAAATTATGACAACACACTGTGCAAGTGTGTGCCTCAGGCTAAATGGAGAGGGAGCAGTAAACCCAGAGAAAAAAAATAAAGGCTGGGTTATGAGTGTTTGTGTGGGTAGTAGTGGTTTTCTGAAGATGAAAATCCATCTAAAGGGATACCAACTAAAGATAATATCTACTACTGTAGATAAAATTCAAATTATTACCAAAATGAAGAAATTAATTCAGGAAATCTTATAAACCATAATTAATTAACAAATTATTCCAATGTATGAGAAGAGCTGTGAATAACTCAATGGGTCTGCTAGATTGTTAAAAACTACTAGAAGCAATAAAACTGAAGACTAAAGTGCCTTTTTACCAAGTTTTCATGCAGTCAGCCCCAGAGAGATTCCTGTTCCGTGCTGGAAAGTATAAGGCAACAGTAGAAGGCAGGGTTGGCTACAATCAGTTAGTGGTGTGAGGAGGGGGGCCAGCAGTTTAACAGCACAAGGTGTTTGCTTCTGGGAGCACTGGGGAAGAGCAGAAATGGGACCTTTTGCCTTCTTTTTTAGTTTTTTTTTTTTAACTAATGCTAGATTTTCTTTTAGGAAAGAAAAGCTTATGAATAAGCTTATTAAAAAAAAATTGTGGATGCTGTCTTTAGGAAGTAAGTTTCAGAGCTGAATGGTGTGGAATTCACCCAACATTTCTTGAAGGACTTATGAATATGAAATTCCAATTTAAAAAAACCAAACAGCTGCCTGAGCATCAGCTGCTGTGGTAGAGGTAGCCAGGCAATCGTTTTAATAATGGTGGCTCTTTGGACTTTAGATAGACCGATGAAGTTTCAATAGTTAAAAAATACTTGAAATAGTAATAGCAGAAGGATAAAAGAAAAAAGTACTTTGGATGTTTGTACTGGGCAGCTTGGCTCATCCTGGCCCAGGACAGTCTCTGAGTCTTCTGTGCAGGGCTCACAGAAGGGAAATGACAGTCTTTGTTCTTAGATATTTGCCATCTCATAGTGTACCACGAAGTTTGTGTCATTGTAGTGGTTGCCTGTGCTGTGTGTTGTAGCTAAAAAGCACTCTAAAAATGAAGAAAAAATGAATCATTAGGGCAACTACACTTTCTGGTTCTTCAGTTTTGCAAAATTCTGTGTCTTCAAACAATGTAGGCTGAAGTGTTAATGCTTCTGTACATTGCCACCATTCCCCTTAGCTCAGTGAGGAAGTTCACTCATTTGTGGGTTGACAGGCAGCCTTGCCTGGGAATGGGAAGGTGCTTGCTGGCAATGCAAGCGGAGAGCTGCTTTGTTAAGTGCAGACCAATGCTCTGCTAAATGGAGATAAAATTCAGGCACCCACATCCTGTCACACCATTTAGTTCTTGCTGACTGCCATATACCAGGAAATCGAAATTGAAATAAGCCCATTAGTTCCAAACACTGTTAAAAAACAGCAAAGATTAAAAAGTTATACTTGATATGCCTTATACTGTGCACAGTTGAAAGTGTGCCTTGGGAGCTTAACCCTCTGCTCGTGCAACTCTTCCTGGTGGTGGCAGAGGAGGAGCAAAACCAGCTCTGACTGCTTCTCTGCCGTATTAGGTTTGCAGGTGAACAGGAGTAAATTCACAAAACTGGTAGCTAATGCAACTCTCCTTGTACATCCGTAATCATTATTTGCTGCCAGTTCCTATATCTGTTACCCTTGTACCAAAGATGTTGAATATGCAGCTTAAAATTATTGAAAAATTCAACTGTGGGTTTGATTTTTTAAATACATACATGTTTCAGATGACATTATTGACCAGGGAAGTAGGTATTCTCCTTTTATTACTCTATCATGTTAGCAACTTCAATTGAACTTTAGCAATAAATTATTAAACAGGGCTGAGTGGGTCTATTTTGGAAATTCTTCTGAAATCAGTATGTCACTTGAAAAGAAATACAAATTTTAATTGAGCTTCTTAGTTTACCTGAAGCCAAACCTTATCCCAGTGAAAACTGGTCAAGACCAGGAAGATAAACACAGTAATATGGTTATGCATCACAGGCTTGCTAGGCAAGCAAATCTGAACTGCTATCTCTGTAGAAGACTGAACTAATCCTTGTGATCTTATCACCTCTGAATTTCAGAATTTCTGATCAAGTTGGCAGGGAGATAGCAAACTGTCAAGACTTCCTAAATGGCAGTCTAGGTGGCAAGTCTGAAGCAGCTGTAAGGTCCTAGTGAAACATGTCAGGTTTTGACTACTGAGTTAGACTGAGCACATCTTTCAGATTGTGCTGTGGAGGCATCATCAGAGTTGTGTTTCCTGAGTGTGTTGTAAGCAGATGCGCAATGATAAGATAATGAGGGGCCAGGCAGGTAGGGACCAGCCCCCTGAACGTGGGGCCATTGCAGTTCAGAGGTTGACTGCTGAAGGAGCATCGAGTCAGGAGCTCCTCCATTGGCTGGCAGGGAGGCAAAAAAGAGGGCCAAAAGCAGCCAATCACATATGGCTTTTGCAATTTTAAGCTGCACAACGGAGAGTAGCATTGTTGGGTGGATGTGCAGAAGGCACTGGAGCCCTGCAGCGCCTGCCCCAAGCCCCCTCTCTGATCCCATTCATGTGTCAGCCATGCTTCATAAACTGTTGTCAGTGTCAGCATTAACAAAGAGCCTGGGAAGGAACAGAGGCAGACATTTTGTCAAACTTATACTACAGACCAAACACATGTAGCAAGGGTTTTATCTGCTTTTAAGTGTTA
>NW_005054357.1:1731739-1806251 GCF_000277835.1 Geospiza fortis | reverse complement strand
TGGTGGACTGCAGTGGGTTTTATCTGCTTTATGTGATGTCTCTATATCTCTGCCAAAGCAAAACTTAGAGCTGACTAATGGATAAATGCCAGCATTGGCTCTCAGCTTTGTCCCCTAAGGTCTGAAGGCAGAAACAAGACAATGGGAACCCTCCTCTAGTTAAGCCAGTCAAATCTAACCTGAAGCTGATTTAAACTGAAAAGAGAGTTAGATTGTGTGGCTGAGTGACTGTGATGAGTCATAGCCAAAAAGGACAGGATTCCACAGCACAGCAATGCCAGCAGAGAGGCCCCTGAACAAGCAGTAACAACTACTGGCGGAAGCAGGACTTTTACAGCCACATTCAGGAGTGCAGTGCCAAAGCTCATTAACTTTGATGAGGTAAAAGATGACTTTCATTAGCAGCTGCCAGTAACTTAAAACTGAGAGACAAAACAAGCTTGGCAGTTAAGCTGTTTTAGCACTGTGCACCTTTGCACAAGTAAAAGCACTTGCACTCCTGGCTGGAGGGCCGATGCTCTGGCAAGAGGCCGGTATTCCTCATGTAATGTGGACCAAAGCCATGGTCAAGTAGATTGCAGTGATTCCAATGTGAGAAGTTCCTCATGATACCAAGTGCTGTGGGATCCCACTGAGCCATCAGCTGCTCATCTCAGCTCCTCTATCTCCCAGTTCCAAATCACTCATGATGTGGGATTGAGCAAGGAGATCTCAGCTCGGTGTAGGAGATGTTGTGGACCTTAGTGGCATTTCTTGCATTCATTAGACAATTCTGTTAATAAGTTCTGTCTCCATCAGAGAATCTTGTTCCTGTGGGGTGGCTGTTGACCCCATACATGTGCCAAAAATGAATTGACAGCCTTTAATTCAATTTTCTGTTACACCATCTGCTGTGGCCCTGGAGGACTGGCTGTTAGTACCCAAACAAAAACACATTATATCCTTAGTAGAGGGTTCCATTCTCTGATCATTGTGTTCCTTATTTTCTTGAAAGTTCAAAAGTCTTTGTAAAGTTTTCTTTTGACCCTGTCAACCTTAAAAACAGTTGGACATATCTTTCATTGCATTATTTCAGACTGCTTTGTGCTCTTGTCACTGCAGATAATGTTCGTCTGTCCTTAATTTCTTTGGGTCTTGCTTATGTAAATGTATATAAAGAACATATTTTATATCCAAAAGGAAAGAAAGATCACATTGTGTTAACAAGGCAGAATTTATTATTCATCAGCAGATGAGCAGAGCATCTTGACCATGGAATTTCTTGACCATCATCCTTGACCATGGAATATCCTATAGAAGGATCTTATGGGGCAAAATGGAAATCCAGAAACTAGAGTTCTATTTTTTTGTACATTTTTGAAAGCTTATGCTCATGAGGGTATTCTTGATAATCCTGACTAAAATGCTGCAGTCTCTTTTTTTTCTCAGTTGCCTTGCTAATGTTGGGCACTATTAAAAATGGTCTTTCATATTTTTAATATTAATTAAACTACCTTGAAAGTTTCTGTTTCAGCATCAAGTATAATGAATACTGAAAAATTTGAAAAAGAATTTGAGTGAGGGTGCTGTAGGTTGTGCAGGGCTTTGAGCATAGTTCAGTTTATCCAAGTACTCCAAACAGTTTACATGCTGGTGCAGAGCAGCCCATGGAAATCCAGGTGATCCCACACTTGAGTTGGTCTCTGTGCACCAAATGGAGGTACAGAGAAGACTCACATGCTTTCCTGAGCCAACAGAGCTCAGTGCTGAATTAAGCACTGTCAGTGCCCACTTCCTGCTTCTGTGTGCTGCTGGGGGCTTATTAAGAGATCTGTTACATGCCAGACTCTATAGAAGTCTTGATTCACATTATCTTTCTTCAGACTATGATCTTTTTTCAAGCTATACTTAATTCCTACTGAAGTAAATGACAAGTAACAAATTTTGGTGCTTCCTTGAACACCTACCAGAAGGTTTTGTCTTTTTTAGTTTGTTTGTATTATCAATTTGTGGGGCATACATATGAAGTGTAAAATAATAGGTACTGAATAATATCTTCAAGTGCCTTAGTCTACACAACTGAAAAAAAAACTTATATATTTCCATATTAAAAATGAAAGAGCAGTAAATTTTACCAGTTGATGTGGCCATGCATTCACCAGTATTTCAACCAAATACTGTAAAAATATAGACTTAGAATAGCCTTACCCACATTTGCACATACTTGGGTCTTTTTGCTTCAGCTTTTCCATCTGTCATCACAGCAGACAGTACACACACTGCTTCCAAACTGCTCCATCTATGGGGATGTGTGTGTACAAACTGATACTTGTGCTACAAATCCAATTGGGTTTCTGACCTCCCACCTCCAAGTGGGAGTTGTTATTGTCAGATATGTAATGCTGCCATATACACATTTCTTATTATTAGACATAAGAAATGTTTACAGGTCTGTGGTATGTCCCAGCTTGTGAATAGCAGTGCCTATATAAAGAGTGTAAAATTATTTGGAGCATGAAATTGGATGTTCTCTTAACTTTGGCCTGAGGGCTTTCTGTGGGCCCCTATACATTGAAAGGTCCATACAATTCTTTTCCTAAATAAATTCCTGTCTAGCATCCTTATCCTTTGATTTTTCTTTTCTTTCCGAGACCATTCATTTAATACTTTCAAGATAAAAATTATAATAAAAAAGGAAACTTGGAATGCTAATGAAAATTGCCTTCCACAGGCAAAAGATGGAAGCACAGACTATTTATGTTCTTTTTGCCTTGAATTATTTAAAGAGATATTGAAATCAGTCTTGTTCAAATCTTGAGGAACATGAGCTTTAGATTTTTGCTGGAATATGGGACACCACAATCCCTATGAGCAGAGAGGAGTCCTTCTGTTCTGTGCCTTTATTTCTATTTCCTGAAACATTCAGCATACAGTCTTTTAGAAAAGGGTCATCAGCATAGGATTTAAAGAAAAATTAGATGAACTGTTTTCACCTCTCTTTGCTTGTGATTATCAGGTGGTTTGTTAAATTTGGATCTCACATCTCCTGTCTGTTATAATGAAAATGGCAAATGGAGAAAGAGGAAAAAAAAAGAACACATTTAAAATGCAGTGAAAGGCCCAGTGCTGGGTACCAAAATTACTGATCTGGTTCCAAAAGAAAAATAAAGGAGGAGAGGGGATCAAGAAATCACTTTCACTTAATGTTTTTATTGAATTCCAGAGTTGTGTGGACTCTGCTCTCCTCTGAAATCTGTTCATCATTGCTTTTGATGTGACATGAAGTAAGGGCCTCTTCTTGACCTGCTCAGCTGCTCAGCTTCCCTTAAGGGATAGAGCCCAGGTTTTGCAATCCAGGTTTTGAGATAGTGAGAGGCTTTTGTAAGTGTGTGCAGGGCATTCTGGGGAGCTCAAGTTCAAGGAGTTTCTCTCTTTGCAGCCTGTTCCTGTTTATGCAATCAGACGGATGTGGGCATATTTTTTTATGTCACTTTCAGATCCCTTGTCTCTGAACTTCATAATTTTAAATTAATTTCTAATTGCAATATGCCATTATCTCCACTTTTCATGGTACGTTAGAGAGACACAGACATGGAGGGTACATAGAGCCACTCATGCAGTTAAGTGAGTAAAAAGTGGAATTCCCGGGTAGGACTTGGTCACAGTTCCAGTTTTTTTCACTGTAGCTGAGAATAAGATGGATTTCAGGTCACACATCAAATATAGGACATTTTGATTAATTTAAATAGTGTAATTTCTGCTTTTCAGAAGCAGAATCCCAGAATTAACTAGGTTGGACAAGACCTTTGAGGTCATTGAGTCTAACCTATGATGTAACACCACCTTGTCAGCTGGACCATGGAATTAAATACCATATCCAGCCTTTTCTTAAACACCTCCAGGGAAAATAATTAAAAAATTAATGATAAATTTTAACAGGCAGTATTCTGGAAGATAATGATATGCATCACTGAATGATTTACTTCTCAAATGATTTTTGCATGAATAATCCTTGTAGAATCTGACCCTTACATGATGCTTCCTATCAGCATTTTGTGTGTATAGATTACTGTGTTTTAAATTGCACCCTAACAAGAATGCAGTTCATTTAGCTGTTGGTCAGTGAATCCTGGCTGTCAGAGTATTTTATGGACAATAAAAATTTTATTCAGTAACATATTTGATGAAGGATATTCAATTCTGATAAATTTTGGCCTGAATGTCCGGAGGAAAAAGAAAAAGTGAAGATAGTAGCCAAGTAAAATTAGTGTTCCTTGAAACAAAGAGAGTTTGCTGGCTGCAGCTGGCAGCCCCAGGAGGGTGAGGAAGCTGCCCAGCAGGCAGAGTTGGTATGGGAACGGTTCTCCACTGAGCTGCAGGATTTTTTTCCCTCTGTACTCTGTATCCTTTCAAGAAACAGAAGCTAGTTGTCTATCAGCCAGTGCTGGTTAGGATCTTCTCTTCATGCTGGAAGAAATCTGGGTCATAGGAGATGACTGAGACTAGCAGGATAGTTTAGAGCATTGCTGCTTGGAGATGTGAGGCTGGGACTTCACCTCATGGAGCACAGGGACTGCTGAGGGTCCTGTTAAGCTTGGAGCAAGAAGTCACAGAAATACAAATGACAGATCACTGGAAAAGGAAATTTTTGTGCCACATCTTTATTCTGATTTGTGACTCTTTCAAAGGCTGAGGCTGTGCAGGCAGAGTAACTGGGCACAATAAAACCCAGCACTGTGACTGGAGGTACTGAGCAATGGTTCATGCACTCTCTGCTGTGGAATAGAGCAGCTAGTTTTCTTTAGGCCTGAACTGCACAATCATCAGATAATTCCATTAAAATGTAATGTTTAATTTTGTAAGTAGATAAAGGCAGATCCTCACTCAAATCTTCACTCTGACTCCAATATGCCTATTTGAACCATGGGACCTGTTCTCATCCAAGACAGCATCTGAATCCCCCAGCCCCCAGCATTTGGCTCTGTAACAGGGTTGTTTCAGAAGTACCAAACATCACTGTATCACTCAGAGCAGCACTCCTTTGAGCCAGTTGCCGTCTCCTAGAGGTACCAGAGATGTTGCTTTCACAGCACTGTCTGAAAAGTGTGATTTTTGCAGCAGTACTGAATTACCTTGTTGAAGGGAAAAGCTCTGTGAACTGCAGCTGTACATTCACCTGTGTCCCTAGGCCAGAGGAGCTCTGTGACTGCAGCCTTGGGGGCTCTGGATTCTTTCTGTCCCCAGCTGCTGCAGCTGAGGGATATGACACTCAGGTGCTGTCAGTGCTGCTACACCTTTGCAGCAGTTATTCAGAGTTGCTCTCTGGTGGGCTGTTGCTCTGTCATTTGTCACACTCTGGTCCTGCTGCCTTGAGTCTGTGCCACCATGCAGCCCTGCTTGCCCTGCCCTCCATCCTTGGCCAAAGTGAAACCGTGGAGCTCCTGTGGTACAGTTATATATCTTTTATCAGTAAAAAATCTGCAGTGCATAGCAATCAAACAAGTGGTTTGGTAGGGTGTTTAACATAGCAGCGGATCAGAGAAAAATATTATTATGAAAAGGAATAACTCACAGGCAGATGTCAGTTCTTGAAAGAAATGTTCTTTTTAAAAGCTGAATCTTTTTGAAAATCACTGATTAGAGTCCTCACTGACATAATGCTCCCACTAAGTACAGAGCTGTTGACCCAAGATTTCATGCTAATAGAACTCTGAGAAACAGAAGGTATTTCTGATTTCAACAGGCTTTATGTTATCAGTGGCTAAAATGCTGATCTTAGAATCCCAGACTCACAGAAAGACTTAGGTTAAACTAGACCTTAAGCATCATTTACTTGCAGCCTCCCCTACTCTTCAAATGGTACTAAACTGTTTATGGTTTGAATTTGAGCTAATTCAGGACAGTTTAGAGAAGTATATCCGAGTTGATTTTGTTTTTTAGAGCAAAGGACCCATTTTCTATTGCTGGCAAAATTACATAAAAAGTTGTAATCAATCAGGAAGATGCAGAAAACTAGATAATGCTTTAATCTTGAAGAAACTCAAAGATATCCGTCTCTGAGAAGCAGAGAAGCGAGTCAGATATTTAAATAAGCCATGGTCCAATGAAGGGCCTTAAATTAAATTTGCCCCTTGCCTCACACTCTCATCAAGTCAGTCAGGCAGGCTGCTCAGCTGTAGCCTCTTTTTCTGATCAAAACTCTTGAGACCTGAGCTGCCTTCTGCTGTTCTTCACAGCTTCCTGTGACCAATAGAGTCATCAATTGCAAAAACCGTGGGAGTACAAATTGAGAGGATGATAAAATAGGTGTAAGTTCTTTCTTCCTCCTGCTTGCCATAAACAATATACATTCAGCAAATCCAGAAGCATTCTGTCAGTGCCATTAAGCAGAGCAATACGGAGCAAGTGAGCAAGTGTTTCTGTTCAAGGTAGATGGGGGAAAGGAAGACCAAGGAAGGATCCAGCAGGGCTGGAAAAGTCATGACTGAAGTTAGGGGGACTGGCCCTGGGGAGCAGAGAAGTTTAGCATGGGAACAACATGAATCTGGCTCAAGACTTTCTGTGCACAAATACTGAAAATATATAAAGGGCAAACCAAATATTAACACAGATTTTTTTGCATGTTGCACAAAATTGCCAAACAAATATCACAGCCAATCTTTCATTCCTCATGCAAAGGTGCTTCTTAATGACTGTGGAGAGTACCCAGCATTTCACAGCTGAAGGAACTGTTACATCAGGGTTTGATATTTTCCTCTCTCGCAGACAATTCACATGGTGACAAGGACTCCCTGCAAAGCAGTTTGGACTTCATCCCAAAGATTGCCACCCCTCACTGTATCATGTTAATGAACCTGTACAACTGAAAATAATTACAAATGCAAATGTGATGAAAAGGAGTTTAATAGGGATGTTTCATGACTGCACTAGAGAAGTGGTTTAGCACTAAGATAAGTCTGATTGCTTGGGCATGTGGGTGCTATGGTAACTCCGTTTGCATTTGGAAGCACTTAAGCTCAAAACCACAGTATGCTGCACCCTCTTCCTTTTGAGCAGGGTTCTGTAGAAGAAAGGCAGAAGTAAACAGCATGAGAGAAACCACAGGGCAGCAAAGGCGTCGTTAGCTGTAGCTGTATGAGTGGGTTACTGCAAAGCCGTCCTGTGAAGGCTGAAAATGTCATTTAAAGTATGGTGCAAGTGATAGAGAGCCCCTCCTACTGACTGCTAAACACACAATAGTCCTGGGTATTTATTTTAGGTTTGCAGGAACTGTGTTGGCAAAAAGAATTTGATTTGCTGGTTTTGGTTTTTGTTCTACTTCAGGTTTAAGGTTTTTAGAAATTCTATATATCATTGGTAACAAGTATTACTTCCATTAAATTAATGTTTCTTCAGGGAAATTTCTCTTTTGCTCTGTGTTTTTATTTTCCTTTGGAAAAGTTATACTCCTGTGTTTATTTTGCATAATCAGAACTAGAAAAATATTTTTTTTTAATGGTCAGAAATATTCAACATGTATTGTAACATTGTGTTCCTCCTTGTATGTATTTATAACATTGTGTTATAAATTCTTAATTCCCTCCCTTTCTTCTGGTTGTTCCCCTTGTACATGATTGCTGGCTAATTTGAATTTTTCGCCTTCTCCATAGCTGTAAATGCTGATTCATCTCACAGTTGACTCTGAACTTGAGGAGGATAGGGATAACTCTAGTTTTGGGAGGTGGACAGCAAGGAGAGGGATCTAGAGCAAGCATTAATTTCAGAGGTCAGTTTTCACCGAAAGCCCAACACCACATCCTATCACTGGCTGTAGTCAGAGCAGCTCTCACTCCTGAGCTGGGCTCTGCAGGCAGACCACGCCTTCCCACTGCAAGTGAACCCTCAGCACTGGCAGGTGCTTGGGAACAAAAAGGCCTTTGACTCTCAGGTGATGCCTCAGCCAAAGGTTAAAGGGACAGGAAAGAGTGCCAGGATCAGGCTCTTGGGCAGGGATGCACTGTGTGAAGGAGTTGCTATGGGAGGCAACTATTAATGAACTTGTGCAAAAAAGAATATTTTGAGAAATCAGATGGAAACTATTTTAATTATCGTTTTGAAAAGTCAGAATGGACATAAAATCCAGATATCAAAAGCAAACAATTGGAATTTCTTAATCAGAACATTTTAGAATTTCTGTTAGATTAAAATTTACAGTTTCAACATTTTATCCCTAATTTCTGGTGAAAATAAATATTGTAAATATTGCCTGTGGAAAAGAAATTATAATGTTTATTTAGTTCTAACTTCTATGATTGCTCTAGGGCTATGAAGACTTTATCAATTAGACAATTAATAACTTAGAAGTGATTTGATGGCTTCATCTTCAATGATCACAAGAATATATTTTTATTTTAGGACCCTCAGAAATGTCTCTGTCACCTGAGAAAATTCTACACTGTAAACTTAAATGAGTAGTTTATTTTTGGACTCAGAGCATGAAAAAATTCACATATTTTTAATATGAAGTCTATATAGCATTCTTTTACTCGATTTTCAAAAAGCATCAGTTCATCCAGAAACTGGGAATATTATTCGTTTTTTCTTCCCCAGAATTAGAGATAAGAATGAAGTGTAATTCTGTAGTCTCTATGCTATGAAAGCATTTCAGCACATGTGATCCCACCTATAAAATTTGAGGGGTCCTCTGTGGTATAGAATTACTCAGATGTTTAAGTGTTTGTTAGTTTATTCTTAGGTCTGCCCGGATTTGTTTGTAAAGTAGCAATGGATCCCTCAGTTTTGTGTTTTCAGCAAAAATAACTGTAACATCTCTGGCCTGATGCTCATTTGCTTTAAGGTCTCGTTAGCTGGTTCTGGCAGCACAAGGGAGCTTTAAAGCAGGTGTGAATTACATCCTATCCCACTTGAAGTTTAAAAATAAATCAAAGGGCGGCTGGCAGCATTTTGTGAGGCTCCTTGCCTTACTCACCCTTCACCTCCCACCAGGAACTGTTCTTTTTTTTGCAATTTAGTGTTGTCTGGCAGGGGAGCTGCAATGTCTGTGCTGTTTGCTAGGAGACCCCCTCAAAGAGCTTTACTCCATCTGAACAAGTAGACCACATCCTGTTGCTTTCTGTGCAGATGTGAAGAGCCCTGACCCTGCTGAAGCAGTGCCGTTCAGCTGTGAAAAGAGGGAAGGCAGAATCTGGACTTACATTGGTTGCTTGGTGTAAAATGCTGCCTGGTGGGGGTTGCTGGGGTCTGTCCAATATACTAAAGGCTGGAGAGATCCTGGGAAAAGGGCAGCAGCTCTGCAGAATCAGTAAGCATTTTTCCTGGCTGCAAAACGCGGCTGCCAACTGTTTTACAGACACGAGGCTGAGAGGAAGGATTACTTCCTCTGCCCCCTCCCAGCTCTGGCAAAGACATGAGGAGTACAGCTGGATGTGAAGAGCCAGCTGGTATGGCACCAGGCTAGATAAAACACCAAATGCACTATTAGCAGAAGAGCATCCTCCTTCCCACATTGTTCTGTGCTCTGTGTGTGGAGGAATGCAGTCCTGCAGCAATCCTGTGCTCAGAGCAGACAGCCTGAGCTGCTCCATGCAGGTGTAGCCTCCTGGCCAGTCCAGCAGGAAATACAAAACCAGGTCCATTACTCACTGTGCAAATTAAACAGCAGAATGGAATTAAAAGACATGTTTCATGTCATAAGCTAATGGATTTCTGCCCCTCTAAACATGATAACATTTTTAGGCTCTTCATGCTGATTCAACAGGATCTCCATCTTATCAGCTGGAGTTTGTGTTATTAATAGCACATGCACACAGGAAATGTGTGCTGGTTCTTCCTGCTGCTCAAGAAGATCACACCCTGGACTTCCTTGAAACACATTTTTGTCTTTTAACATATTGTAGGTCCCAGTCAGTTGTCTTCTGTTGAGTTCTCGGTCCTGCCAAGTGAAAACATTTTTCTAAGACAGCAAAAAGCTGTCTCCTTATACAACTGGACTTCTTATACAGGTGTAACCACAGTATTGCAGTGAGTGCAGAGTCAGTACTGCAGAGGTGATGCAGCAGCTCCTGTACCTCCAGATGTGACCCAGAGAGCCTCCTGTCCTAGGGGTTTGAGAGGTTGGCTTTTTGTTTTGGTGGCCTGGATTCTTTCATGATTTTTCCATTTGCTCTTCTTTTTGAACATCGAAAGTACTTCATAACACAGTATTCCCATGTTTCACTCACAGGGCTAGTACATCTTTGGGCTTTCAGGAGAAAGTGTGATGAACTCATTTGTTTTAGGTGTATTTTGTTGGCATCTCAAACCTTTCTTTGAAGCAGCAGCTGCATTCTGTCCACTGACTGGTAGGAAGGAGAATGAAAGCAATTAGCCAGGGTCCCATCTGCCTGTGGGATGAGCTGCTGGTTATACCTTTTTCCAGGGCATGTGATTAACGCCAGATCTGCTCAAACATTACTGATGGATCATTTGAAATCTTTTAGGTATGTCAGCAGGAGCCAACTGATGGCCAAATCAAGAGAAGGGAGAGGGAAGCTTAAAAAACTTACTACAGTAGTAGGAACTTTTTTATACTCTAATTCTTCCATATGGGTTATCTGATGTTATCCTTGTTATCATACACATATCATCTTAAGAATGTCTTATGGTTGGATGCAGTTTAGGCTCTGAGAAAAGTTTTGGGGTAGTTCCCATTTAAACTCAGACCAACTTGCTTAGTTTGGCAATCATCAAACTTTCGTACTGCACAGCATGTGTTTGGGGGATTGGACATCCTCATTACATTTTAAATATATTTTTGGATTTCAGCTTTCGTGTTTCTAGAGTTATGTTTTAGAATATAAACATGAGCAAACAGTTTTGTCTTTGAGGTTAACTTGGGTAGCCTGAGCTTAGCTCAGACATTTGTTAGTGCTGGGACATTTTTTGGAAAATTAGTAGTAGCAATATACCTGTTAATCTCAGAGTAACAGAGTCTGGAGTGTTGAGATTCTTCTTGATTTTCCTTCATTTTACCCAGTATCTCTCAAAAAGGTTTCATGGGGAAATGCATTTGCTTTTTGAGAGGATTTTTTAGTGTTCTGGTGCCACCTATTGAATTCTTTTCAACTGCATCCTATTCCATTGCTATAATAAAGCATATCAGGGAAGGGAATCACAGGAGAGCAGGAGACCCCTGAAATACTTAGAAGGTCATAAAACTGCCATGAAGTTCTGTTAAAGTGATAGTGCTTAGTTATAGGCAGGAAAAAGGGCAATCTCAGACTATTATTTCCCATACTGTTTTAAGACACTGCTCTGAGCAAGGCAGTGGGACCAGGTGATCTCTTGAGGTTTCTTCTAACCTGGAGTTCTATGATTATGCTCACTGGGAGTGAGCAATAAACCTTACACTCTATTTAAGCTATTAGCATTATTCTAACTTTACAAGGGAGAGGGTGGGGAAAATTATTTTCGCAGGAAGCTTGAGGAAATTAATGAGGCAACACAACACTGACAAGCTTATGATCCCCTGATCTTTTATTATCTCACTTTACTTGGAAGAGACAATCTTGATGTGTATCATTTTGTCTCTATTATGTTTGCATCACAGATCAGTAAATAGCTTGAAAAGTATTTCTGAATGTTTCACTAATCTGGGCAGAGTTTAATTTAGAGCTTAACTTTTCTGCAACTTCTTTTATTCGGTTCTAGGAAAAGTTTCTAAGTGAAAGTTAATCTGTAATGATGCTCACAGAAAGTTAATATTTGGCTTGAGGTATATTTGATGTGCTAAACCAAACTAAGATTTGGAAAAGGAGGGGGAATAATTGATTCTTCAGCTAATAAGCCTTTTGAAAAAAGAAAATCACATTATGGAATTTAGAATGACTAACTGCCAGCTTTCAAACACTGAATTCATACCATGAAAATACATCGAAAACTTAATGCTTATGGCAAATACAAATGGATATGAATGTTACTTTTACAGGGTTCCTTGGCAGTTTAATGCATGTATTTATAGATCATGCAATTGTTGTAAAGAAATGTTGCAGACAGGAGGTTTCAGATGCTGAAGGTACGTTGAAAGCTCAAAAGATGAGTTATATTTTTGTTTCTTATCTGTAACCTCCCTTAGGTTAGGAAGCTTCACGTGCTAAGATTCTGTAGCTTTGTGTTTCAATGAAGGTATATAGATATAAATGAATTAACATGCTAGACCTGTTAATATAGTGGTTAATATAGTGGCTTCTACACCCATGTTATTCAATCTGTTTTCAGTTTGCTACATTTTAGAACTTACATTCTTCCAATTAAGAGCAATGTTTTTTTGATAGTTTAATATGATTTCAGGCAAACCTCATAGACCCATATCCTCATCTCATGGACCAGATTTTAGGCAACACCCTTCCCCACTTCTGTAAAGAAATAAATACTGCATTACTGTTTTTAGTCAAACTTCATTTGACTTCTGTTGATACTTTTTCTGTAATGTATCAGGCTACTGGCTCTTTCCAAATTGTCAGTTGTAGTAAGAGATCTTGCATAATGTACAGTGCACAACAAATTCGGTTGCTGACTAGAAAAGTATTTGCAAGACTTTAGCTTTTACATTCATATTCGTATCATGGCTTAGACACACTTCATGACAGGTCTGAGCACCAAGAAATTCTCACTCCCTGCAGGTGACATTGCCGTCACTGGTTGTGTGTTTTGAATGGCTGTTGTCAGCGATCTGAACTGTTCATATAGGGTGCAGAATCCATGGTGGCCACTGAGCAGCCAACACTGCTGCTGCTTGTCAGGTCGATAAGGAGAAAATCTCTGGAGTCCCAGGGTATCTGCTTATGTTGATCTTCTGTGTCAGAAATGAGGGACATGGTTTTGATGCTGATACATGAACTTATGTATCCCTCACAAGTATGGCAGTTTCTCACATAAACCTGGCTTTCTGCTTTAAAGGTTGAAGGAGTTTATTTTCAAGAGTAAAGATACAGCAGTTGTGAAGTGCCATGTAGTGAAGCTGAAGTAACAAGAGAAATGATAAACAGAGAAGTTCTATCTGAAAAAACATGTGCCACAAGAAAGAGATAAATAAATTCCAAGATGCAAACATAGTAGGAAAGATCTGGTAGAAAAAGAGCAAAAGAAGGAGGAAGGAAGAGCCAAACAGGTGGCTGGAAGTTTGTTGGATGGGGCCCTGAGCAGCTTGATCTGCTGGGTGGCATCCGAGCCATGGCAGGGGTGTTTGAGCTAGATGATCTTTAAGATTCTCTCTAACCCAGACCATTCTGTGATTCTGTGACTGTATACTTGATATTTTGGGCATCTGGTTGTTGCTATATCCACTAAATATAACTTAAGAATGTGTAATTTCCTGGGGAAAGCTTAGCCGATATTTGGGAGGAAGGAACGTGTCTTTATATTTTTGGCAAATTCCTTGAAAGTTTAAGTTACGCTTTTTCTCTCTCTTTCTCTTTTCCAGGGGAGGAGACTACAATGACCACACCTGGTACTGGTAAGAAACAATTTACATGGCAGAATTGCATTGATTTTTTTTTTCTTTCTTGACAAATTCTTCTTTCATTTTCTCACACACAATTACCTCACAGAGTGTATAATGCCTTTTCATCCACCCAACAAAATGAAATATGCTGTCTTAATAGGCAGGAATATCCGACAAGTCTGGTTTTGAGTAATGTATTTAGGTATATTTTAAAACACAGCATTTAGCATGAAAGGCACAATCATAACAAAAAAACACTCACTGGTTGTTCGTCTGACACCTGTTGAATCCCCTGCACTTTGAATGTTTGATGTGCCTTTGTTTCGTTAAAAATTCCCAGCGTCTCAGTATGGGAGTGCTGCAGCACTGCACCCTGGTGGTGTAGGCAGCTCTGTCCCTCTGTCCCTCCTCGGCCGGGCACACCGGATGGAGCATGACCGACCCTGCTGTCCCTCTCACCGCAGGTGCCAGCCTCGCACACAGCACGCACCTCTCCCCGCACGGCACGGCCCCGAGCAGCACGGCACGCAGCAGCGGCTCCGCTGCCCCCACCGCACGCACTCCCTCTGCCTTCGGGGATGCTCCTGCAGGTTTGCTCTCTCCCCTTAGCAGCCACGCTCTGCTCTCAAAACTCTAGGGGAAAACGAAGTCATTCAGCACCAGGGTAGCCTTTCCAGCTCATTTTGATCAAATGGAAAAGGTGTCTGTGCTTTGGCATGGTGGCAATGCCAGGATAACGTGCAGGACCTGGTATCGGAGGGCCGAGTCTTGCAGTCACCACAGTAGCACCAAAACGCCAGCTGCTGCCAACAAGGCTGGGCCCAAAGCAAGAGCAGTAGGAATGAGCCTAATAGAGAATATACAGACTGGTCAGTGGTTTATAAACAGGGGGATAAATAATGAAGTATAGTAAGAAATACAATGAGTGAGCAAGGTACATAACCCAGCAAATGAGCACTACCCTAGAGTTGTTGTTTGTGAAACAACACAAGCACTATTCATAATTGTGTTTTATTGTAAGAATATAGCAAAATGTTCTAGTTTTTCCCAGTTCATAGGTTGAAATATTATTTTTATTTTGACTTCATCTGGAATTATGACTAACTGTTGACCAAAAGAAAGTCATTGTACATAGCAAAATTAATTTGTAAGTGGTATACTCCTAAAAATTTGCTTTCTATTTAAATACTCTTCTTTTTTTAATTTAATATATTAACATCACTTTTCTTTCAGCAGTCTTCTCTAAAGATGACAAAAATCCCCTAAGAAACAAAACAAAAACAGAGAAGTGCTGTAGTGTAGGACATTTCTGATGACAAAGCCATATGAAAGAATGAATTTCACTTTTTAATGCTGATATGTTGTTTATTTTCTTACAGATGATTACAATTCAACATCCTTGCACAGCACCACTTCATCAGTCAACATGCCAGCAAGCACTGGGATCAGCCCCACTCCCAGCTCCACTTACACAATAGGTGACAAACTTGCACACAGTTACCACAGTTCTGATACATCATGCACAGAAAATGGATTTGAATGAGGC
The DNA here is from genome assembly GCF_000277835.1 of Geospiza fortis. Classification (NCBI taxonomy): domain Eukaryota; kingdom Metazoa; phylum Chordata; class Aves; order Passeriformes; family Thraupidae; genus Geospiza; species Geospiza fortis. The sequence continues at coordinate 1,791,246 of NW_005054357.1, read as the reverse complement.
AATTCATTTGGAGTGTTTTTAACCTAAGCTTACAAATTAGACACACAACTGCATTAAACTTAAGGATGTTTTTAGGAACCCTACTAACTGTTTATGAGTAATATTCAAGATACCAGATTTGTTACTTGTCAAGCAAGTGCAAAACAGAAATTATTTCTACACAGTGGCATATAACAGGAGCGTAAATTTGTCAATTTTTGTGTCAGTACTTCTCTTGTTATTCACAGAAATTTGCCCAAGCAGCAGAAAAAAAGTGAATACATCTGAGATCTGTGTGCCTCTCTGTCTTCCAGTGTCTTCCCTTTGGTTTCACACAGCAGTAATACTTTCTTGGGATCCAGTAGTTCAAGCACTTACAGTGATTTTAGTTGCCATTGGGCTGTAAGGAATTAGTCAGGTCAGCTAAATATATGTATGTGCTTGTGCAAACTACATCCAGAAGCTGGACACTTTCCATTTTGAACTGTCCTTCAAGTGGCTGTAGGCTGCTGCCTGCTCTTTGACAAACTGAACTTGCTTTTACTTGTGGCTGTTCTGCCCCTTACAGACTTGGTGACTCTCCAGTGGTCCCTCTGTTGGCCCTCTGCTTAATGCCACCATCCAATTGATGACTTCCAGCCTGAAGGCAGGAAATCTAGGGCCTACCTTCTATGAAAAAAATTAGATTTTGGTGTGTTTTAGTGACACTTTTACCTTGGGATATATTCAGTAACTGTTTTCAGGATGAAGTCCTTTGCTCAAGCTTCTCTACAGAAAATAGCAGCAAAAAATTATTTTGGGTATCCCAGTGTAAAAGTAGTCACTAAATAATCTGCTCTGTTGTATAAATCTCTTTCCAAAGGTAAGATGGCAGTGCAAAAAGCAGGTAAATTTTGTTTCTTTGGTGACATTTTATACAACTCAGTTACCCATTCCACAGCATAGATATCCTGGAAAACTGCTGTAGTTTATCATACTGCTATGAGAGTATGTGATTTTGGAATATTCTTGTGTAATTTTGTACTCAGAAGTGTTACTAATAACCAGTTTGATTTCTAGTTCATTGATGTCATTGGCAAATTGTGAAAGACACATGATCCCTAAAATAACTAGTTAAAGAATGGTGTTATGTATAGCTGATGTTTTCTTCCCTATTTCCAATGAGAGAGGAGTGCTAAATACATTTACTTGTATTGAATATATTGAAAAAAGAGTTTGGGGCAGTACTGGTCACCCTTCTCCAATGCTTTGTGGAAAAAATACCCAATCTGTTAAGACAGACCTTCATATTGTTTTCTTTTTTTATAGAAACTACCACAGTGATACCTGAAGCAACTTGTGGTAAGAACCATACCCCTTATTCTCCTTCAGTCTTGAAATGTGACCAAATAGTAAACTCAAATACAGAAAATTGATAAAGCTGATAAATCAGCAAAAAAGACCCAACTGATCAATTAGCATATAAAATTGGTAATTAGTTATTTTATAAAATGTCTTCCAGCTCTGGAAGAAGTAAAATTAAAGTTATTTAACAATTCTGGTCTTTTCGCCTCCATTTACAGTAGGTTTTCTTTTAGCTATTATCGAAGATATAAAAGACTCTAAGAACAACTCAAACATGGCTGAAGTTTTCCTGAAAAATCTCACAAAACACACAGAATATATTATTCTGGGGCATGACAGAGGCAGAACTGTGAGTTTCAGCGACCGTTCAGTAGAGCTTCCGAAATGCCGGAATTACACTGTCCAAGTTAAAAATGGCAGGTGTTCAGATGGTACTTCTTCTTCTTTTCTTGTTCCAGAAGGTAGGTGTACAAGGCTTTTAGTAGTTTCTTTTCTTCTTTTTTTTTAAATTTATTTTACATGCAGTAATTCAGCTTACCCAGGTTTCTTTGTCTATTCTTGTTGCTTTTCAGAGAATGAGACAGAAAGTTTTCATATTTTGTCCATGGTTTGCAAGCTGTTCTGGAGTTGTATAATAAAACTTGGCAGTATTTTCTGAAAGAAACAATGAAAACAAACAATAGTTTTTTCATTCTAAAGAAAAAAGGGAACTTTAACTGCATTTGCCATATGCATTGTGGTAAACAATAGCAAGACCAGCCAACACTTCAAAGCTGGTGTTTATGCTGAATGTCTGCACTAAAACATTAATTTATTATTTGAATACCTTATTTGAATAATTTATTATTTGAATAATTTGTGTGTCTTTATCTCATGAAGGCTTTTCCAATTTTTGCTTTCCATTTCTTATTAAATTCTTTGTATTTTATTCTATGCTGATTGTATCTTCATATTGCAGAACAAGTCAAAAAACATAAACGAACTGTTATTTAAAGACTCAGTATAGCCAATGTCACAATGATGTATAATATTCTTCCATTCCAGTCCCAAGGGAATCTCTTAAAGTCGAGGACCCAACCAACACATCTGCCTTGTTATGCTGGAGTAGCTCACTTGCCTGTGCTAACGTGACTGTCACCTGCAATGGGACATCACATTCATTCCATCCAATGCATTCTGAACGTGGGTTATTTATTTATTTCTCTTTAAAAGCATTGTTGATGTTGTGTTTTGGTGAAAGACTGGCAGATTTAAATTAATAGTGCCAGTCTGAGGAAAGGGTAGCTCAGAATTCCTGGGATTGCCAGTTGGAGGACTACCATCCCCACAAGTGCAGATCTGGGAAAGTTCAAACCCCGAGACCTCTTTTGCTGAGTTCAGCAGTTGCAAAAGTTGCACAAATTTTGGAGATTTTGAGGTCCTGTTTGATTTTCTGAAAGGGTGCTGAGCAGTTTGGAAATGCTGCAGTCTGTGCTTGTGCTGTGAGCTGACCCCTTGCAGGCTGCCTTGGCAGTGGCTGTGCAGGCTCCTGGGTGGTGTGAGGCCAGGCTCTCTGCTCTTGGAGTCAGCCAGCCTTGAGGACATGCTGGCTTAGAGGCACCTCGTGTGATAGGGCAGATATGGATGCTGAATGGCCTCATGTGTCCCAGAAAAACGGGTGATGAATGTCTGGGGCTGGAGATTTCCTGCTTCGGGGAGCTGAAGAGCTAGGAAGCCATTCCAGGGCTCTGCCAGACTCCCCATGACATGTTCTGATTTCTGTAGGAAAGCTGTTTCCTTAGAAAGTCGAATTTTGACCTTTACTGATGAAAAGTAAAGGTCTATGCAAACTAAGTTAGTATGTAAGAACCTAAAATCTTGTAATTGGATCAGGTTGTATATTTTTCTGTTTGGAATATCATGATCATTTATTACAAATTATATTGAATAAATATGGTAGGGAATGGTGCTACATACTTTAGGAGCTGTGAAAAATATTGATAAAGCTCTTCTTGTGTCTACAGACTCAAAGTCTAGAGATAAAAATCAAACTTGCAAAGTGCTGAAAAATTTATTGCCAAACCGTCTGTATGACTGCATTGGATCCATACATTTTTATGAAAACAATGTTGCCAACCAAAGCTTCACCATACATACAGACTATGGTGGTAAGTGTAATGCTTTTGGTTTACGTTCCACATATTTCTGGGAACTCCTACTATGAAACCCATTATTTGGATTTCCTGGGGTTAAAGATACGCTTTGAGCAGCATTCTCTGCCACACTCAGATTCTCCTTCAGCTCCTCCTTCCTGCTCTCTTGCCTTAGTGGTTGTTGTTTCATTGCAGTCACCCTCTCAGTCTTCCAGCCTGAGCCTTTCTTTCCTTCTGTCAGAGACTCTGATTATTTTTGTTGTTGTTTTGAAGACTGAGAACATGGTCAGCTGTATGGAATTTTGAATGAAGATGCACATGCAAAAAAAAGTGCAGGCCTAGTCTGAGACAAGTCTTAAATTCTTGATTTGAAGACATTGGACAATTTTAGTAAAATGTGATGTTGCTGTATTCACCTTGTCCTGGCTTAATTAAATGTATGAAATTATTTTAATATGATGTTTTTACATATACTCAGTTTATACTTATGTATACCTGCTCGAAATAGAGTACAAAAAAAATTACACGTTGTTGGTATTTTGCTTTAGTGTCAGATGAAATTTAATCTAATTAATGAAAATATGTCAAAAGAGGAATAATTTTATTTTCATTTATTGCAAATTATTGTTATTTTTCTTTTACAACAGTTCCAGGAGCACCACAAAAGCTTGAAATAGTACATACAAATACCACAGGTGTAGCAGTTAATTGGACAGCACCTGGGGACACTTCCAATGGTCCCATAAATGGCTACATTGTGAATTTCTTGGTAGAAGGTGAAGGTAAGTAATTAAATAATTCATTGCATGTACATAATTACAGAGCACCAGGCATAATGCACTAGTCAAGTCCTATTGGAATCTCTTTACACTGCAATTTATTCTAGACAAATGTTAAAATTTCCTTCATTTAAGGTTGTTCACGTTGAATTTTCAGTTGAAGTTATTCAGTTTACCATGTGAGGACATGGCCCTGTTACTCTTCAGTTGGCACAAATGCATGGCAGTTAGGCATAAACAAGTTTGGATGGTTATAGCCAGGGGATTGTCTTCTGCTAAATGGCCACTCCTTCCGGATATGCTGTTTAGGCCATCTTACATTTCAGTGAATCTTTATATGTAAATACTCTCTATGTATTTATGTATTTCCTCTTCTTCCTGAGCCTTCACTTAGCATTGGTAAGCAAAGCACAGCAACCAGATTAAGGTAATTAAATAGAAGTACACGTGACAGTGGTTTCAGGTAGCTCTGATAAAGTGTAAGAGTTCCTGTGCTCCTAACACAGATTTAATTAATTTCATTAATTTCATTAATTTCATTTTTCAGTGTTTCATCACGGTGAAATCAACACAACTCATTATAGTTTCTATGGATTTAAACCTTATACCAGAGCTTCTGTATCTGTGACTCCATATACAACCAACAAACACAATTACAGGCTTGAAGGTAGCAGTGAAAGCCGTGAATTTACAACAGCTGCAGGAGGTAAATCTGCTTGCTAACTGTTATGACCTAAGCTGATACTAACACAAAGAATTTGTACTTTCCTAGTGTAGTTCATTGTATTTTATACATAGTATTACTATTAGCCAAGAAACTGATTAAAATTAAAATAATTGTACTGACATTCATATAATTAGTGTCCCTTTTAAAATTACTTAATGTTGATCTATTTTTTAATTATGCACTTCATATGATTATTATATATATAATTTTAAAAAGAAGATTTCATTATTTGAAATTCTTGTGAAGTCTTTAGGAAGCATTATATCCCAATATAAAGAAAAAAAATTGAATTAAGCAAAAAGATAATAAAAAGTTTAATTTTTTCTTTGTGGCATGAAAGCTTCTGTTGTGTAGTTACCTGTTTGCTTGAAGTAGACCCAGGCTACACCAACACTGTCTATCTGTGATGGATGTCAGTTAGTTTGGATGTACCTGTACACAGCTTCCAACATTAGGTTAAAGATGAAAAAATGTGTGCCAACCCTTCTGCTGACAGAAAGGTCTGTGCATCTTTTTGGGGCTATCCTTTCAAATGTATAGTTTGAAGTATACAGGGATCAGAATTGTTGCCTGAAGCCCCACACAAAACAAAAAAAGCTGATAAAATTATTTACTGATAAATATAAACAGGTTGATCTGAGACTTCACTGTAATACAAATTTAAATATGGCTTTAATTTTTAGGCAGCCCTGATATGAGCATGATTGTGGTTCTGTTCTCTACGAAAATCTAGTTTGAGCATATTATCTTTTGAAGCCCCCACTTTCTGCATTCCACTCAGGTGAAGATTAAAGTCTGCCATATAAGTTTATGGATGCAAACAACCTCATTTCCCTTATTTTTTGCAAAAAGAACAAGTTGCATCATGAATTAATGGTATTAATTAGACCTTCTCAACTGTCACAACAGTTCATAACGAGTCAAGCAGGATGTGGAAGAGTTTTATGGCTTCTTGAACTGAAAAATATAACAGTGGAACACATGTCCTTGGAAGCAGGAAAACCCCTACATTTTATAAAAGATGTTTTCATCTTCAACAAACACATTGCCTCCAGAAATGTTCACTTTCTCCCTGTCACAGCTCTTTCAGCAGCATGTGGAATAGGAATCTTAACAGATCTGCCCTGTGGATAAAAATGATCAGCTATGATGTAACCTCACACTCAGACAAGTCAAATATCCTGCCACTCCTCACCTGGGATATTTGATTTGCTTTTAGAGCCTTACAAGTCTTAGCTCTTCACATGAAGAAAAAATCAGCTGCAGTTTTTTGGTTTTATTTTTTCTCAATATGCTGTTTTGCAAGTTGACATGATTTTGTAGAAAATTTCCATGGTGGTGTTCTACTGAAATGTGGCTACTGAGATATGGCTTCTGAAATGTGGCTACTGAAATGAGGCTGCCTTACAAAGTCTGCCTCATTTGCTTTCTGAAAGGTTTTACCAGCTCATAGTGAAGGGTCCCTTGGCTGTGCCCCTCAGTCTGAAACCTGCAACATTTGCTGCGACAGAAGAAACTAGAGTTTGAAACCACAGATTAAACTTAACGTAAACTTAACAGATTCTGTATCATTAAAAAGTTTTTGTGGCTTGAAGCCAGACTTAAGTGTAAGGACGCTGTTCTAAGTATTAGAATATAGTAGTGACTTCTGGGAGAAATTTAATTTAAAATAGCTTTGAAACAAATATTCACATGGAGAGCTCTTTTTTTTCTCCTGTCTTGTCTGTTGCCCCATGTTTCTCAAACGAGAAAGTGATGTCAGATGTAAGAGAGAGTCGCCATCATACTATTTTTGCAGTCTGTCAGTAGAGCATTTCAGTTCCACTTCACATCTTTTTCGACTTAGATAAGCTCATGATTAAGTCAAAGTTGATTATTTATCTTGTTACTTATTAAATTGGGACTGAAATTTTTAAGGAAGAAAATATATGAAGTTATTGAGAGAAGACAGGAAACAAACATGAGCACATACAGCTTGAAATGTTGGGTTTGAAATTATGAGAATAGAGCAAGTAACTCTTTTTTTCTGTCTACAGTACCAGAAAAAGTGAATCACATTAAAACAATATTGACAGCTGATAATGCTGTCCAGATTACATGCAAAAACCAAAGTGTGTTTGGACCACATGCAGAATTTATATTGATTTGGGAGAATGATGAAAAACCTGAAAGGGAAAGCAAATGTGAATTTAAAAGAGAAAATCTCTTTTACCTGACAAACTATACATTTAAGGTAAGTTAGCTTATTGTATTAAAATATATAAAATATTGCTGCATTTTCACTGTTTAAGTATATTATGCTTGATTTTAGGGGAAAAAGGCAAATTTGGTGAATTTTTAATCTATAGGCCACAGGTGTAAAAAATGTAATTGTTATTTTGGAACTAAAATGCACATGTGCCTAACCTATCAAATAATCCCTGGTGTGCTATTCCACATGGGTTCTAACAGCAAGAAAAATTCAAGCAGAATAGACTGTTTGTACTTGGCTCAGGAGAAGTTTGGGGTTTCCATAAGATTAAAACAGTTTCTTGAGTAGGACTGATATTTTATTTTTTAAAACATATTCCATTTAATGGATGAAGATTTTTGGCTCTTCAGGGCCTAATTAGTATAAAGCAGTTCAGATCCTTTTGCATGCCATTACATCAGCTTCTTACAAGCCAGTCCTTGTGTCCATACAAAATATAGCATCCTCTGTTTACGCCTTCACATTCCTGAAATTTTCTCTTGTGTCAGGCATTTCACCCTTTTGAGGGTGCCTGCAAAACCAATGGTCTTGTGTGATTCCCTTCATATGGCCCAGTAGGAATATTTCTTATATCCTGATAGCTCCTCTCAGTAAAGTTTAGGCAAGAAAGTAACCAGTGTATTACTTTTAGGAAGCAGTTTCACTTATTCCCCACAGTCTTTTCCTCCTTCTCTGACTTTACCTGCACAAATGCAGTATCAGGGAACTTGAGTAATCTCAGTTTCATGTCAATATTTTGTCAGGATTTTCCGAACAGATGCTGCTCAGAGAGCTTTGTATATGAAAAATAAAGATGAGGTCCTGTAGGAGCAAAAGATCCTTGCATTGTCCCAGTAGAACAGGACCACTGTGCCATTTAAAGGTTTTTGTTCACCACTTTCAGTGAGCAGTTTCCCTTACAGAAGGAATTTGCTTCTGCACCTCTAAATCCTGGCTTCTGCTTTGCAGATATTTTGCTTAATTCTTTCCCAAAAACTGGAGAAAGCCTTATGGGCTTAGTTGGTAATGAAAGGACTCTGGTCAAGTTATAGAAAACTCACAAGTTAAAAAACAAACCAGTGTGAAATATTTGACTGCAAGCTGTCTTTTAGATCTGACAGGAATTTCTATTAAGGAAATATAAAAGATCAAATAAATATTAAATATACGACAAAACAAACACATTTGAACAATGTAAGTGTTTTAACACCATTTAAAGTACCCAAAAGTTAAAGATGTAAGAAAACACCCTATTTAATTAAATTTCTATTAATTATCTACCCATACATATATTTGTACTAAAACCATCAAATTCAGTGGACTATTTGTATATTTACTGTTGCAGCAAATGAGGTTTTTATATATTGGACAGTTATTTTTCAGATTTAAGAGGCTTAATAAAAGATAAAATTGATTTTACTTTGAGATGCATCTGATTTTTATTTTGTTAAGTGTGTTTCCTATTTTTCTAAATTCTTTTTCCTGTCATCTCCATATTTTTGAATCCAGATCTTGCTGTAACTTGGGTAGAAATCTGAGCTGCGCGATAAATGTCCATACAGAGATTGACAGCAGACACTGCTGTAAATGGTGTTGTCAATAGATGGATGTATTTGAAAAATCCATTGTAATTTGTTTTTTAAGAATTGTATGCAGAAATTTTTACTTGTCATATCTGAACATCTCTATTATTGTCACCCACTGCATGCAGATCTTCGTCTTTAATGGAGAACACGATGGGCCAGAAGTAGTGGGGAGTATAAAAACCAGATGTAAGTAAATATGTACAGCATTTTTCCCTTTTGATTGTAGCATAATATAAATAATTGTAAATTGTCAATTCAGTTAAATTGCTCCTAATTAAAAATCCAAACTTCCTGTTTTATAGTTAATATTTGATCTGCATTTGAAAAATATCCCATTCAGTATTAATGTAGCCGATCATGTTGACAAGTCATTAATCATAACTCAGAATTATTACACAGCTGTGGTTTCTTCAGGAAACATTCAAATGCAACTAGAAAATAATTTCTCTGACTGACATGATTCACTTTTGGATTATTTTCCTGTGTTCGGATCCTGCATTTCAGGAGCTGAACATCTGTGACTTGGCAGAGGTTCCCAGTTCCCAGATCAGGAACAGCTGAGAGCTGAACTGTACAGGTCACACAGAGCAGGAGACAAGCACAGTAATGCTGAGCCAGTGAGTTGTAGCATTTTGACAGGTGGACATGGAGAATTTAAGGAAAAGTTTACTTAATGAAAACATAGAATTCCCTCCTCTACTTTGGCATAGCAAACTCAAACCTGTTTAGTTTTTTTCTCAAAAAGGACCCCAAACCAAAATTTGATGAGCACTGATTCTAGGGAGTATACATGTTTCTTTTTTATAAAGTAATTTGAAAATAATAAATGTATTCTTTTTCTGTTGGTAGATAATTCTAAAGCCTTGATTATATTCTTGGTATTCTTGATCATTGTGACTGTAATTGCTTTACTGCTGGTTCTGTACAAAATCTATGATCTTCACCAAAAAAAGCTTAGGTAAGCTTCATGTTTGTCTCCCTCTCTTACATAAATGGAAGGGGCATGGGTGTGGCTTTTGGTTTTTCCGTAAGATTTCACAGTGGGTAGTGACAAAATGTTACAAATTTGATGTTTCATTAATCCTGGGAAAAGACATCCTTTTACCTTTAAATCATTTAAAAAGAAACTAATTTTTTGGTGTTTGTCAAACAAAACAAATATAGTGAAATAGATTTAAAATCTCGCTGCTCTACCCTTGTTTGGGGCACAGAACAAAATGACTTGTCCCTAGCTTTGTGGAAAAAAAAATCAGAAATATCTGGAGAACATTTCCTTCATGATTTAAATCAAAAGTAATAAAAATAATCCACACTTTCTTGGAACTCTTTTAAAAACTTGTTCACCCTAAACAATAGCTCAGGGAGGTGTTGTTATTACAGTGCCCTCTCGATGGCTCAGCAGCTCTGTAGCACAGAGGATGGCAATAGAAGGATGGCCATTGCATTCCCTGATGCCTGTGGCTACTTAGCATTTCAATTTACTGTATTTTGTGTATGTGTTAGTTTTCTGTCACTAGCAAGAGAAGAGAAGATGGTGTGAGCAGTCACTTCAGTGAAGAAATTAAACACACGTTTGTTGTAGGTGAGATAGGCAAAGTCATGCAGGCACTACAGGTTTGTGATGTGGTCACCTTGTTTCTCTGCCTTGGGGCAGGAGGGCAGGTGGAGAAGGATCCCAACAACCTCTGCATAATCCCAGGTGTAGCACTCTTGTTTCACAGACAGCACTCTTGTTTCATGATTTTATTAATTTATTATTATATATATCTTACTAGTCAAAGCATTTACAGGTGCTTTTGCTTCTTACAGCAATTCTTCGGAAGGCGTGAACCTTGTTGCAAGTGAGTATTTTTATATATTTAGCAATTCATATTCATTTCCATTTAGCAAATGGAAATAAAATTAGTCTCAGGTCTTGCTACCGACTTTGGGTTATTTGCATTCTAGGTTGCATACACAGATTACAGATATCAATATGATAACACCTTATATGGAGGACAAAAATACTTCAGTAAATGCATAAAAGAAGTATTTATACTTGAATGAACTGAAAGTTCATCAGTGTTTGAAAAGTTCTTATTTATTAGTCAATTAAAAACCCAGTTAGTTATCCCAGACAATGTTTGTGATATGTTTAACAGTGAGAATAAGTCCAGAATAAAATCTAGTTTCAAACATAATTTCCCTTTTCTGTGCACCTTTTTCCAAAACAAGAGACTGAACATTAGCCAGTTATTTTTTACTGAAAAGTTTTGAAGACTTTCAAATCCCAAAGACTGAAAATTTTGTGCACCTTTTTGCACAAGATTTCAAAGCCTGTGAAGAAGGACAGGATCAGTCAATACCAGAAAGTTTCAAGAAAAAAATAATTTTGAGCACTAAAATTTGCAGAAACTAACTACATTAAATGGGAAGTAGGACTTTGTTGACATTCAAATCCATTTGCTTAGACACAACATTTCAATGTAAATGAAAAATTAATATATGTCTAGTAAGAGGTGTTAAAAGTTGTTCAATTGTTATTTTTTCATTCAAGATGATATTGCAGATTATTGCAACTCAGAACACAAATTGGAGAAAATGTGGAAAGTTAGGAGATACATGTTGTTCTATTTTAATCACTGACAATGACTGAGCAGAACTGAGGCAGAAGGCAAGGCTGTGGAACTGTTGAGGCTGTTGAGGCAGTTGCTGTGCCCTGATATGGCAGTCACCACTGTGCAAAAGTATTGATGTGCTGTCCCTGCATGTGGCCTCCTCCAGAGGTGTCTCCGGTCAGACAGCAGAGCTGGAAAAGTTCTCTTATTGCCACAGCCTGTTTGCTCACAGCTGCCTTAGGCAACACCAGTTTTATAAAAATAAATACACCAAGTTAAAAGAAAGAGTTTAGTTCTTATGTTAATTTATCTGGCAGTTTTAGAATCACGTTTACTGAAGTGCAATGGACATTTTCAACATCAGTAACAATAAACATTTGACTTATTTACACAGTTAAAGATGATGACAAGCAACTTCTCAACATAGAGCCAATACCCTCAGAGCTATTGCTGGACACATACAAGAGGAAGATTGCAGATGAAGGAAGGCTCTTCTTGGAAGAATTTCAGGTTTGTCCTTCACTCAAAATATATCACAGGTTTTTATCCAAGTGGTTGGAAGAATTCCGTCCAGGAGCATGTTAGAAGTACATGTACTGTTGTATTTGTACTAGTTAGAAATAAATAAATAAATAATCTAGAAAGGTCAAATAGTCTAAGTTAAGGTCAAATAGTCCTCAGTTAATTTTGCTACCACTCTCCCCTCATTGTAAGATGAAAATACTCTTTTTTTCCTGGAGCTGTTCTTCAGCAAAAGTATAAAGCATGCAGTCTAAGTACCTCTCATTCTAAAGTGCCTTTTAATACATATTTTTAAACTTTGTCTTACTGCATAGCCATGGGGATATAAATAATATGTAATTGTGGAGATGTATACCAACTATATTAAGGAGAAGAATTTTTTAAACTTTAGATATAAGAAATATATGAAGTAATATCTTATGAGGTACAATGTTACCTTCCAGATTCAGCAATTCCAAATTATTTCCATATTCATTTGACAATTTTAAATCTAGCCTTAACTAATAAAATAAATTTTGTATTTTACAGAGTATTCCTAGAGTCTTCAGTAAATTTTCTATAAAAGAGGCCAAAAAGACCCATAATCAGAACAAAAACCGTTACATTGATATTCTTCCATGTGAGTATTTGTAATAATTTTAACATGGTTTATATATGTTTGATTTGTCACTGCCTTGAGATAATATAATTGTTTTGGTTTAAATTATTTAAACAGATGACCATAACCGTGTTGAGCTCTCAGAGATGCCAGGAGATCCAGGATCAGACTATATCAATGCAAGTTATATTGATGTGAGTGACTTTTACTTTAAAAAAGTCTTGGACACTATGGAAGAAATCCTGTAGTCTGTGCATTTGAAGCATCAGTACCTTAGAGGATTTCCATTGGGGTTGCTTTCACCTTTGTAATGTATTTGGTATTATTGAATTGTTGCATATTGAATTTATTTTTAAAGTTGCAAACCTTTTATATTGTTGATGCTTTCTTTCTAAAAGTTGGTAACAATGTACTTTTCACAGGGCTTCAAAGAACCAAGAAAATATATTGCTGCACAAGGTAATTTATCATCTTATTCCTCCATTTTTTTAGAGTAGTAAAATCCTATTAGTAATCTTAAAGGAAAAATGAAGATCTCACATTTTGAAATTTAATGTGACAAACTACTCAATGAGTTTTTGCTTAGGGAATTTTGTGACAATTAATAAATTGTGGTTCAAAGACAGATTTCTCATGTTGTATAATTTTACACCAGAAGTTTTCAGATTTCATAGCTATGCACTAAAGATACAGATGAGAGTCTTTAAATGGCAGCAGCCATAATGAAATCAAGTGTATGACTGTTACTTGTATGATCTCTGGTTAGCTCTTCAGATTGCCTGGCTAAGCATGCAGGTGTTTTTCCATGTGGCTGCACTCTGAAAAAGTCCCTTAAATTATCTCCTTCTAGGCCCCAAGGATGAAACCACAGATGATTTCTGGAGAATGATCTGGGAACAGAAGGCAACCATTATTGTCATGGTGACTCGCTGTGAGGAAGGAAAGAGGGTGAGAAATACCCATCCTTCCCTCCTTCTATCTTTCCCTCCTTCTTGAAAACAGAGTGGATTGCTGTGCTGTGCTGAATTACATACTCTTCTTAAGTACTTCTCATTCTTTGCTGTTCTCTTGTTGTGGCAGAACCTGTGTTGGAAAGCATGCCAAAACAGTGTTGCCTTATAAATTACCAGTCTTACCAGAAAATATCACTTTAGTCACAGCAGTATGTAGCAGAGAGTGAACTTCCAAATTACAGCTAATTAATCCAGAAAAGGGCTCAAGGTAGAACTGTAGCTCCTCATAGATCTGTCAGAAAAGGTATGGTTTCTGTTTTTCTCCTGTCTATTCTGATAACCTGGCCATGTCCTCAGTAGATCCTAGAAAGAATATTTTACCTCTGTTGCCTTTTTTTAAGTGAAAGGCTGGGTGCTTCTGGCCTGCTTTTGTTCCTTATTCCAGGTACAGCAGGAAGAAGGGGATATGCTGTTTTAGCTGCAGTTAAAGATGTTGACAGCCTGCAGATCTACAGCACACCCAAGCTGATGTTATAGGCAGGCAGGAGCAGCAGCTCTCAGTGAAGACTGAAAAACAAGGCATGGAAGTAGCTGCAAACATTTCTCCAGCCATCAGGCAACAGAAGCAGTCAGTCTTCATTGTTTCAACTAGTGTACAGGATTTTTTCCCCACTATACATCTGAAGTTAAATTCCATGGCCATAAATTTTAGGTCAGAGACCTGAGTTGGTGGATATTTGGAACTGAAAAGTTGGAAAACTGAGTTGCCATCTATTAAAATTAGGCTTTTTTCTAGCTCTCAGTTCTCTGCCCCATCACCACATCACATCACTTACTTAACTTATCTCTTCACAGAACAAATGTGCCCAGTACTGGCCATCAATGGAGAACGGGACTGCAACGTATGGGGACATCATTGTGAAGATCTATGAAAGTAAAACATGTCCAGACTATGTCATTCAGAAACTGCACATCACAAATGTAAGTAGATTCAAAAGTGTGAGACTGACTAGAGTGTTGATTTGGAGTCTGTATTTTAAGAGAGAAGAGTCAGCTCTCAATGGAAGATGCTCTGCTGTCTTTCTTAAGCATCATATAGCTTAAGGGAAAACTTAGATGTAGGTGTAATTTCTTGCAAGAAATATGAGTGAGATATGTATTTCCCAACTTCAAAAGGTATTTTTCCTTAATCCTCTGGAACTTACATTTAGGATTATACTATTAATATGCTGCTAAGTGGTAAAAAAATTAATATATACACTGCAGTGTCTTTATATATTTAGTTTGTTTTCTAACACAAAAAATTTGCTGCTTTGTGTGTATCTCATCATAACCCTCTGCAACTAAAATCAGTGCAACTCATTGGTAGCCATTACTTACCCTTCTGATAATTGTACAGTGGGACAATCATAAATTCTGGTAATCTCAAGTGTGTTTATAAATATAAGTGTTTTAAAATCACCATTTCAAAATGTGTAAGTCATTAAGGCTGGTTAATTGCTCTCTTTCACACATCTGAAGTCACATTATTTGCCCTGTGTGTAATTGAAAACAAAATTTGCCATCAAAGGCTAAATGCTCAGCTCAGGCCCTTTGCAAAAAAATTTCAATGATAATAAATGGTGCCTAAATCATAGCTAAAAGCATTCAGCCTCAAAGAGTAAATCTGCCAGCAGATCTTCAGCAAAGCAGTAGAATCCGCCCAGCTTGATTCATGATTACAGGTGGAAATTCCTATTCTGTTATCTCATATTGCATTAGAATTTACTCAGGAAGTGGTCTGATTAAAAGAAAGCTGTAACTTTGTGTGGTCAGTGAGCAGATCAGGATGTTAAAAATTACCTATTTACAAAGGCATTGCTCTGTCCCTTAAGGAATGTGACATTAGAAATCAGGGATTGCAGCAGGTTGAGGGCTGATATTTTTAGAACTGTCTGCTCTTTGTTTAGCTGACATCATATCAATAAAGATAAAATGGATATTGGTTGGGGAATTGAAGAGTGGTCCATGGCAAGAAAGTGGAGACTTCTGCAGTTCTGGTAGAATAGTGATGTATAATTACTGAAACAATGGCAAACAACTATATGAATAGCTCTGCCACAACTGGATAACTCAACTATGAGTAAGAATTTTGAGGTTAATTAATGGAAAAATGCCTGTACAGGCATATGAAATCTTGGCCAGTAAAGGAATGTCATTGAGGGGTTTTTCTAATTTAGTTTTATAATCATGGTTATCAAAATTTATGTCCTCTCTTTTAGT
Source organism: Geospiza fortis (assembly GCF_000277835.1). Classification (NCBI taxonomy): domain Eukaryota; kingdom Metazoa; phylum Chordata; class Aves; order Passeriformes; family Thraupidae; genus Geospiza; species Geospiza fortis. Next base: position 1,775,537 of record NW_005054357.1, on the reverse strand, counting down.
CTAGCAGCAACATACCAAAGTCCACTCAAGACTCACGTGCTTTGGGCTTTAATCTAGTCACTTTGACTTCTGTCTACATCTGTATACACATACTAATGTGTATATAGATTGATATATATAAAAGACCATACTTCACTTTTCTAGGGAAGAGAAAGGACAGCTGGAAGAGATGTCACTCATATCCAATTCACAAGCTGGCCAGATCATGGAGTCCCTGAGGATCCACATCTCCTTCTCAAACTCCGACGCAGAGTTAACGCCCTCAGCAACTTTTTTAGTGGTCCGATCGTGGTTCATTGCAGGTAAATAGATATTATTCTTTCAAAAATTTGGTAATGTTAAATGATTGAAATGAAGCTGTTTATAACAGGGATCTGGCAAAAGTCTTTGTCTGATCCCAGATTTTGTGGCATAAACACTTGAAAATGAGGCAGCAAAAGATACACAAGGCCTGTTTTCTGATGGATATGAAAGAAATTCAGGTTGATAAAACCTGAATTGAAAAACAGTCAGATCAATGTTGGGCTGCTCTGGCTATAAGCACCATATTTGGCCATGTTGGCCTTGCTTTCATTAAAAGATATTAATGCAACCTCATGATTGTTTGTGTTGCCAATCAATGGAATTGCCTGTGGATAACCAAGTCCCTGTGTGCACGGCAGTGCCGGCGTTGGGCGCACGGGGACATACATCGGGATCGATGCCATGCTGGAGGGGCTGGACGCAGAGGGCAGAGTGGATGTTTATGGATACATCGTGAAACTGCGTCGGCAGCGATGCCTCATGGTCCAAGTAGAGGTATCTCCCTGCAACTCCTGTCACCACTCTCCTGTTCTAGGGCTTCAGCAGTATTTCTCACAAATGCATTGCTCAGTTCAGTTGAAGCTGTTCTTAGAAAATACAGCTCTGAAAAGTATTAAGAGGGGAAAAAATCTTCCAACATAATTTTTCGATTTTAGGAACTTCAACTTTTTAAGTTCAGACTTTAGATGAGGAAGCCAAGGAGAACAGCTTTTTGGCATACAATTCATAAATGCAAAACTGAGCTTACAGAGTCAAACTGGATTTTAAAAATTCTAAAATACATCTGCCCCAGTGCAATTTTCATATGAGTTGAGTACAACAAAAGTTATGGACTGATGCATTGCATGTTTTTAATTTATTTCAGCATTTTAAAGTTTTAACACTTGAATTTGATATCTGTTTAATATGCTGAATATTAATAACACTTATGATATTATCACAGGAGTAATAGCTTTTAATAATGATTTTAAAAAGTGATATTTTTTTTTTGTCTTTAATAACTTCATGTGTAAACTCTTCAAATGGGAAACACCAGTCACAGTACATCCTTATTCATCAAGCACTGGTGGAATACAATCAGTATGGAGAAACAGAGATCAGTCTCTCAGAACTGCATTCCTCCCTTAACAATCTGAAAAGAAAAGACCACCCAAGTGAGCCTTCTCTGCTGGAGGCAGAGTTCCAGGTAAATAAGCTTTGCCTTCCAGTTGCCCTTCCTTCCCACTTATGTTAAAAATTGCCTTGCACAATAGTCATGAGCTAGAGAGATACCTCAGGTAATAAATAATTTAGGTGCTATTTTATTTCTCTAGCACAGAAAGTTTCTTTCCTTCATGAAAAAAGCTATATGCTAATGAAGTTTTATTTCTGCTTTGGTGTTAATATTTTTAAGAAGGATGGAGCTCACAGAATGATTACTTGTGTGTGTGTTCATGATTTCCTGTGCCATTGTACATGATGTAGCAGGCATTTTTAAATGGTAGTTCAGATGTTACCAAAGTTTAAAGAACTAAAGTAAGGAGAGAAGCACTGCAAGATGAAGACTGGGTGTGAGAGTCCTGAGGAGACAATGATGTCAAGAACCATTTTAATCAAGTATAATACCAAATATCCTCTTTCTTCAGCGATTGCCTTCCTATAAGGGGTGGCGAACACAGAACATTGGGAATCGGGATGAAAATAAAAGCAAAAATAGGAATGCCAACATAATTCCTTGTAAGTATTTTCCATTGCCTAATTTATCTATTTTCTTCTATTAGAAAAATTTTGAAAAAATGAGCATATCACTTTATAGAGTAGTATTTGATTAGTTTTCTGAACACTGTAAAATTCTAAACTTCTTAGAGTGATTAAAAAAGAGATGAGTTTTTACGGTGTGAATTATTGAGAATGTTTATTTCAAACAAGGTGGCCTTGGTTCTGCAGTCAATTGTGAAAGGACTGGTCTCTTCTATTCCCTGGCCCCCACAAATGCCGTACCCACAGCATGTGCTGTGACAGTGACACTTTGTCTCACACAAATGACTTTAACCGGTGACACTTTGTCTCACACAGATGACTTTAACCGGGTGCCCATCAGGCACGAAGAAGATTGCAGTAAGGAGGCTGAGCATGATTCAGATGAGTCCTCGGATGAGGACAGCGACTGTGAGGAATCCAGCAAATACATCAATGCTTCCTTCATAACTGTATGTATTGAGAGGATCCACTATAGGCATTTCACAAGCTTTGAGCTCAAACTCTTATTCTCTTGTTGGCATCACAACAGAAAAGAATTTAGTTGAATAAGGGAGATGGAACTGATGGCTAATTGGCAAATCCATCTATGTTTAAAACCATTAGCCTTCAGCCGGCCTCATGATAACATACATTTCCATTAGTGGGCATCTGTCTACAGGTGGAACCAGATTAATATTGTCCCTGTTAGTGAAATGTGACTATAGTTATTCACATGGACCAAACCCTACCAGTGAAAATTGGAGCCAACAATTTTTTGGTGTCATTATATATCCAAAGAATAACAATTATTGGCCGTAAATAAAGTAACTGATTTTAATGGAATTACTAGCTAAGTTCCATTTATCTGAATCCTTTGAAATGCTGCACAGTTAGGACACCTATTCAGGGTAAATGTTGCTTTACTTTTAGGAAGCTCAGTGTGACTGGTGCACTAACTTTGTGTGATATAAACACAATTTCTTAGTGGTAAAATCAAATGGCTGTGTAAAACAGAATGTTTTACCCCTTCAAAATATGCTTTTCAAAAAAAGGCAGGGTGAAATTTCAGCCACTGCAGCATCAATATATCTTGTTGTCAGTCTGAAGTGATATTCTTAGGAGGACTGAGGTTAGTGTCACTTGGGTAGTAGAATTCCTGTAAGACCCATGCCTACTGTGAAAGGCATGTTTTCCCTATAAACAAACAGCATTAATTTATTTCACGGGGTATTTCTTAAATGATGAGTTGTATTGTTTGACAATCACATTTCAAATGAATTGAAGAAAACAATTATTTCTTTTATAGGGTTACTGGGGTCCAAAAGCCATGATTGCAACACAGGGACCACTGCAGGAAACTATCTCTGACTTCTGGCAAATGGTGTTCCAAAGAAAAGTCAAAGTCATTGTTATGCTGACAGAGCTGAAGGAGGGAGATCAGGTGAGGGCATTGTCTGCACACTGACACACTGAATATCCTCTACATGCAAACAAAACACTGCATTGCACTCTTTCATTCCCTTGCTCAAATGTTTTCCATAGGATAAGGAATTTGCATTTCCAGTATATTCTACCCTATCATTTACCTACTTAACTTACTTTCAAATGAATTTTTCAGGGAAAAGTGTATGATATTTTAAAATGCCATATTTTAAAATGCCATGGAACTGCTTTAAAGTCAGTACAGTCTCTAGGTGCACGTGGAATGCAAAGTAAAAAAGAATTTAAGTGCTAATCACTGACTTGTACTTTTATCCATTTTAGGAACTCTGTGCACAGTACTGGGGAGAAGGAAAGCAAACATATGGTGGCATAGAAGTTCAAATGGCAGATGTCAGCTCTGGTCCTAACTATACCATACGTGCATTTGATGTTGCACATCTGAAGGTGAAAGTTTCTTTGCAAATTCTGAAATGTAGTTTTCAAGGAGTTTTTAAATTTAAAACTAAATTTATAAACTTAGCCTCAAGAAAGAGAAGAAACAGTTCCTACTGCAGTTCTAAGAATTCCTGCTCTGAGAAATGGAAATATTTTTCTCTTCCAGACCAACAGTCAATCATGAGAAATGCTATAAATTATCTCAAGTTTTCTATTTAGTGAGTTGCTGAGATGGTGGTAGGGGAGTCTCAGGAGATCAGCTGTCTTTTGTACTTTGAACAAAGCTTGGATGTCTACCTACCTCATATTCATGAGGCAGAACTATCACCCTGCAGTTCCTCAGGAATATAATTCTTCCTTTGTTAATCAGCAACAATAGAGTTACTGTGTGGATCTGTATTTTATCCTGAACAATAACCACATCTCCACTGCTGTTTTGCAGACAAAAGAAACTCAGAAGGTGTATCAGTATCAGTACCATCAATGGAGTGGCTGTGATGTTCCAGAAACCCCTAAAGATTTAGTCAGCATGATTCTCAACATTAAACAAAAACTTCCAGCCAGACCAGTCACTGAGGACAACAGGAGAGCCCGCAGTGTCCCACTGCTTGTCCACTGCTGGTGGGTCTGAATTCAGCACACACATTCATCTAGCTCTAAGTTCTGGATATACATAGCAACCATCATTTTGGGATGCCTACCTTTTCTCACAAGCCTTTCTGTGTGTCTGGAGACCAAGAAAATTCCTTGGATTGCTCAAGCTTGGCCTTTTGGATTGTAGTGATGAAAAGAAAGCACACTTTTCTTGGGCAAGTGTGGGCACAGAGCAGGTGCTATGAGCAGCTCCTCTTGGCTGGTGCACCTATTTTGTGGGGAAATGCTAGATGAGAGTGCACTTGCAGGATGCACTAGTGAATATCCAGTAGAGTTTTTAGGATCATCTCTCACTTCAGGATACAAGTGCACTTTTCTAGGACCATTTCCAGGAATAGCCTTGCATCCCATCTAAACCAGAAGATAATCCTACTAACAATAGTTGAGACTGTAAGTCTCAAATTTTGTATTTCCCTCTTCCCTTAAGTGGTACTTCAGGGATAAACTATGTCCTGTGTGAATCCTACAGGTATACTTGTGACAATTTCAGTCCAGTAAAAAATGCTTTGGAAATATAATTCAGTAGAAAGTTTTAAAAATATATCTAACATTTAGTCAGAAGACTTCTGATTTTACTTTGTTAATTTACATGTATATTTTGCATCATCTTCTAGTGATGGATCACAGCAGACTGGTGTATTTTGTGCTTTAATGACCCTTTTGGAAAGTGCAGAAACAGAAGAAGTAATAGATGTTTTCCAAGTAGTAAAATCACTTCGTCGCACCAGGCTGGGAATGGTCTCCACCTTGGTAAGTAAATCTTATTAATTAATAGAATAAGAAAAGAGATTACTTACCACGATCACTAATATCCCCATAACCTTGGGCATAATTTCTGTATAGGGAGCACTGATTCTAATCAGAACATTCACATTCCACCATTTGGGCAGTGGCGCTTGCTGATAGGAATGAAGGAGTCTGAGATATGCAGAGCTGCAGTTCTGTACTGCCTTTGGCAAAGGGGGTACAGTATCAAATTACAAATGGCATAAATTGCTGTTCCTGCAGGTGGTTCATGATGTACATGCAGTGTCCCTTTTGCAGCTGGGAGATGAACTCCATGTGCAGTCTGGCAGCCACTGACTGTTTTGTTTAGTCACTCCAGAGGAACTGTGGCACACACTGTGCAGTTACCACAAACCGGACCTTGGTGTCATCAGTATGGGCAGGTTATTACATGACCTTCCAGACTCAGTATAATACATGTTGTTTGCAACTTAGGTACTCTAAAAACCACATTTTTAGTATTTTATGAACCAAAAGGGCACTGAGTGACAGCTTGGAATATCTGATGCAGACAGTTTCAGAGATGTTATCTACACATGAAGTCAGAATAAACCATAGGAGCAACACTCTCTATGCCAAAAACTGTGGAAGTGCTTCATATGCAGTCTTGCTTGTCCAACTGCATGCTACGTTTCTAAAATGTAAGAGAAAAAAGAAAGAAAGGATTAATTCTTGGACTCAGAGCATTCCATTAACACTAACCTCTTGTCTTTATTTTTAAGGAACAATACCAATTTCTGTATGACACCATTGCCAGTACCTACCCTGCACAGAATGGACAAATAAAGAAGAACAGCCAGCAGGAAGATAAAGTTGAATTTTGCAGTGAAGTAGGAAAATCAGATCAGGAAACTGATTTGATCACAACTGATCTTGCCCCACCACGGCCAGAGGAAATTGAACCACCTGAAATATGTGGTGGTTCTAAGGCTGCAGATAGCACTAAGGGAACAGAAAGCTCTACAAATGGCCCCACAACTGCAGTTCTAACTTAGAGCTAGACTAAAAGAAGTGCTTTTTTGCCTGCAAAATATCTTAAGCAAGATGGGAGGTATAAGATTTCTTCTTCTTCCCACTTTTTTTTTTTTAATTGTAGTTATTTTTGGTGTTTGAAAGGTACAAATTTAAACGAATACTTGAAACTTGCAGAGAGTGACAAAGAACTGTGGAATTTTAATTTTTGTGTAGATTTGCCTTTAGTACTTCTTCAGAAAGCTTCCCTATTTTTATACTTTGCCTTTTAAAAACATGTACAGTGTAATACTATGCTGAGGAGAGCGAAGCAAAATTTTTTATTTCTGTAACAAGGAAAAAAGCAACTCGGAACAAGATTATTGAGTTGCAAGAACAGGTCTGTCCTCAAAACTACTAGCAAGTAAGTGAACCTGTAGGTAAGCATATATTCTAGTGTTTCAGGACTAATGGGAGCATTAATAATACTCTTGGGACTTGTGGGAGTTTGCCAAACAGTTTTAGGAGCTTATAATTTACATCATGTGGCAATTCCAAGGAATTCCAACTTACAAAGGATGTTTAAGTCCTCCCATATTAATGCAGAATTGAAATTTTTGCATTTTTCTAAGTGTCCTCAAGGTGTCCTTATTGCTCCACATATATTAATCTGATACTCCTGTAGGAGTTTGGAGATTGGCATTTGATTATTGAAACAGTTCTGGTGGAAAACACATCCTGTTTACTCTTAGAGCTTAAAATACTGAGTGCTGCATATCTATTTCTTATGCTTACATTTATTTAAAGGATTACTTCCATGAATGCCTCCAACCTCTTTTCAGAATTGGAAAATACTTTGATAATTTTACCTGTAGATTTTAATTGGTACAGGATATATTTTTTTTTTCAGAATGACGTTTTGTATGTTACAATTTTGATATTTTTTCTATTTCTTGCTGGATTTTAGCCTACTGTTTTCAACACAAATAAAAAAGGTAATTAATAGTTGACAAGATGAAAATTATTTTACTCTTTAGTACTATGCAAACTGATCATTTACTTCTAAATGTATAAAATCTTGTGCTGTCCCATACGTGGATAAAATTTACAGATGTCAGTAGGAAAACACATCATTTAATTCTTCTAAAACTGTGTGTGTACCCAGGTAAGTGTCACAACTCTTTCAGAACAGAGGAAAGAGGCTTCATTTTACTTTGCTTGAAGCCATCAAAGAAACAGTCACACAACAGATTCATTGCTCCAAGTTTATCACTGCTCATTCCTAATTTCTCATTACAAAACGTAATTGAAATTACTTAGAGATCTGTCTAAACAACATGTACAGTCACACTTGGTTAAAGCCCTGATTTAATTGTGCTGTTAGCCTAGATCAAATATATCGTTCACAATTATCAGCTCAGACAAGTGCTTGCTGGCAGTTTTGCTTCAGAAAGTGGCAGCAAGCAGACACAGAGCAGGGGGATTCCCCTTGGCTGTCAGCTGAACTCCCTCTTCAGCAAGGAGTTGTCTTGGGTGATAAACTAGCAAAGCTGAAGGGGTCATGTGTGGAAGGAAAGCTCTAGGGACTACATGGGACGATAATCTAAAAGATATTGTAGGCCCAAAATCTGTTGGCTAGTTTTAGAGGAGCTAAAAATAAAATTGTAAATTTAGCATACCTTGAAGATCAAAAGTATAAAGACCCTTGGATGCAGATTAGTTCACTGGTGTTCATTGCATGTCAGAGAACAATAAATTTATTTTCCTTTGCTTAAGATTTGGCAACTGTAAAACCTCTCTTTCACCTAGAAAAACTAAGTGCTGCTGTCTAATGTAAGGCTGTGAAGACAGAAACTAGTCACACTTTTAAAAATAACTGAAAGTGTTTCCCAAGTCAAAATTACACCAAATGTTTCTTGTTTTAAATCTGAGGGCAATCATATACTTCAATTCCTTGAAAAAAGATTCCTATATTTATTAGGCTCCTGCAGCACCTAGACTGTGAAAACCTTGTGTGATTATGATTTGTTTAACTATTTTCTAGAATGATTTCAATGTTCTTTTGCTGGTATTTATTAAAAGAGAAGAATGCCAAGTTAACTCTTGATTTGTGCATGTACTTTGAAAGAGAAATCCTTAAATTTTCCTCCATGCATGTCTTCATTATTAGAGAAATGGAGCTTTACATTGAAACTGCCCTCACATGCCTAGTGTGAACCACTTTTGCAGTAAAGTTCCTTACAGTCACAAGGAGGTAAACTGAGCTCTTGGCTTTTAATTATTTTCAAATTAAAGAACATATTGTAGAATTAAACCTCATTAAATCCCAGTTCAATGATTGAAGGAGCCTGTCTTAACACAGTTTAGAAGTTCTGATTGCTTGCAGGAACTCTCCATTTGTGTGCCAGGGATGCTTTTTTGCCTTCTTTATTGTCCTTTGTTTCCTGAACATCCATGAGGGGGTGACACAGAGCTTGCAGAAGATGGTCCTTATGCTGGATGCTGCACAGTCACTTGGCTGATTCACTTGTAGGATAAATCTCACATTCCCCAGGAACGTGGTAAAACATTTTACAGGTGAGACACAAACTGTGAGCTAGAAGGCTTTGCTAGGAACTGCTTTGGCTCTGTCAGGGCAAGAACAATAGTGTGGCACACTGGCTTTGCATAGCCTGAAAGTTGAGAAACAGTCTCAAAGTAAGATGAAAAATGTTTATCTCATGAAGTACAGCTAAACCACAGAAAATGTGCTGACCACTGCCTCAAGCTGAGCAAACCCCTCTTGGAGAATGGCTTAAAATTGAAGTCCAGGATAAAAACAACTAAGCAACAGATGAGCTGAAGTGGACTTAGAGCAACAAATAAAGGTAATCAAGTGCTTATGTGAGCAGAGGGACTAAATTGCTCCCACAATTTTCTGAGTAGATGCTGACATAAAGGTGGGTATGTAAAAATTGCAGTGCTGTGTTAGTGGAATCCAGTGTGGGAAGATGGGGGAGAGGAAGGACCTCAGAGTCTACGCAAGATTCTGCTCAGTCAGGTAACTGCAATGAGGAGTGAAGTGTGTGTGCTTTTGTTTAGTTTTTTCTGTTTCTCGTGCTTGGAATGAACAAGGCAGTTATATTAAAACCTTTTCAGAGGCTGTAGATTATGATGCAACACAAAACAGGGCGAGCACACAGAGCCCTGGCAGTCAGGGTTCCGAGAGATGGCAGAAGCCCTGCTGCTCTCCCACAGCCCAGCTGCCAGTGCTGGACTGATGCTCCTAAGGGAATGTTTGCGCCTGCTCCTTTCCCCCACACAGTGTCCACAAACCCGCTCTCTCCACTTTGAGCCCGCTGGGGCTGCCGCAGCACACGCTCCGGTGACACTGAGCTCACTCCCACTGGCAAAGGGAGGGCGTTCTGCCCTTTGCCCCCGGCGGATGGGCTGGGCACAGCCAGTGGCCACACGCAGGAGCCGAGGGGCCGGGCAGGCCCAGAGTGTCCCCACCTGTCCCAGCCCTGCGCTCCGCGTTACCCCGAGGCCACTCCCTGTGCAGGAGGGCTGCTGGGGGAGTGAGGCGGGCAGTGTGTTCTGGGCTTTGCTGCAGGCCAGGAGAGCTGGGTGGAATAATCTGGTGTGAGAGGCACAAACTGTGCTGGGTAGTGGGTCTGAGCCACAGAAAGTGCTGAAGCTAAGAGTTACAAAGGGAAGAAAAATCCTGCCATCGTGAGCTGTTTGTTTGTGTGACATAGGAGAAAGTAAAGTGAGTGGTGCCTCCAGACAGGTGTTTCATTAAGCAAGTTGTATATTTGACATTCCTCAGAAAAACTCTCCAGCACCAATGCTTATCTCTTTGACAAGGAATCTTACTTTTGTAAAGGCCCAGGGTTTTTTCTGACATGGTACATTCTACAGATTGCCTGTAAAAGAAAATCAGAAACTCCTTGAGGGCTCTACACAGCTGTACCACAGCTATTTTTCCATATGTAAAGCAACTGTTTGCCAAGGACCAATGTGCTGGTTTTGGACTAGGGAGAACTACAACGGAAGAAACGGAGTTTCAGTCACAGAATACAGAACATTTCTAGGTACATCAGCTCTGCTTCAGAAAAACTCAAGTCTTTGAATAAATATAATCCAATTATTTGGAAGGTATGGCAACAGAGAATATTTTATACAAAAGCCTAAGTCAATCTGTTTTTTCAATGCAAAAGGAAGGAACCTGATTCCAAAAGTAATGTGCAAGTTGATGCTCGAAGATCTTCTTTATAGTGATAAAAAATTATTTAGGAAGCATACTTACTACAAATTATAGTAAAATATAGCTTTAAATATTTTTTGCTTTAAATAGTTATGTCCTCAGACTCAGAATTGCCAGCATCAGCAATGCATAACGTTGCTAAACTTTCTAAAATTAAGATAATAAATCTTTTTCAGAGGAATAGGCATAGATCTTTTTGCAGCTGGGTGTCTCTCTTCAATCCCACATCTGTGTAGTGCCCTGGCAGGCAGTACTAACATAGCCATAAGTGTGACTGTCTCACACGCAGAGGGAAAAATAAAAGGAAGTTTATTTTGGATCAGTTTCAGCACTCAGACTCAAATTTTTGCTTTTGGAGATGGAACCCCCCGATAGCCTGACCTTGCCTGGCAGTCAGCTGGGAGTCAGAGCTCACACATGTCAGTGCTCCACAGAGTCCTTGGGCCAACCCTTGTGTATTTTCAGAGCTTCCCGGCAGGCTGTGCTGAAACTCTTCAAATGCCTTCTGCTCACTTGCACTCCTGCAGTGCATCCAGCTTGCTCCATTTCAGTAACATGGAGCCATTTGAGGTAATGAAGATGGCATTTGTTTATGCAGCACTGCAGAGCTTGTGTCTCCCCAGGACCAAGCTCCACTTCAGACACAGAGGGTGTGCATGTGTGTGTGGTGTGTCGGTGTGTGTGTGTGTGCATCGCTCATTGCCTCAAGTGTGAGATTCCATCCCCAGCCAGAAATCCATGAGCTGCTGATTTGGCAGCTGCTTGGCTTAAAGGAAGGAAAATTGGAGAAACATGGATGATATGGTGATCCTGTACTAACTTTTTTTTTTGTGGGGCAGTGCAGCTGCTAGTCTTTATAAGCTGGTTTTCAGAGATGAATTTGCAAAAAAGTAAATTAAAGGTGAGGCGGAGGAGACTGCATGGCTACAGAGCACTCCTGTTGTCACAGACTAAATCAGCACTGGCATCAGAGGCTACCAAATACATTGGCTCTCCTGATATTACAATAGAAGTCAGTGTGCATGTTCTTCAGCTGCAGAGAAAAATGGTAAAAAAATGACAACAGAAAGTTACCACTGGAAGACAATGTTCTTGCCAAATGCAGACATTTGGTAAGAAATGTCAATTTTGAATATTTTTTCTTGAAGGATAATGAATAATTTTAATCCTATTTTTGTAATGTTAATATGTCATTTTGAGAATAACAATATCTTGTTCTATGTTTAGGACTATAGTTCCTTTTACTCCTGCTATTTTCTGAAATACTTAAATATATTATTTTTAATACATCATTATGTCACTGATACCACTTCAAGACTAAAACAGTTCAGTACCATTAAGTGTTTCCTTTTTCTAGGCTGCTTTCTTAATATAATTTCTATGCAGCAATAAAATGAAATTCTGACTTCATATATTGATTTAGCATAAATAAAATTCTCACAGAACAGGAATTCAATTTCTTAAATGGCGTTAGTAAATTATTCCACAAAGAGTTATGTCTTGTTTCAAAGAGAGCAAGGCATTTTCACTATCAAATAACACCTTGCTGTGCTCCACTCACAGAAGGACTTTCTGTGGCAGTGCAGGGCAGACAAGGCTCACAGCCCCCTCACAGACAGCGCTGCTCTTGTCTTCACAGTCCAATTTGTTGAAGACTCTTCCTTCTGTAGCTTTTGCTCAGTTACTGAATTGTGATCTCTTCCCATCTGAATAATTGTATCAGCTTTCTAGGTTTTCTTCTGATTTGGAAGCTCCAGTATTTCACTGACTTGAAGAGCTATCTGTTTTCCACAGCAGCCTTCTGTTTCCATCTCCAGCCCAGCCCTGTCCCCATGCTCCCTGTCCCTTTTCCCCCATCCTGGGTGGCAGGGAGCAGCAAGAGCTCTCTGCCCTGCCAGGGAAGCAGAGCCCAGCTCGAGGGCAAAGCAGGAGAGGGCCAGCCCCTGGACATGGACACAGTCTCGGTGTGTTCGAGCAGGCTGAGCAGAGCAGGGCTGGGACAGTGACCAGCCTCAGTTGTAGCATGGTGCACAATTCCATGGGCCCTGCTTTACTGCTTCAGAGAAAAATGCAGATATTTTAGGTCTTGTATGTGTAGATGACAGAAAAACTACTGATTCATGTAAAACCAATGCCACAGATACCAACTTAATATTTGGACTTAAACTCCAAATTTTATTGAGAAAAAATATTAGTTTGGGATTACCTGTGCAGGTAGAGGTGAGAAAGAAGCAAGTCAACTGAATTGATTGGCATACAGATATGATGCTCATCATATTTTCTTTGAAGACCCGTTTCTACACAAATCTACATCTACATCTTCTGCCTCTCTATCATCTGGTCAGCTGAGGTTTTATTCTGAAAGTTTGTTTCATACAAGATAGGAAAGAAATAGCCACAAAGTAGATATCTTGTTCTCTACATTTCCATCATGCAGGAACAGCTTTCTGATGGGGTTTTAGCTTCAGGCTTGCTAATTTTCAATTCCTAATTCAAAATTCTAAAGTCATGAGCGGTGCACTGTTGCACAGAAATGCATTAAAAAGCACCTTATCTCATTTTCTTATCTTCTGTTGAAGCACAAAGCTATATAATGTGCTTTATAAATGCTGCTGTTTTCCAAGACAGCTGTTTCCCCCTTTTTTGGTTTTAACAGATGGGAGAGTGGGGATATGAGTTACTTGTCTTTTTTTCCTCATTATACCCAGACAGGGAGAAAAGGTTTCTTGTCCCAACAGAAATATGTACCCAGACAACATCACAACTCATGACAGGCTACACTACAAGTAGGTGGTTAAGTCTGGGCTACAGTAAATTTTGGTCTTAATCTGTTTTGAGTTTTAAAGGCCTTGAAGCCGAGGCTGCTGTTCTAGTCTAATACAGAGTTGGGAGGCATAGCTATGAACTGACAACATGTGTGAAATCATGGTCTCAGCCCTGTTCATACAGGAAAAGTCTGTTCTGCTGTCATGGCAATAGCTCTGAAAATCAAACTGCTTGTCAGCAGCTGAGCACCATGAATATAGTTTGGTTTTGAGGACATCAGGACTCATTTACAAGGTTGTTTGTACTTGTAAATGTCATTTTTGGGGCATACATTCCACAGCCTTCCTGTAGGCACCTCCTCCTAGTGAGCAGCTTCCTCAAATGGAAGCAGAGCCGTCCTGAGGCCAGCAGTGGTGCCAGCTGCATGGCAGGATGCTCCTGGCAGGAGGCACTGTGGGAGAAGGAGAAAGGCAGCTTGAACTGAGGTGGCCCCACACTCACAAAGAAATGCTCTGGAGGCATCAGATGAATGCCATTAGCAGCCAGTTCAATCTCTTCTCCCTTTTCTCCTCCAGAGTGGTTGATGGAGCAGGTGGGGATGGTCTTCTGTCTGTTTGTGGATTTTTTGTTTTGCTTTGGTTCTTTTCTGCATTGCATTTTTTTTAATTGCATCTAGCACTCTATTTAAGCTTTTGCTAGTAGCTAAAAATATAAATAAATCAGGTTTTTTAGTTTAATGCCTGCTGCAAGTTTTTGCATCCAAGTGTCATTATGAATCAGTTATTTCTTTGCTTAAAACCATCAAGTATAACAGCATCCAAGGTAAATACTTAAATAAATCAAGTTTGATAAATTAAGTAGTTAAAACTTCAGAAATCTAAGATAAATAGGAAGGAGAGAATATTTTTATAAGGTTTATTCAGGTTTCCTTGGCAAGACCTTGATCTACAGTAGACATCCCAGCCAGTACTTTCCCCTGCAACCTGACACTCTTGGCTGAGAGACATCACAAACACAACCGAGTGACCATGTGATGGTAACTGCTCTGAACAGCTACAACTGCGTGCTGATGGCTCCTCTGAAGTGGTTCACAAGCTGAGATCACATGTAAAGGCCAGTTAGTAGGTAGCCTGGATAACCCAGCCCAGGAATGAGAACAGGATATGTCTCCGTGGCAGGGTAGCAGGCTGTATGCAAGAAATAAATGCAGGTGTCCAGCTAGTCTGCTGGACTTCTAGATTGGAAAAAAGACACACCAGATTTAGAGAGGAAGAGTTCTCTTTTTTTTAGCCAATTATATAATTTTTTAGCAGCATTTAAGGCAAAAATGCAGTGTGCACTAATTATTTTTATAGCAAATTAATAAAATCATCTGATAGGAAGGAACACACTCTCCCTTTGCTCCCTCAAGCTGGCTCCCTACTTGCTGTCCTGTAAAACTCCAGCATAAATACTCTGCAAGGCTGCCCCTGATCCTCAAAAGATCAAAGCAGCCTCTTCATAGAGGACTGAACTGTGCAGGGCCAGCAGTACATGCTACAATAAATATCTGAGCATCCATTGTTTATCAAGGACTAAGGAGAGCAGAAGGTTATATTAAAGAAGAAAAGAGCAAATTTTCCTGCTGTGAATACTTTGAGGTAAAGGACAAACCCAGTATGTCAGAGTTCAGCACTGGAAAGGAGAGCTCTGGAAAGAGAAGATGTTTCTTTCTGTCCAAAGAGGGGATGCTGTGACAGTAAGTGTGTCATCCTAGTCCTCTGTTAAAGAGCATTTTAGATGACGTTAACCAGACTGTGGAGGGCAGCTGTTACGAAGCACAGCTCAAGAAACTGTGCTGCCTCAAGGCCTTGGAGCAGCCTTTTTACTTTTATATCTTGGCTAATGAATAGGCTGCCCTTTGGCAACTGTTATATAAGTGAGAGCTTTTTAAACCCAATGCATTTCACATTCTCTTGAAAAACAAAATTTTTGACCCAACAGGATAATGCGTAAGCAATTCCCTGAGTTATAGCCTTCTCTGCGTTTTCCCAGTGTGGGTTTTTGCTCCATAAAGCACATTGTGAGCATGGGGAAAGCAGTTCCATGGGCAAACTGCTTTTGCAATATTGCTTAGAAGTGTCCAGTGATGTCAATATGATCACAGCATTCTTCTGAGCCAGGACTCTGTCCTATATCAACTGAAATTAGTGGGATCATTTCCAACGATTTTGCTGTTCAGTAAGTTGGGATTTGAATAAGAGAAGCAAGTATGAATAGATTATATTCAACATATTTTTCTCCCCAGTACCAGAGAAACTGATACTCACAAATACTGCCTCTAAGCTGAAAGTTTTCCTTCTTTAATAAGCTCTTTCTTCTCCCCAAAACTAAGGGGAAAACAGGTCATCCACATAAAAATGTGCATTTGGCGCACTACTTGTCTTGAAACAATTCACTTCTTGGATTCTGCTGCCCTGTAAGTGGAGAACAGATCTGGGTATACTTGTAGTGGACTCTGTTAACATTCATGTTCTGCTTCTTTAAGGGAAAAAAAAAGTAAAAATATTAATCTGTTTCAAGTTTTACCTGGAGCCCACTGTTAAATTGGTCCTTGGCCAATGGCAATCTAAGAATATGTTTTCCTGCTAATTTGGTTCAGTGATAAGATTGCTTGCCAGCAGTACACAGTGGGGGAAACTCAATGTGGTTAGCCCTGGTTACCTGGCAAACAGACATGCAATTTGAACAGCCAGTGGGAAATTCCTATTGACCTGCTTATGCTGCTTTTCAGAGCCATACATTTGTCTCTTTTTCAGTGCTCTCTTCCTCTGCATTAGTTGTTCCTAGGGATTATTTTTTGTGCCTGTAAAAGATCAAAGCAAGAAGCAACCTGAATTTGCTCTTAGAACTGGCTTCTGTTACATCAGGATTGAGACCAGTAGACTAAAAATTAGCACGTAATTTAAAAAATCCCGAACTCCACCATCAGAGATACAACTTCTGGCGCCTCATGGTTTATTTCTGGAGAGAGACAATTACATGAGTGTAGTTGGAGGACACACAAGTACCTGTTACACTGTCAAAACCAGGCAAGTGTAATTAAATGTGCTGTTCTGGTGGGCTTGAAACCTATTTGCAATCAAGCGAACCAGTGAGCTTTTCAGCGGATTTGGCTTTCTCCCCTCGGGAGAGGTTGAGCACTGGGACAGTAGCCACGTTTCACTGCTGCTCCTGGCTGAGGCACGTTGACAGAGACGTGTGGGAGTTTACACAGGATCCACTTGCACCAAGCCTTGTTCTGGCCAGGGTTAATCTTTCATTTTTATGAGCGCTAAACTTCACTAACATTTTCCCCCAAATTTAAAAAAATATCAAGATTGTACTACTAAAGCAAATTTTTAACATAAATAAATATTTATTAAATCTTTGTTGGCATGGATGAGGAGAACACAGTGTTGGTGCCAAACCCTTCATGGCCTCCTGGATGTACCTGGTGTCAACTCTTTCAGAGGAAAGGGGAAGCGATGAGTCACCCACTGATCTGCAGTTTCTTTTTATTTCCCATCTAGCTCGAGCAAAAATGCCAAAAATCTTGAATGCTGTTAAGAGGCTGAGTACATTGTATGTGAAATGTGAGATGCAGCCTCTGACAGTCCTGCAGTGGAGCACAGCACAGGGGCTCCCCAGCCAATGCCGAGCCGGTGCACTTGGAGCTCAGGAATCAGATGCAGCGCAGCAATGCTATTCCAGCAGTCTCATCAGAATTAATTAGCCTGGCTGAGAGGCAGGACAGATTTTGCCTGAGCAGACTGCACAGACAGAGCAGCTATAGAGCCTGGTACCTGAGCCAGTTTATTTGGAGCAATACGGAAGTGCTGTCAGTGCTGAGAAAATTGTACTGACATAAATGGTGCCAGATCACACTGTTTATTAGATCAGTTGTCTCAATGACATATGCAGAAGGCTGTATCTAAAACAGGTTTGCTCCTATGCTTTTCCTTTTTGGTGAAGATTCAAGAGAGGGAGGAGTCTGAGTATCCTGCTTGAAAAACCATTCTCTATGAATTCAACAAAAAAGGTTAAGTTGTAGTAAAGCAGTTCCTTTTCCCATCTCATATGCAAGTACATCTATTAGGAATGGAAGTAGAAGTAGGAACATATAGATACACATTAAAGTATCAGAGATCTCTAAGATTAATCTGTGCACTCACTAATCTATAATAATTCAATTTTACTTAGTAGAACCCTTTAAATTAAGGTTTGGCAAATAGTATGTCTATATTTTATTCCTGAAGTCTACACAGCTAAGTAATAGTTAAGGATATAAAGTCACATTCATTTGCTTCCAGGAGAAAGGAATTTGGGAACCTAATCTGATGTTAAGACCTTTCCAGGTAACGTGAGCCTTTCATCTAATGGGGTTCCTGTGTATATGAGCTGTTATTGCCAGGCACAGTAACCCCAGCTATGAGCAAGGGCTGACCTGGAGAGTTATCTGCTCCCCAGGGAACACTGGTGGAGGACTCAGCTCCTTCCTCTGCCCTTGTCTTTGCTGTGATTCTGGGCAAGTCACTGGGAAATAAGACACAAAGGCTATTTGGAAAGTGAGGAATATAATACTTTGAACCAAGGGTAAGTGTTAAGATAAAAAACATTGAAAGACTGTGAAGTTATCTTCAGTACCTGGGGAACAAGCAAGCATTTTAGAAAAAAACCCCACACTGTTATGTGGCTTGTTTTGTGACAATCAAAGAGGAAGCAGGACAAAAATGTGAGTACGAGAAAGTATTTTATATACACATAAATACCTATAACTGATGGGATCAGGAGAGAGGCATTGCTCTGGTAGGCTAATCTCTGACTGCATCCTTCACACTGTACAGTTACTGCTTGATCCTACAACAAAGTCTGTGTGTTCACAGGTGAGATTTCTGTATAGCTATATACCACACACAGCTGCTGCTGCTGCATTACAAAGTGCAAAGTGCTCAGGGCCAGATGCTGCTGTAGTTTGGCAGAGTGGGTACAGAATAGGAATTAGGGCTTTCAGAGCTATCCATTAAATTTACATGTCTGTTTCAATTCAGTTAATGGAATAAAAATCCAAGACTGAAGATCTCAACTATGAATCCCTGGAGAAATACAAGGTAAGATTTAGGTAGCTCAGAAAGGAGAAGATACTGTCTGCAGTTTTCTGTGGAAAAATGTGCTGTAAAAATTCAGTGTTACCTAAAGGAAAAAAAAAAAGAACAACCCAGAAAAAGAACAACCCAAACATTTTTATGAGGAGCAGCACTAATGGGGGGACATGTTAACAGGAATGCTGATTCATATCATTAATGTGGGCAGGCAGTAACCGTGGAGAGGGAAAGATCTGTTGGAACATGCTTCTCTTGAGAACACGCCTGAATTAAGAGGCTGTCAGAGACATGTGTTTCATAGTGTTGGCAACCCAGGTGTAACAAATTTCCAAGATGACTATTAGTGAGTACTAGCAGCTATAAAAGCACTGCTAATTTCTTGCTGAATATGGAGGCTTAGCTGGAAGTGGTAACAGCAGGTAGAAGTGAAGAACATTCAGGATACACATGCAGAGGAATGGCCATTGGCAGGGAACACATAAATGGCATGATGGGGTCCAAATCAAGTGATTTGATTTAAGAAAAAGAACCAGGAATGATGAAAGTGGAAAGACCACCTCACACTATCCTACTGCAGAACTTTTAGCTTTCTGTGTCAAGCATTTGTCTTTGACACTAGATCTTGGATCTTGTTTGTTATGGCAATTCCTATCATCCTTTCTTTGCTTTTCTTTTGATATGTTTTAGAATAATTATAATTTCCCTGGGAAAAAAGTACACATGCTCTCTTACCATTTTTATTTTCTGAGTGCTACATTTCTTTTAATTTATGGACCCATTTTTGTACTGCAAAGGTGCCAAAGACTTGACAGAATTTTATTTCCTGAATGTGACTGATGCCTGAGCAAACTACTTTTCTATTTCAGTAGGGCTGCTTTGAGGAGCAGAAATGGGAATTAAGCATGACTTTAAAGAATTTAAAGGTCTTCAACTTCACTAATCTCTTCTTATAGTTAGTAGCCAATGATCTGCAGTGGTAGAACATTTAAGCACATGACATGAAGGAAAACAGCTATTTGTGTATTTTAATAACTTCTAAGTATCTTGCTAGTAAAGGGCATTCAGTCCTTTCATCTTGCTGAACCTTTAGTAAGGGTGGAAGAGAAAAGGTAAAACGTTTGATGCTAAACATTGAGACAGGGTTCAAGGGTGTTTATTTTACCTATTGGCTTATTATTGGCAATATTTATCATGAAAAGCTTAAAGTGACACTTAGTTTGGCTACTTTCTTTTCAACAAGCAACCCCACTCCTAGCTGTACTTATGGCATCCAAAGATGTGAGACTGATTCATGATGCTGAATAGTGAAAAACATTTTCTGGTACATTAAAGTGTTTTCATGGTAATTATAAAGAGCTGACCTGTTCACAAAGCAGGGCATCAAGGCAGGTGAAAATGGTGCAACTCAGACTTCGAAAATGGAAGTCTCCAGACCACATCTGAAATGCATGAAGTGTTTTTTCTAGAAAGCACTCTGTCAATCACTGGTGCTGGTAGCAGAACTCTGCCAGCAAAGAGAGCAGGTAATGTCAGCTCCATGGTAATCAGGCTTGAAGAAATGCTGGTGGGCTTTTTTGTTATTGCTTTTTTTAAGCAATCATTCTGTACTCCATGCTTATGTAATCATATGGGTTTTATTAATTTATTATTTCATTTATTTTATGTGTCTGATTTACAGTGTTAATTAACATTGTGTCTGGGAACTGTTTGGAAATGCACCTTATTTAGGAAAAATCTTTGAAGGACATATGAACATTAATTCCCATGGGTTTTCCATCTCTCTTTCACATGATTGTTTGCAATATGAAGGAATCTATGGCACCTGTATCTGTGTTTTTTTCTGGGGCAGAGACAGCATCAGAAATTAAATTACAATCCACTGTGTTGCATTGGTTGGTAGGGGGAGCGTGGGGCAGTGTTTTGGGGGTATATTACCTGAGAAGGTGCTGGAAGCTTCTCTGGAGCCAATGACAGCCACCTCCAAGATGGATCTGCTGCTGGCTGAGGCCAAGCCCACCAACAGTGGCAGTGCCTCTGGGATAATGTATTTGGAAATGGGAGGGAAACACTGCAGTTGCATATGGAGAGGGGAAAAAGGAGTGAGAACATGTGACAGAAGCAGCTCTGCAGACACCAAGGTCAGTGAGGAAGGAGGGGCAGGAGGTGCCCCAGGCACTGGAGCAGATTCCCCTGCAGCCCATGGTGAGGCAGCTGTGCCCCTGCAGCCCAGGGAGGTCCATCAGGGGCAGAGATCCACCTGCAGCCCATGGAGGAGCTCACACAGAGCACGTGGATGCCCAAAAGAGGCTGTGCTCTCATAGAAACAGGCTCCTGGCAGGACCAGTGGCCCCATGGGGAGAGAAGCCCGCACTGAAGCAGGTTTGCTGACAGGAGTTTTGAGCCCCCTGGGGCCCATGCTGGAGCAGCCTGTTCCCAAGGGACTGCACCCCATAGAAGGACCCACACTGGTGCAGGGGAAGAGTGTGAGGAGTCCTCCCCTGAGGAGCATGTAGGAGCCAAGACAACGTGCCATGAACTGAAAGCAGCCTCTGTTCCCCATCACCCTGCACTGCTGGCAGGGAGGAGGTAGAGAAATCAGGAGTGAAGGGAATAAGGAAGGGCCGAGGGAAAGCCGTTTTAAGATTTCTCCTTATCCTACTCCAGTTTGATTACTAAGAATTTAATTTCTCCAAGTTGAGTCTGTTCTGCCTGTCACAGTGCTTACTGCTGTGTGATCTCTGTCCTATCTCAACCCAGGAGACTTTCATTACATTTTCTCTGCCCTGCCCAGCTGAGGAGAAGAGTGACTGAGTGGCACTGGTGGGCACCTGGTGCTCAGAGTCAACCCACTGCACATATGTCTCTGACCACTTAAAAAGAATTTGCTAACGTTGTCTCAGGAAGATAGACAGGAGAAGACTTCTGGTTCCCACTCTTTCCTCTTTTCTACTTTCTACATAACATTTGTCATGGGTGACTGTTTCTGGTTTCAATGTCAGGCTTGCAGAACCTCATGGTCCCATAGCTATTCTTTTAGATGGATCCACAAATCATAGTGTGACAGAGTAAACTTATGTTTTTGCTGCAGGATACAATTGTATGATGGGTCTGCACTGCCCATCTCACAGAAGCTTTTGTCAAAAAATGCTGTTCAGGGTGTTTTGACCCTGAACTGCTTTGGGCACAGCAAGAATGAGCAGCTGGAGAAGGAGGCAAAAGGCAGGCAAAGAAACGTCTGCTGTGAGCTCCCTCAAGCAGCCTGGACTGCCCAAAATGAAGGAAAGCCCTCACCTGCCTATGAGGAAGGAAGGCAAAAGTACAGGTCTTTGACAGAAGTTGGAGCTCTTGACTATTGCCAGGAATTTTGCATCACTTGCTGATTGACATGATGTCTGCTGAGTGTTTGCCCATGGACCTTAGCTCCAGGGTTTCTCCCTCACTCAGAGACAACAGCTCCCAAGCAGCTGCTCCAGCCTTTGCAACAATCCCCTCTGTGCAGGCACAGGCAGTCCAGGAGAGGGATGCCAGGACACCCAGCTCCTGTTTCTGAGCAAAAAAGGGCATCAGCAGGCAAAATCTAAGTCAGGCAGGGGTCAGGAGGTGAGGCAGGATCAAGTCAAAGACTAGGAAAGCTTATGCAGGATGCCTGTGGAGCAAACACCATGCCTGATGTTCCCAGTGTGGATGTGTTTAGAATGCCTTACGGCTCTGAACTTAAAAGTATTTTAAAGGGATTGCATTATATATCCTTTCTAGTACTTCATGAAGCTATTTATAGTGGTTGAATGCCAGGAGTTAGGGATTAAAAAACCAAAACACCCAAACAAAAACCCCAAAGCAATTCTAGAAGTAGCCTTTATTTTCTTCAGTCTTGTGGTTCTGTGTCAGATGGATAACACAGAGTTAGCCATGTTACTATTTCATACTGGCATATTCTATTGAAAATGAGTCAGGAGCTACCCTGTAATACCTCCTGAATCCAACAGAGCTAATGCAGATTTACACTAACATTACTGAGAGGAGAATTTGGCCATTTTTGGACATCAATGATTTCTAAGCAAAGAGATACAACATATCTCCAACAGGGCTTCAGAACCCCTCATTAATGAGATTTATGAAACTATGACTGCTGAGCAACAACTTTATTCTTTGTAATTTGTGCAAGCTGGTGATACATACCTTTTACATATAATAACAAAATACCCGCCCGGAGCAGCTTTTATACTTTAGCTTGTATGTGCATTGTGTAATAGTAGTTCATTCCAATTTCTATCAGATAACTCTACTGTCTGTATGCAGGAAGAGCTTTTGCAATGCTTAGTAAAGCTCTGAGTCCCTGAGACTGGATTTTTAGTTCCCAAGTAGGGCATTCTCTGCAATAACTTTCCATCACTGCATCCAACATTCTTTGTCTCCTTTGAAAATCATGGCTGATTAAAAGTCTAATGCAACAGCTGTTTGTGATCATATGATTGATTGATATGTTTCCTAGACAGATGCTGAGTATTAGATGCAGAAACATTTTTACAGTGCTCAAGAAATTTGGAATTGATATTTGTTAAAGCCACAGTAGGATAGAGCTGCTAGACAATGCGGATTCTTTACAGACATAATTAAGAATTGCTGTAACTCAAAAGATTGATCACACCACTCAAAAAACCTGTGGTTTTTCAGGAGGCAAAATTATAAAATTATTTTCACTAATCAGAAAGTACTCTGAAAATTACTAAGATTGCACTATGCCCATGTAATTTCTTTTTGCTGTTTAATGTAATTTCTTTTTGCTGTTTAATATCAGAATGAACTCCCATTGTGAAAAAGCTTACTGGTTATCTCCCATTAGCTGGCCACTATGAGAACAGCTGCTCCTGGCAAGACCAGGTGGAGCACAAGTAGGGATGTGGCAGCTAAACAGTTTGCAGTATAGGAGACATTAGGTTTTGTAATTGTCTTTAATATATTAAAAAAGTAATCTTTGTGGTCAATCAAAGCCCTGCTGCGCGATGGCTCTAGCCTGGGGAGGCATCTCAGGGCACAGATCCTCATCCACAGCCCTGCCACGGGCCTGGAACTGAGGGTGATGCCTGGGAGAGCCTCACCGGCATCCACTGGGAACAGTTCTTGTTACTCGGGGAGCAACCCTGAGGCCCCGTGCCCGTGCAGACAGCCTGGGGGAGCCGCAGCAGGGGTGTGCAAAGAGCCTGGAGGAGCCGCAGCAGGTGTGTGCAAGGTGGCACGGCCCGGGGCGAAGCTGCCCAGGCCGAGAGGTGGCACAGGGACCTGAGGGGATGCACCTGAGGGCCGAGGGGCTGCACCTGGGCAGGGAGGGGTGGCACGGGGAACTGAGGGGTGCCACTGGGAATTGAGGGGTGGCACAGGGATCTGAGGGACTGCACCGGGGAACTGAGGAGTGGCACGGGGAACTCAGGGAATGTCTGGGACCTGAGGGGCAGCACCGGGACCTGAGGGGCTGCACCAGGACCTGATGGGATCCACCTGGGGACTGAGGGGTGGCACTGGGGCCTGATGGGATGCACCTGGGACCTGATGGGATGCACCTGGGGACTGAGGGGGTGGCACCGGGGCATGATGGGATGCACCTGGGACCTGAGGGGCGGCACCGGGACCTGAGGGGATGCACCGGCGCTCAGCCCACCCTCAGGCTCCGGCAGGAGCTGTTCCAGACCAGTTTCCAGCCAGCAGCAGACTCTTTGTGGAGGGTGTCCAGGCAGTGTCCCGTGAAGAGCTGGTGCACTCAGGTAGGCTGTTCCTGTTAGTTTCCCTCAAAGCTCTGCCCTGCTGCCGGAGAATCTCCGTGGGTGGTGGGTGCAGGGGAGGGGAAGGTTCCTTTTCTTCTTGGAAAGAGAGTTGGAGGTTTTACAGGTTCTGGCTTCACACTTGGATAAGGCTGCTGCTCTGTGTGTTGGGGAGAACCTCCCTGGGTAAACCCAGGCTCTGCTGTCTTGCCCCAGGCTCTTCATTTAACTGTGCTTGCGTTTTGGAGAATTGACACAGAGAGGAGGCTTGGGCTTTTAAAGGATGTGGACAGGGAAACTAGGGGAAGGTTTTTCAAAGGAAATTGCAGGCTGGAGTGATTCCTAACAAGTGTTCATGAGGGAAGTTTGAATGTGCCCTCACCTCCTGTATGTGCTCTTGGTATCCCTGGTTGTCTCACAAGGATTTCTTTTTCTGGTGCTGTCACAGATCCTTAGCTCAGGTAAGATATTTTAATGCCCATATGGACTCATAAAAGTATGTGAAAATGTTTAAAGCTTTTTAAGGAGGAGAAATCTTTAGTGGCATGCCTTTCTTTCTGAAAGGTGTGTACTTTTGACAATCCAATTATACATACAATTTTTCTTGGTACTAGTGAGACTTTTTGGTTTTTGGTTTTTTTTTCCTTACCAGTTCTACTTGAAATAAAAAAAATTATTGCTTCCCTCTGCAGTATGGACAAAGAAAGAGAATATAAGTGTGCAATTACTTTACATCAGAAGCTGCACCTGAAACTAGTTAGTGGCTGTTCCTTGGAATGAGGGTGGTGGGGGGGGAGGGGGAAGCAAGTTTATTCCAATTTGTGAAGTTAAAATCTGTCTATGGAATTTTTATACACTGAGAGTAAGGTCAAAATAAAGTTAAGTTTAAGAATGTAGTCTTGAAATAATCAAAAGCTTGAATAGGTGGTGTTTATCCACATATTACTCTTTTCCCAGGAAGATCACTTTCTCTTGATAGAGGAATTTGGTTACAGAATGAATTAGTGAAGCAAAAGTAATATGGTAGTTACTGGCATAGGGAGGGAACTCTGAGTCTGAGAAAACTGCAAAAACTTATGCTCTTGGCCATCAGTGTGTGTATACCATGGGAACAAATAAAAACCAGCATATGAAATTAACATTCAAAGAAGGCCTTGCTCTGTGTAACATGCAAGACAAACAACCTCTGTGTGTTAAATCTGTGGGTCTTTAATGTAAAACTGAAAGAAAATATATGTTCTTGGTAATTAACTCTTATTTAGTGTTCAGCTCACTTTGGTGATGATGGCTTTAAAAAGATTTTTAAAGACCCAAACGCAGAACCAAGTAAATTCTTTTCCCACTTAGCAGAATCCCGTTTCTGAAAAATGACAGAAAAGGGTTCTGAAAATATAGGGGACATGGATAAAAACACCCAAATAGGCAAATGGAATATTTCTGTATTTGTGAAACCAGGTTTTGGGAAAGAAAAGGCTCTGTTTCCTCCATAATTGTTGTTAGTTTCCCTCCAACTAGAAACTGATTACAAACATACAAAATAAGTGCAGAGGAAATGATATGCATTCAGTTTATGTCAGCATGCAAGCCCCTTTTAGTAAATGAAGGTCAAAAAGCTTTAGCCAGGAAGTTGAACCAATCTATCAACACATACAAGAATAACCCAAGCCAAATACCAGTTAAACATCACATATTGTTGTTTGCTGTAAAGGAAAGCAATACATTTAGTTAATTTCAGATTCTCTGTTATGAGCTAGAAAATGTGTATGAACTACAAGTATCCATATATTAATTAGTTCTTGTTATATCTGTTTGTAAGTTGCCTATTTCATTATATGAGTTGGAAATATTTGTACAGATTCCTAAACTACACAATATCCTCAAACTTTTGCCTAAGTGGTACTTTAATTGAACTATGTGTAGTAAGCCTAAGATTTGTTTAGCTGATCTATGGTGTATTTTCTTTAGGTATTTCTGCTTACATTAGTAATGTAAGGCAAGGTTATTACTCCATTAGATCACACTTATGTTGCTTTTAATACCAGGAACTAAGGAAATGGGCAGCTATGTAACCTGAACAATGTCACAGAGTTTGGGCTGCATGACTGCAATAGTGTCATTCTAGTCTCTGTAAAGCCAACAGAGCAGTGCTTGTCTTGGGGTTGAGAAACCCCTTTGGAAAAAAAGGAGGTCAAGCTGTAAAATAACTTAGAGGGAGCATAACTTCCCTGAAAATTTTCAATAACTTCATTTTGTATTCTTCTGTGCTTCATCAGGATTATTTCCTTTAAGCACAGATGCAACTGTAATTTTTACAGCTAGATGAAATACAATAAGTTTGGGTGTTGTTTTCTATGTGGAATATCCACTAATTGTAAAATTCTCATAACACAATCAGGGTTGATTGGCTGGCTGATGATTTTTCTGTGAAAGGAGCATGTAAGCATCTGGGCAAACAGGTGGTGCCTCTCCTACATGCATCTGCAAGGAGTGGAAAGCTGCAATGCATGTCTGCCCTGCTGAATCCAGATATTTTGGCTGCCCATTAGCATCTTCCTGTAGCTGGTCCCAGCTTCTGACTCAGAACTGTGTCCGTGTCTGGTATTGTAACTCTTTAAAATGCCACCTACAAGAGCTCCAGCAGTTAAAGCTAGTCAGGGTCTTCCTAAGAGCTTTCTCAACCTCTAGTAGACTCAATACAGCATGATTTAAAGCAGGTGTTGGATTTAGAACATGGATGGAAAAACTCCAGAGAAACAAGAGATCCACAGCTATGTCCCTCTGGGGCAGATGGCTAAACTGAAATGAAGCATTTTCTCACAAGGCCTGTGAATGTGCATTTACAGTCTCCAATTGATAGATGTATATTCTGGTATGGGTGCAGATCTACTCTGCTGCACAGCTTTCTTTATTAAGCAAATGTGGTTTTTGAGGGAGACCTAACATTGTGTTCATAAGGACAGCTTTGCTATAAAGCTGACTCTGGGAATTTAGGGCATATGTTTGTTTATTAATAGTGTATTTTGTTCTATGTATATAAAGAGAGGTCATCAAAAAGTGCATTTCTGATTTGTAGCTTGAAATGCTGAAATGCAGATGTCTGCTAAAGCTTGTTTCTGTTCCAAATATCTGCTCATAAAGATATGTGGGTAGGTGTGCAGTTTAGATATTGTGAGATTAAACTCTCAGAGGCAAGCTTTGCTGCTCTGTTTATTAGGGGCCAAAAGCACTGTCTGAACATTTTACAATAGAGGAGTAGTTCTAGACAGACAGCAAGGCACCACTGTGGGGGCTGATTGCTCATTATATTTATAGATAAGTAAGGAAGCAATGTGTGAAAGATTGCTTTAAGGGCTAAAGTTTTCTAGTATAGGATACAAAGTACCAGTGGCTGTTTCCGAGAGCTGAGAACACAGATTTAGAAATGGGACCCTGTTTTTAACAGCTGCCTAAAGATACTAAGCGAGAATTCTCTCTTCTTAAAGACCTTTTTTTAAAGTTGTAACACTTCTTGTTTTGTTAGTGAGGACTTACTTGATTAGCACCTAACAGAATGCCTGATGAGGAACCAGTGAGCCTTAAATAAAGATTTCTCAGTATGTTGCATAACCTAATATCTGGGGTTGCTAATAATTAGCAGCCCTTTGACTTAACCTAATTATTTTTTGGTTTACTTTAAGTAATGCTTATTTGAATCCTGGTAGGCAATTTGATAAAGAGCTGGCTTCCCACTTGACCAGTGCAACCCACTGTGTATTTAGATAATATTTGAAAGCTGGGTGATCAGTATTATATCTGTGTTTTAACAGGGTCATTTTCTTGCTTGAAAAGTTCTTAGATTTATCAAAGAGCAGTAATTTATTTTTTAAGAAGAAGCCTTATGTATCATTAAGTATGATTTGAAACTTCAGACTTTAATTTCCATACCCTATTGAACCTGACTAATTCAACTTGGAAATTGAACTTTTTTTTCCTTAAACCTTGCATAGCATTAAAATTGCTGTAGCTGATACTTAAAAAAAAAGCCCCAATTTAATTTTTTCTTTTCAACTTTGCTTTCCATGTGTATTTTTCAGCCCCCTCTGTAGAGAAAGACTGTTTGGGACTATCTTTCTCTTCCAATAACATGTCAAAATATAGGCTTAAGAATAGTGTATGCCACAGGTACTCTGTTTCCAGAATTAGCATTCAGATTTCCTATTTGCTCTTTTTTTTTTGATAAGTCTGACTCATTTGAGGTTCCCATTAGCATCATCTGTGTTACACAATTGTGCAGCTTCTGCTTAAAGAGCTTTGGAGAGTCTCCAGTCTGGAGTGCAAGCTGGCAACTTTCTCACCCTCACCTCTCGTGGTTTGAGAGCTGGCTGGGAGGTCAGCAACCCCCAAGGTGTTGAGGCACCCCTGATGGACTGACAGGCTCTGCACAAGCCTTTCTTGTTTCATGTGGGAGCTGTGATAGGGCTAAATGTGCCTGTTTGTGACATCCTGCTTCAGGTTCTCTCAGGCCCTCTTTCATAATAAGGTCACTGCTTGCTGTGATCCCAGAGTGATGAATTTTTCTTTTCCTTTGCAAATTCATTAAGGTGGCCTAAACTGCAAACTTGCATCTTTCATTTCCCTGGATGCCCAGGGTATTTGGGTGCTGACTTGCTCAGTCAGGGTGAGCTTAGGCAGGGTGTCAAATGATGCCGCTGCCTCAGGTGAAATCAGTGCAGGCACTCTCATTCACTCCTGGGGCTACTCTTAGAGTCTCAGCCATCAATAAAATCAATGTTTTAAAGATGTTATCCTGCGTCAGTTTGGAGAACCTCACAGCTAATTTAATGTCATATTGTGCATGATAAAATCTTCATTGCCACCTGGGTTCATGTCTGACTTCTGCCACGTTATGCACATCTGATGTGTAAGGATGTGTTAAGAAGCTAAGATTTCTTATTCTCTTCTGAACCATTGTGAGTTTACATTTGCCAAAGAATCTGTACCTACAGTCTCATGTTTGTTCATTCCTTAATCATAAAACCCTCAAACCCCTAAAAACACACCAACTTCTTACCTTCTTACCCTCTCTCCTCCCCCGACTTCACACCCCTGAAAAGTGAACTGCAAGTTACATTAACCAAGATGTACGTTCCAGCCTGGGTTTCTGATGCCAGTCCATGCTCTCTTCTGTCTTCTGCTGTGCAGGTTTAGTTGCTCTGTGCTCATATGCACTATCATTTGGCAATTTCATATCAAATGTATTCAGATAGAATACTGAATTGGATATTTCACATAAGGAAAACCCCTTTTCCAGAAACAATGATGAAAAGTATTACTGATCTCGTTTCAGTTTCCAAATTTAGGATAAAAGGTAACAGCTTTGGAATGTGACTGAATAAGGTGGTCTTTTTTTCCTTTGTAGTGGAGACCAAGCATCTCATGTCCCCAGGTTTCTAGTACCTGAGCAGTTACCTGGAAGAAAACAAATACTGGATCCTTGGAGCTAAAATAATGGATTTAATTTATCTAGTTTTCCTTGATTGTTTTATTACTACTTGGAATGTTCAAAGGTGACTAAGTCATGTATTCAGTTTCACTCTAAAACACTGGAAATCCAAGCTCAGACAGTAACTGAACAAACCAATAGCAAGTTTTCTGTGTTTCACACAGTTGAAATTACACTCCAAAATATTTTTTAATTTGCCACAACATTTTATTTCATTCTGTATCTAGCACAGCAACCTGGGTTGCCTGCAGATACCATTATGAGGCATATTTCTATATTACTTCTTGTGAAAGATAAAAGCTTAGTTCACTCTAGTAAGGACCAACTTTTTAAAATTAGCAAACATAGGAAACAAATTAATTTTGAGCAAGGTGCAAGTGAATAAAAATGCTTCTCTATGTCACTTAGTGCCATGCAACCTCCCTTTAACCTTGAGAACATACAGCATAGTTAAAGATGCTATGTTTTTTGACCAGGCTACTCAGATTTTATGTAGATTCCCTCAGGAAGGAAGAGACTTGCTTCTCAAAATGCCTGGAGATTTTCAGAAGCGGGAGTTGTAATTAGTGAGGAGTGTGATTGAGTGTTGTCATTTACAGTGATAACTTCACCTTTCCTGCACGTTTTACTTGGAGTCTATTATGATTAAATACTATTTTTGTGTGTAGAACAAAAACCCATCGATTCTGGTAATGCCTCAGTCTGAAGGAAAGTTGAAGCAGTGCAGGAAATGCTTTCTGTGTGGACATTCTCTTTTTGCTCGTGTTCCTGTGCTTGTATGTAATGTTTACAAATCAAACAGACACCTATTTCCTTTTCCTCAATTGTAGTCCTTGGATCCAATGAGACAAGTTGTAGAATATAATATTTAGTTTTTCTAAATGGGGAACAGCAATTGAGCTTACAGGAGTGCGAGGTATGTAGAGGAAGCAAGAAAGTGCCTCGGGTCTGTCTGAATTCTGCACCAGGTCCCTAAAGTGATGATTTGTCCCCATCAAACTTTCTCTTCAGTGGTGTGCACAGAAGATGAGCATGGATTCTGTCCCCAGCCTATCAGTTTGGTGTGTGACCTCTGACAACAGCTAATAAATTCCTAACAAATTTAAAGATGGTCTTTGCAATATAAACACTGCTTAGCAAAAAGCTTTACAATCCTCCAGTTATATACATGCATCAGAGCACAGATGTTAAATAAAGCCAGACCTTTACAGTTCAGTGATTGAATTAATGCATTTGAAAGGACGAGAGGGGAAATGGTTTCAGGACAAACCAAACCAGATGGAAGAAGGTGGAGCTTAGCTTTCCTATCAGTTTTTTTTTTTTGGTGAACTCAAATACATAGTCTGAAGTTAATGTATTAATTTAAGAATTATTTTATATTTGTTTAATCTGTATTAAAAGAGAGATTTTTAGATTAAGATGTTCAATGTATTTCCATGAAAATAATGCATGAAATTTAATCTGAGATCCCAATTTCCCCCCATTTTGATTTGTAGATAATGTAGTTGAGAAATCACAAAAGACTTGTTCTACTATTTTATGGTTAATCCATTATTTTATTGAGGGAGAGCAGGACAGGGAAGTCCAGTTACACAAAATGTTTGGACTTTATTGAATGTTTAAGTGCTGTTATAGGTTCTTCAAGATAGAGCATCTGAGGGAAGAATGATTTCTAAACCAGAGTTGCACTGAATGTCAGGTCTGTCCATATAAAACAATACAAAAATGAACATGTCACACAGCCTTTTAAAATTTTTCTCCAATGTCTCATTTGTGGGTATTGAGTTTTTTGGCTCAATATTCTTTTAAAAAATTTATTGAGATACCGAATTACTGTCTCTTTCCTACATTGTATACAGTAGTACTAGATTTGGGAGCATTAATTTTTTATTTCAAATAGAATTTTTTATGAGAAAAGAGCTGCTAAATCTTTCAGATCAGCAGAAATACCCACTGTAATTCTAATTTTGGAGTCTTGGTTATATGATAAAGGCAATATTCACACATACAAGTTGAGGGAGCTATTTTGATCCCAGTCATAAAAAACCCCTGCACAGACTGCTGCTATATATGAGTGTTTACCCAGAGCATGACGTGTGTGGACAGTTGGAAAGGTTAGTGCTGTGGTTATGTACTGAGTTTTGTACATGGCACTGCAAACAGGGATGTAAAAAACCTACACAGATTGTTTCTAATAGTGGTGAATACTGTGGTTTTGGCTCAACACATTTATGCCTTTCTAGATGAAAGTAGAACATAAGTTTGCTAGAAGCCAGAAGATTTTTTTATGAACTCTAACAGTCTGGGAAAAAAAGTTGGCTCAAAGAAAAGAGAACTGAGATGAAAAAAATTACCTCCCGGAAAACAGTTTTTGCTGCTTTTAAGAAAATCACAAATGCCTTTATTGTTCTTTTGTTTCTATATTTTTACTAAGTTTTGAGGCAGAAAGCAAAAGCAGTCTGACAATGGCTGTCTTAGGACAAAGAAACTTCAAAGTGGTATTTCAAGAGGATGAAAGAATTCAGCCAGGTACTGCTGTGACTTGTTGTCTAAAGCCTCCTGGATGAGGCCCATTCTGTTGTGCATATAAAAACATCACACAGGGTAGAGTTCCTGCAGCATAAATATAACTTGTGAACGTTTCTTAAAACAGAAGAAATGAGAAATCTTGATTAACCAAAGTGGAGAACAAAAAAATTGACTATTTGTTTTGATATGGCAGTGCAGGCAACTGCCTGGTGTGACATGGGATCAGCAGCTCTGCATGGACATGGCTGTCTGAGCATGTTGGCAGGAATGGGATGTTCATCCTCAAAAACTCCACCAAGAGACAAAAACATTTCAGTAAATAAATAGAGCAATGAAAAGCTTAAGGCTTTTTATCCTGGTCTGGCTACAAAAGAACTAATAGTGATTTGCCAGAATTTACAATGCATTT
The DNA here is from genome assembly GCF_000277835.1 of Geospiza fortis. NCBI lineage: Eukaryota > Metazoa > Chordata > Aves > Passeriformes > Thraupidae > Geospiza > Geospiza fortis. Next base: position 1,742,935 of record NW_005054357.1, on the reverse strand, counting down.
CTCAGACATTATTTTCCTTCAAAACAGCCAACTCCTTCAAATTTGAAAAATACCCACAAGGAGGGGAAGAAAACCTGGTAGCTGTAAAAGGAAAATGCATTGACATTTTCGATACTTCTAACTCTCAGTTCCTATTGCAATACTGGAAGTAGGAAAGCTTGTTTTGAGAGTAAGCTAGCAAGGATTCTATGTGCTACATCACTAATATCTTATCCAGGGAGCAGGGGGAGCAGGACAGGTGCCTTTGGCTGTGTGGAGGGGAATAAGGCCAGTGACATGCCAGGTACTGCCAGTCTCTGGTCCAGTACAAATCCACCTTTGAGTGAACTCCAGTCCAGAGTCACAGCAAGGCAATGGGCCCAGATTGGTAGCTTAAAACATGAGGGTCTGGAAAAGATGGGTGCCTGGGTTCAGAGGGCTGTTGCTTCAGGGGTAAGCCCAGCTGACTGTCATTATGCCATCTTTGTCTAAACCAAGGGCATTAATGGTTGCAAAGGGCTGTTAGCAGGAAAGGAGGTCCAACAGCTGCATGCCCGTTATTGGTATCCCTCCATGATCCTTTTTCTGAGACATGTACTGGCCCATTTTCCCCATTCCTGCAAAATATCTCACCTCCTTTTGTTGAATTATATTTTTAATCTATGCTGAGACATCATCTGATGCTTCTGTAGTCTCTCTTACATTTTTTTTCAAGTTTTCATTTCACACAACCATTCTAAACTTTTCTCACTGGAATCTGTCTATGAAGTGCTCTTTTCTCATCTATCAGTGCTGCAATTCTGTAATCCTCCTCCTCCCATTTCTACCTGACCTAATCCACACCATCATGCACCTGTGCCATCGGTGTCCACAGTGCCTGAGTCACTTGAGCACATCCCTACTGTCCCAAAGCACAACTGCCTAGGGACCAGCAATGATGCCTGCAGGCTTGACCACGGGACATGTCTCTTGTTCCATTCCATTGGTCTGCAGTGAGAAAGGAGACGTGTACTGTTGTCTACGAGTCTTTCTTCAGTTCTGATATACTTCTGCTAGAGGAGTTTTTCTTTTCTACTGCCAAGTGTCCGGGTGCTGAGAGTGTCAATCATATGTGAAACATTCTAATTTCTCTGCAAACTTTTTCCTGAAAAAAATGCCTGGAAGATGTGGTTCCAAGGAAAGATTGAAAAGTTTAATTGAGGACTGATGATGCCTGGAAAGAGGAACCATCTTTTACATCTTTAAGAAGTGGGAACAGGGTAAGGGGAGTCACATTATGGTCTGTCTGTAGACTGAAGTTAAATTTCTTGGATTAATATTGGAATAAATGGTCCAATTTCTAAAAATCTCCAGGGATGTGAAGAGAATGAGTTATATTGAGGATTTGTAAGGAGCAAACTGTAAAATTTCCAGTACAGTGGGATAATAGGTCTTGAGAAAAGAGAGAAGCAATAATGTAGCCTTGTGCTAGTGAGGTTCAGTTATCAGTTATTTGCCCTCCAAATAAGAACCTGTTGAGTGGGCTGTGAAAGTTTCTGTTCCAAGTCAGGACTATTCAACAAGATCTCTGAGAACCTGATGTTTTATTTGAGTATCTTGGCTAGCTTTAGAATTAGGGATAAAATTGGGAAAAGGGAGCTGCCAGTATGTTGGGGAAACATATGGCCCTTCCCCCATCTTTCATGGACTAATCTTTGGGACAGTCCTATGCAATTAAACATCAGAAATTTGGTACTGCTCACTTGTGTAATTTCACATTTTCAAAATGCTTATGTCTTTATATGGTCCCATGAAGATCTAGTAAATTTAATTGTCCCAGACTAATATTATTTTCATGGTACTTTTGTCTCTCCTTTTAAGAAAAATCCTTAGAAATAGTGAAGTGATGTAATGGTTAAAGAGATAGCATAATAGCATGATACTAGTGCTTGTCCCAATAGGAGAATATTTCACATCTGTTATTTATGATGTGAAGCAGCACTGGGGACAGCTTCAGTAACTATGTACATAGTAATACCTTTAATTAGACTAACAGAATAAATATTGCACACAGGCTTTAGGGATTTCATAAAAGCTCTACCCCTGATGGAGAGGAAATTGGTGCAACTGGAGAATGATAACTGTAACCTGGGTAGATCACTATCTCCTAGCTCCTTGTGCAGCAAGATTCTTGCAGCACTTGTGGCTAAACTTAAGGTTCCTCTATGACCTTTCAGACAAAACCTTCCTGTGAACTTTGAAAGCCTCAGAGTAAAATTTACTTGTCAGTCAAATGACAAATGTCAGATGACCTTCTGCCATTACTATGCTTATATTTAAGATTAAAAAAAAACCCTCTCCAAATCTCTTAGAAGTACTACAGAGATTAGGTTATTAGAGCAGAAAAATATCTTTACCTGAGACTATGCTGCCTCTCTTCTGGGCTGCACTGCCTGAGGTATAGAGCTGAAGCTTGGGGTATGAGGCTTTGAAGTTAAAGCATAACAGGCTCTTTGTTTTCTCTGTTTTCCTTGCCATAAAGAGCATATAACTGCAGTGACAGACTTCAGTGAATAGGGGCTTTACATGGCTGCCCAGTGCAACACCTGCTGGCAGCTGAGTGTGACACCCCTGCAAACCTCTACCTGTGGCACAGGAAGGGACACAGAAACCCCTTGTTCAGCCTCATGTTCTATAATAGTCAGAAATATACATGTGCTGCATTGCATTTTCCTCCTTGAAGCCAGTTTTTCCATGTGTTTCAGCCAACACAAGACCTGCAAACAGAGAGAAGAATTTTCCAGTTCAGGACTTTGGAAGTAACTATAGCAATGCTACAATGGAATTGTGACATCTTTAGCTTGTGGGGCTGCTTTCAATGTTCATAGAGGTCTGCAGGCATAAGTGTACAGGGCATTTTAATAATCTGTGGCTGTGGATTGTGTCTTGCAACTTGTGTCTATTTTGAAATAAAAAGCCAATGGTTCGGTCTCCAGATTAAAAAAAAAAAAAAGGGATTTTTAAATTAGAACTTTTTGCGTGGTTGTCACAAATGAATACTTTCATATGAATGCTTATTAGGGGCAAGGGAACTGAGGTAAAAAAAAGTGAATTGCACCTTGTGGATGCAGAAGGTCTGCAAAAATAATGGAATAGCAGTAGCCTCTGCTCTTGTGGAGAAATAAGTGAAAACACATGAATTACCAGACTGGCTTCAACTTGTGTTCTTATCATTTGCATGCCTTGGTCCATTAACACTACTGCTTATCTTCTTACAGTACCTCTCTAAATTACTCTCTTTGTGGGTTTGGTTGTTTTAGTTGGGTGTGTTGTTGGCTTTTTCAGGTTTTGTGTTTTTTTAAAGGTCTGTTTGTCCCTTAAAGAATTATATATGCTCTTACAAAGAACATGTCTTATAGCCCCTGCCAGATCTTCTTCTGACTTATTAAATGTTAATTTCCAAATGCAAGGTTTGAAAAAATGGCAAAGCGATGTATTTTTTACAAATATATGCCTCTGAGCTATGTTTGATATGAAGTAATTTTTTAACATTCCAATTTTAGGTCAAGAGTTAATAATTTATCCAGAAAAATTCCACATAAAATGAAAATTAGTGCCCGTATTTTGCTGTTTAAAGTTTTATCTGAAACAGCACTTGTGGCTATTGCCTGAGATGCAGGCTAAAACCTTATTAAAAGCTGAGCATCTACCGCAGTATTTCATTCTCTATTTAGCTTTATTAGTAGTTGAGAGCTTTCTTGGTGGGAGATGTTTTGTTAACCTTAAGAAAAAATTCTATACACGTATAAATAAAACTTGGTGATGAAAAGTAGGTCAGTCCTTCAGTATGGCTTTTAGCTACATCTTAAAGATTTTTCTCTGCAGTGATTTGCTGATCCAGTTATTCTTAATATCATAATCCTTAAATTTATAATCCGCAGTGATAGTTAGTGATTGCTAACATGCATAATTTTCCACATCCAGTGTCATCAGTGGCAGTGATACATCTGGTCACGTGTTTGTAAGTGGCTGTCTGTTTCAGAATCTGGTTATTTAAAGTGTATCTAATTTAATTACCAAACAGTGAATACACTGCCTGCAAAAGTCACTGACCTAGAATGTTGCCTCTAAGCTTTTGAGCATGGCTGATAGTGGAATGATGTAAAATGACATGAAAGCTGAAGACATAATTGCTCATTGTGAATCTTTTTTTTCAGTAGCTAACATTATTCCAAAGATGAAAAGTGACAGTTATATATTTTTGGCAATGTTTCCCTGTAGGAAAGGAACAGGCAACCTACTTATTTTTTCTACTGTTAGGGCTGACTCAAAATTATATTCATAAGAAGTTTATTTACTGACATTTTAGACTGAATTTTTGAGCCGTCTGTACCCAAGTACTAATTTAGGGCTCTTATAGTCTAGGTATGTAGTAATGAAAAATGAGCTGTTAGAGGTTTAGTCACAGAATATCACAAGATTACTTCAAGGAGCAAATGCTGTGTTTGGAGAGTTTTTAAGAAAATAAAACCCAAAAAACAATCAAGCATTCAAAATTCAGATGTTCCTTCTGAATATCTGGCTCTACAAAACTTAAAAATGCCATCTGGTGACAGCTTTACCTTCCCTCAGATTCCATCAGACTGCGTGTGTGTTGTTCCCATTGCTTGCAAATTTACACTTGTAGCTGATGGGAATTGTACATATGTGAAAGCTTGGAAAGCAGTTACTGAGCAGCCTTATTTCCAAAAGAGCTGATAAAATGTAGCAGCCAACAGTCTTAAAGTGAACACAGAGCTCACATTGCAGTGTTGTGTGCAGGCTCTGTGCTCACTTTAACAGTGGCTCTTACAGCTTCTGATGATGATGAGGGTACCTCAGCTGTAGTCAGCTCGGGAGCCCACCGATGTCTGGGTGCCGTGCAGAGATACCGAGTTCTTTTCTCAGCGAGTGTGGAGGGCCTGCCTTTCAGCTGCGAGTCCTCCTCTTGGAGGAGGATAGGGATGCCAGCACCTGTGACCTCAACTGCAGGAAGCTGCTAATGTGATCTTACTGATTTGGGATCCAAGTCAAAATTTATTTGTAGACTTTACCTATATATATATATATATATAAACAGTTGTTATATATAACACTTTATTTGTGGCATTTTGCCTTCTTTTGGTAGAAAGAAGGCAAAATAATCTCTTTTGAGAACTACAAGTAGTCCTAAAAACATGATCTATTATTTGTAGGCACTTTGATTAAATTAATTTTGAGTTTCAGTTCATCAAAGGATAGTATATCTCCTGGCAAATAATTCTGTCATGAGTATCCTTAGCTAATCTGATGGTGTCCTCACAGAAAATGAATGAGGTAGAAAGATTTCTTCTTTTGGGAAAACACAACTCTGGTACTCACCTAAGTAGAGAGGAGCCTGTAGTGCTAGATACGAAGATGGGAAAGGCACACTCCTAAGTTCAAGCAACAAACCTTTCTGCACAGGCATACATGTCTCAGACTGGGATTACTCCTCAGCAATGCTCCTGACTAATTAGCTGTAGACACAGCAATGCCTTAGAATCTCAATACAAGGTTTAAAGCAGAAATCCTGTTCCCATATAGATAGGCATCTCTGTAAGGAGGAAGGAAATGTAATGTTTTGCTTGGTTTTGGTTTGATTTCTTTTTCTCCTGCAAGGATGAAGTGTCTTAAGTGCTTGTCTGCATCTGCAAAAGGCATTGATGGGATGGGTGGTGTAGCAATGGAGAGATGAAAGAAGGAGAGGTTTTTTTGTTTGGTTGGTTTTTTTTTAGAATTCACTCTTAACTGTCAGTTTGTGAGCAGACCTGTGGTTTGGTTATCTCACTCCTGATATGTGTCAGCTAGTTCCAGAAGGCACTTCCAGTCAGCACTTAGCGGCATTTGTACATGTACCTGCATTTCCTAAGTTGTGCAGAACATAAATAGTCTGGTGAAGGCTGATACACATCTGAAGTCCATATGTAGCTCTAGGCCAGAGAGGGATGCCAATAAGCACCCAAAATAAAGAAGCCCCTGGGTATTGTGACAGGAGGTATTTTAAAAGATGTGATAATGTTTTGCTTGGATTTTTTTTTTCTCAAATATAACCAAGTGGCTTACTTTGCTAGCTCTGTGTCAAAATAATGGGAAATTATGGAAGTGCACAATGTGAAGGGAGCAAGAGGAAACAGGCTGCCATTGCTTCAAATATATACACTTGTGCTGTGGGAGCCACTGCCAGCCAAAAATAAGCTGTGAGCTCTTTCCCACCCACATGGCTCGAGCTTTGTGAAGCTGAGGAGACTGTCATGCGGTGGCAAGGGCCAGATTATCATAATGTGGGTGAGATGTTTCTGCCCAAAAATACTCTCCTGCCTGTTGTGTTCTGGAGCTCCTTATTTGTACCTGCAAAGCAGTAATCTACACCAATGGAGTAGTGAAGTGTCCAAGTGCTGTTTGTGTGGGGCACCCACAGTTTGTCTGTGGGCAGAAATGCTCTCTGTAGGTGGAAACGTGTGTTTTTTCAAGTACATGTTATTTTGTTTCTCCTCTTCCTCCTCCTCCAAGAGTGACATCTACCTCTGCGTTTTTTCCTTTGGTGTAGGATGTGTGGGACCATACTTCTTTTACAGTTCTCTTGTGTTGGCTTACCAAATCCTCAGCTTGTACAAACTGGCATAATTTCACTGAAACTGATAGAAGTATGTTGACTCCAAAGCCAGCATAGAATCTGAATTCATTAGGTAGCAGACCATGATCTACATGAACTTCTGGAACAATCTCCTGCAATTGTTTTGGGGATGTACAGAGATATTCCTGGAGAGTCTACAAAGATTTCTTTTAAGGTTTGCTGTAGGCCACATTTGGCTGCTGTCTATAAAGTAATGTCTTTTTTCCCTCCTGCTGTCTCCTACAGTTATATCCTGAATGTTTCTCAAAGTTCCTTTAGTTTTGTTATCCCTCTAGCAGTTTGTGGCCTCCCTGAAGCGTGTTCACTGTCCCTGTCTGTGGGAGAGCCTAATTTCATCATGTCTGTCAGTCTGGTAACCAGCAGCAGATTGATACTGAGTGAACTGGATGGCATTTAAATGTAAATCTATTGTCATGAACTCGAGGCTTACCATGGCTCATTATTTTGATAGCAGCAGAGTAATTAGCACGGGGTGTACTCTATGATAATTAGGAATGTTTTACACATCAGATGGTGATGTTGACTTTTGAGGGCAACCACCTGGACTCAACTCTCACTAGCTAAAACAAATATTTTTGTATTTCTTTTCGTTTCAGTGTTTCAAAAGGCCTGTGGTAAAATACTTTAACTGTTTAATCACTAAATAATAGATCCATGCAATCAATTAGCTGAATAGTATGATGAGTTGGACAAGTTGCTGGTACCCAGAGGTGACACCATAGCTGAGATATGTAGTTTATGTGTATTGTCATTTCCCTTGAATGCAAGGTGAAACTTCTACTATCTTGAAAGCCAGGCACGTGTTGCTTTCCAGCTCTCCCTCCTCTTTGCCTGACCTGGTATTTGAACCTCCTGAACACTGATATCATAGATTTGAGCTATCTGGTCCATTTTTGACATTTTTTTCATCATAAAGAGTAGTGTGAGATTCCTAGTGGGGAAAAAAAAATCATGATTAAAAAAACACTCACAAAAAACTCCACCAAACAAAACACAACCCAGAAATTTATATCATCAGGTCTTATAATATCTTTGTGAACTTGTTAGATTAAAGAAGATTTGTTAAAACATAAAAAATTTTAGGGCTATGTTGGAAGCAGCTATATTTCATGAAATAGAATCAGGAAAGATAAAAATATGTAATGTGGACTGTCTGCAGAACTGGGGGGCTTATTTCTGATTTATGTTGAAATACAGACAGTTTCTGTGCTAACTCATGGCTTCTGTGGATTAGTTTCTGTACCTGAAACTTTCCCTAAATTTCTCGTGTTAGTTTAGATCCAAACCTAGGAGGAGGAGGGTATTTTCATTTCTAGGGGCAATGCAAAGGCAGTCTCATAAGAAGATGTAGAAGCTGGGCATTTCTGTCAGTTTTCATAAGAATTCTATTTGAAAGCTGTGCAATTTGAAGACTTACACTGTTTCCTCCTCAGATCAATAATTGCTAAACTCAAACATAAACCTTCTGTTAAGTGTATTTGTCAGACATATTTGTATTCAGAGTGTGATTACTGGTTGTTATGAAGTGAAGGCTCTACCACAGCCATGGAAATACTGAGCTTCTAAATACCCTTTAGGTGCAGACAGCAGGAGAAGTTATGCTTCTGCTGCCTCTTTTCCAGTTTGTACTCCTAAACTAATGTGGGAGAAATGCAGTACAATAGAAAGTTTAATTTTTTTAAATTAAATCATTATAGACTTCGGCTCATATTCAAAGTTCATCCCTGCTTCTATGTGTTACCATGTAATTTATGACATTAATTTCCAAAATATTAGTGATTTGGGGAGGGTGAGGGGGGCAAGGAGGAGCTATATTGTGAAAAAACCCTCTTAAATTAAAAAAATTGCAAGTGGTGCATTTCAAGGGGATGAAATAATCTATTTTAAACTAGGAAAGAACTTGTGGACTCTGTATCTGTGGAATAATGTCAGATAAATTTAAATGTGTTAACTGTGTGGTGCCATTACAAATGCTTTTTTTGGCTGAAAAGGATCAGTGATTTCTTGTAAAATAAAGAGACATCAAATTATTTCAGCTAGCCCTGGCTCAGCTCTTTGGAATGTGGTCTAAGTTTCTGGCATTTGCACTTAAGGAGGATGTATGGGAAGAAAAAAAAAAGTAAAGTTCAAACCAAATTACACAAACCTAAATAAAAGAGAAGGCAAGATGTAAAAATTATTCTGTAATGGGTGTGACCATTCAAATGCATGGAAAAATAATTGGTTACCACTGTAACTCTGGCAAGGAACAAAGATATATGTTACTAGGACAAAAAACATAGTTGGCAGGAAAACCAGGTATTTACATGAGGTAAAAAGTCAGGATTGCAGGAGCATTCTTTTTTTTAATTTTCCCAGAAAGACATAGTTGGAGTCTAAAATTGTCTAGATACTTCTTCTATTTCAACTATAAATGATTTCTATATTTAACTCTTTAACTTACTGTGTCACTTCACCATCTGTAAAGCAAGAGATGTTAATGCTGTGGTGTGAGCTGTGCCAAAAAGCAAGTCTATCATATTCATCCTGCCATGGTCCTGAATATCACAGACTATTTCTATCATAGAAATTCTTTGACTTGTGGTTTTAGAGGTACAACCAAGTGTGTTTCTGTACTTGCTAAGCAGAAGTTATAGAATTGACACAGAAGCTGTTGGGTTGGATGTTTTAAATCATCTTATGCCATAAGCCAGGGAGAAAAAAATAACTTGGAGGTAATTAAAAATCCCAACAACTCCAAACCTCATAACAAGCCCTAAGTACCACATCTGCTCTACTCAAGCATGGTGATGGGCACACTGGGGAGCAGCAACTGATCTCTCATGGATGGGAAGTGCATTCCCTCTGCTCTTCCTCCACTGTGGTAAAAGCAGTGCTCCTATTATGTCAAGGTCCATTGCATTTACTGCAACTTTGATATGCTTGACCTAAAAATATTGCTGTGAGTGAATTATTTACAATGACAATGAGGAGCAATTTTCTAGAATGTTTCTGTGGCCTGTGGGCATTGTACTGAGTACATATGTATGTTATTAACAAAACCCATGAAAATTACCATGAAACCTTTCCACAGTATATCACAGTTATTGTCGCCAAATTGGGATTGTTCTGTGGCTTTACAGCAGAAGGAAACATGTGCAAGCCAGCATTTCTTGTGGGGAGTGGAATAATGGTACTGTTTTCCAGTGAATATTACGTAACTAGTCTGTAGAGGTTGATTTCAGGTTGTATGAAATGCTACATATCTGTGCACTAAAGAGACATTTTTCCACTTCGATATGAAAACGTGGTATAACTAAAATCACTGATAAATTCCCATGCTAGGCACCATTAAAAAGTAATCCTTCTCTTCAGAAACCAGTAAAAACTTGCAGTCAAGGTGGAAATATAAAATATTTGCAATGAGACTGGACTATCTGTGCCTAGGTCAATGCTGGCTAAGGTTTCTGCACCCTGACTTAGTGGGGTATGAATAGCTCTTCTTCCATTAGTGAGTGTATGGAATGAAATGATGACCGAAATCAGGAGAGATGTGTGTTTTGAGGGGAAGTACTGCCTTAAAAAAGGATGTAATGTTATCTTTTTCTTGCAGTGGAGTCTGTCCCTCCTCAATGCTAATCATTCAGGCATTATCAGTTAGCAGAGAAAACATATATACAGAAACCACTCATGTTCCAGAACATTAGTTCTTCCCAGTGTTGAGAAACTCCAGATTCTTCTGTTTCGATAAGTATTGTCTCTGTTAAAGGCACATAACACATCTGTAACAAGCATTAATAAGTGTTTTGCAAAATGAAGAGCTGGTTTTTAAGTTTCAGTAAAGAACTTTGTTTTGTAGCAAAAACATACTAGCTACAACTTAATTTGAAATTTTCTCTTTCTAGACAGAATGCATACCTTTGAGTCTTGCTTTTAATATGATCTTTATCTCCTTGCAATATATGTCTGTAGTAATTCAAATTCCCATTTTTGTAGAAATGGGTAAACATAAAGATACAGGCTTATCTCTGAACAGCATTGCTGAGAAATCAGTTATCCATAGCAACTCTTCATTTTAATACTTTACTCCTCTGTCTCTGACCAGGATAGTATTCAGTGAGCAACAGAGCATGTGGGTTCTTCTCCAGTAAATATTGGAATGAAAAAGATAATCTTCCCAAACACCAATTTTAAATAATGTCCAAATAATGTCAGGATTTATTTTGCTAGTGTGGTTATGTTTTCTGAGTCTATAAATGTTAGTTTCACATGTGACAGAGGACTGATCTCTTTCATGATTGAAATGCATTCCTACCATTTAATTAGACTGATAACAGCTCAAGAAGTGGCTATAGTTGTATTGTCCCATGATAGCCTTGACACTTTTCTGCTGTTCAGTTCCTACACAGAGAAACATGGATAAACCAAGCAGGCTTAGTACACAAAATTACTTGTGTGTGACTAATGTGCTGAGGAAACTTTGTAAATAATCCGACTAAAGTACTGTTTATAAACATTCCCATAATGAGAAGAATGATATGAGTGATATGATGATATGCTGTGAG